>NC_060122.1:288632439-288942004 GCF_021461395.2 Schistocerca americana
GTTCGAGTCGTAAGCTTAACAGTTGAGCTTTACCAAGTAGCCATTGCTATGTGTCAGGCACTCCATCCGTATTTATATGGGTAACTTCCTTTTTCACGTGCTTTGTCTGGTTTGAATCGACTGCTTATTTTGCTTTGATCTGATAAGTGCCATTCTCTTTGTTATAGGTGTTTACGTCACTCTCAGCTGAAAATGCATTATTGTACTGTGTCATGCCTTGTTTGTCGCATTCTGATAACAAGTGTTTACGGCCTGCCGCCACTCGCAGCGTGGCTTGCTTAGTGCGCCCTACCGCTGCTTACAATAAAAAAAAAAGAGGAATTATCTCATTAGCAAAACAATGGCAAGAGACTGCTATTTGTTGTTACTTACACTGCTGCTTTCTCTGATAATGATCAACAAGAACCAAATAATAGCTGCGTATGATAGATGTTCTGAACGAGAGTTTAGCGAAAATTTTTCTCCATTTGAAAATCTTTGCAGACGCCTCTTTAGTACATTACATTCTGCACAGAAATTAGAGTCATCTTAGATTTAAAAATTTAGTCAGTTGCCGTGCTTCATTTCTGACTGTATCACTATTCAGCATAAGAATAATACGAATATAAACATGACATGATATGTATATTCATCCGCGTTTGCTGTTGTCTTGGTCCAGTTTCGTAGTTTATTAGGCAGACAGGATTTAAATGAGATAGCATCAAACACGAAAGAATACATAGCATAATGTTTACGTTCTTCTACCTTTTTGTTTAATTTATTTACTGACGCACAGGTTTTGGTGCCAGTATTTATCTTCGTGCCTGCAAAGCATACCTGTGTTGCGCTACATATATTTGATGGCAGAAGTTAGTTGTGGCGACACCTACCAACATTTTTCAGAACTTCCGCTTATTTTGCACTTGATTCTAAGCCGCAGGCGGTTTGTTGGATTACAAAAGCCGGAAAAAAAAAGCGCGGCTTAGATTCGAGTAAATACGGTAATGTGTGTGACATCTGAAATTTTACTATTTGTACAATTGACTTCTTCACACCCTCCATGCCCACAAATTTATCACAAAGAGCTTTTTAATGTATAGAACAAGGAATATATACTGTCAATTGATGTAACTTTTTTTGCTCTTTCATTGTCTAAATTCTATCTGCACGATACTGTAATGACACTTCATAGCAAATTCAATACCCGTTGATTAAAAAACTAGATAATACACACATCAAAAAATGTTTTGCATCACCCCAGCTCCCAGAACTCCTGAAGACAAACGTTGACTGTGGATATCTTATCACAGACACAGTCCCTTTGACTGTTCAGAGATGTCACTAAGCCCACCCAAAGATCTAAACAATCATACATGAGCAGCACCTATTAGATGGAGGGGGAGAGGGGGGTCCGACAGCTGATCAGTCCCAGTCATTCCGCCAGTAAAGAAAAAAATGGCTCTGAGCACTATGGGACTTAACTGCTTTGGTCATCAGTCCCCTAGAACTTAGAACTAACCTAAGGACATCACACACATCCATGCCCGAGGCAGGATTTGAACCCACGACCGTAGCGGTCGCGCGGTTCCAGACTGTAGCGCCTAGAACTGCTCAGCCACTCCGGCTGGCCCACCAGTAAAGAGGTACATGGTTTCTGTTGTCTGTAGTTCAACCATGCCTAGACGGTCAACACTGCCATTCGATTGCATCTGCTTTGTTACTTTGTGTCAGGAAGGGCTCTCAACAAGGGAAGTGTCCAGGGGTCTCAGAGTGAACAAAAGCAATGTTGTTCGGACATGGAGGAGATAAGAGACAGGAACTGTTGATGACATGCCTCACTCAGGCTGCCCAAGGGCTACTACTGCAGTGGACGACCAATACCTACGGATTATGGCTCAGAGGAACCTTGACTGCAATGCCACCATGTATAATAATGCTTTTCGTGCAGCCACTGGACCTCATGTTACGACTCAAACTGAGTGCAATAGGCTGCATGATGCGCAACTTCACTCCTGACACCCATGGCAAGGTCCACCTTTGCAACCATGTTGCAACCATGACACCATGCAGGACGGTACAGGTGGGCCCAACAACGTGCCGAATGGACCGCTCAGGACTGGCATCACGTTCTCTTCACCGATGAGTGTCGCATACGCCTTCAACCAGACAATCATCGAAGATGTGTTTGAAGGCAACCTGGTCACGCTGAATGCCTTAGACCCACTGTCCAGCGAGTGCAGCAAGGTGGAGGTTACCTGCTGTTTTGGGGTGGCATTATGTGGGGCTGACATATGCCACTGGTGGTCATGGAAGGTGCTGTAACTGCTGCACAATACGTGAATGTCATCCTCTGACCGACAATGCAACCATATCGGCAGCATGTTGGCGAGGCATTCGTCTTCATGGACAACAATTTGCGCCCACATCGTGCACATCTTGTGAATGGCTTCCTTCAGGATAATGACATCGCTCGACTGGAGTGGCCAGCATGTTCTCCAGACATGAACCCTATCCAACAAGCCTGGGATAGATTGAAAAGGGCTGTTTATGGACGAGATGGCCCACCAACCACTCTGAGGGATCTATGCCGAATCGCTGTTGAGGAGTGGGACAATCTGGACCAACAGTGCCTTGATGAATTTGTGAATAGTATGCCATGACAAATACAGTCGTGCATCAATGCAAGAGGACGTGCTACTGGGTATTAGAGGTACCGGTGTGTACAGCAATCTGTACCACCACCTCTGAAGGTGTCTGTGTATGGTGGCACTACATGCAATGTATGGTTTTCATGAGCAATAAAAAGGGCGGAAATGATGTTTATGTTGATATCTATTCCAATTTTCTGTACAGGTTCCAGAACTCTTGGAACTGAGGTGATGCAAAACTTTTTTTGATGTGTGTAGGTACTGAGAATTCTCATCCCTCTCTTCTGTCATTCCCATTCATTTGAAAAGGCTTGTGCCAATAGATTGTCAGACTGCTTCTTTTTGTGCAAACAACCACTGGACCTAAAAACACTGTTCATAGCACAAACAAATAGCAATGGGTAAATGGCATTGACACCACAATTCTGTCAAACTGAGGAAAGTTGTGCCAACCAAAAAATGCACCTCACAATACTAAATGAAATGTCACTCTGTACTGGGTATCTTTGGGAAGTATTGACAAAAGCTGAGACAGGCAGAGCTGCGCTCCGCACATTCAGCTCACGAGTGATTTGGCGAGCCATGGCTGGTCTGACCTACAGTATACAAAACATGGTTACCTTTATTCCTTACTCTGAGATACTGTCAAAGAAGCAGATCACAGTAAACACAAAACAAAACATTATGTTCTTCCCCTAAGGTACAATAATAAGGCTATTTGAAAACATAATCAAACAAATTTTGAGAACTGAACAATAATGGTCAGTGTGAAGTCCTCAGAGAATTTTATAGTTCGCTTCAGTTTGTATCTGTGAATATGTGACTGTGCCTTAAAATGTTATGTTAACCTATAACACAACTTTCACAAAGGGCAACTTACCAGTGTACCACATCATAGAATCACCCGCTACAGGTACAGCATGCATTTTCTCTACACTGTAAATGTAATGTGCATCTTTCTGATGAGTTTTTGTGTTTAGTAATGTAGAGCAAACCCAATGGGCATAGCCCAAGCAACTCTCAGGGTGTACTCCAAGCACAGTTGTGTGTCTGAAAAGATCCATTGCTTCCTGGACATCTACAGTTTCTGCTATGAGAGCCTGCAAAAAAATAACTTATTTTCAGAAATATTTGTTTCAAGTTCATTGACTACAGCAAATATATGTGCCTGTCACCAGAAAACCAAACCAGAAGTTGTAAAGCTCATGCATTTGAAATGAGAATCTGTTATATGAAAACTATAATTTTATGATTTAACTCAGGTTTTCTAGAGCATTTTCAGAACTGAGAGTCTGAATCTTCTGAATTATGAGAAACTTAAATTAAACAATTGTTTACAAGCATAATCTGCTTAGAAAGGGTCTTATAAAACTTCTGCGAGCCATAAAAATGCTGTGATTGCATCCACCATGTTGTTCAAGGTTCCCTCCACCAGATAGAGCTGAAATTGAACACTCAATATTTTTTCCACCAATATTATGTTTATTCCTCTTCCTGTAAAATCTTGCAACTTGAGGAATGGTTTTGTCAGGACAGTCACATACATACACAACTGATCATTTTACCTGGCCAATCCAGCATTCCACATACTCTGGATCCGCCCTTTGAGCTTTACCAAATGCTCTGTTTGCAAGCTTTATTTCTCCGAGGCATAAATAGAGTGTCCCCAAGTTGGTCCACGGTACTGCATTGTTTTTCTCCAGCTCTATTGCTTTTATGAAGGAATGTTGTGCTAACTTCAAATTGTTTATTTCTGTGAAGAAATAAGATATGTTTCTGTCGAAATAACTTTCGTCAAATTTACACATAAAAAGTGACGTCACCACCATCTTAGATTTCACATAGAAATGCTACTTTACCATGTGTATTTTTATTCAACAATCACTATTTACAATAATGGAAAAAGTTACTTTCTACACCAGTAGTTTCTTTTTTACAATGTCCTGTGCAAAAATAGGAAATTTATAATCAAAGTACAGAAGTAAATAATTAAGTTCAACATTCACAAAATGTAACTGAATCAAACACAACAGTAAACTGAGCCTTGGACTAAATTTTGGCATAACTATCATCCATGTAACTAAGCTGTACACACAAAAAGGAATCATGTGGAAGCATCTTGAGAAGTGACGGTAATTATGGAACAAAAGGGGGAGGGCCAACTCATTTGTACAAAACCAGTACTGATAAAATTGAAGACAAAGCATTATTTTACAATTACCTTGCCAAAGTTTAATACAGGTTTGCTTCCTGCAACAGGACATACTAAATGCGTAACACTAAACACTCATTTGATGCAACACACTACCAATAATGTAAAAACATTTACTATCCACATACCAGGAGATGCTGCAACAACTCCAAGTAAATTCCAGTGCTGGCAATTTCTGGGACTCAGTGTAACACATTTCTTTGCAGCTTTGAGAGCCCAGTTTCGCAGCTGATTTTTGAGATTTCGCATAGCAGTATTTTCTGCTTGGTATTGGTAATTCACAGCTAGATCATGCCATATGAGATCACTATGTGGTGAGAGAGTCAATGCTCTGCAGTAACATCTGAATTAAAGATATCAATGATAAGACTTGCTGCATACTAAAACACAAACACAATACTTATGCAGTGCATTATATCTTGTCTAAACATAATTAAAACCCCTATAACATAAAAAAATAACAGAATGATCATTACAGAAGCTAATACAGGCTAATACAGTTTATCAACGAGTGCAAGGCATGGGCTTGAAAAAGTCTCACATCTTGATTTCTGTGTCAGTGATACCTTAATCCAGAGTGTGTGTGTGTGTGTGTGTGTGTGTGTGTGTGTTTGAATTTCTGATGTAATTCCCCAGTAATGATCATTTTTCTCACAGATATCACCTTGTAAGCTTAGTGTGGAATGGGGCTTTGGTATTCATTTCAAAGACTGAATTGCAAATGTGTACCACTGCCAATCATGAGAGCAGAGGTGTCGAGCTTTGTCAAAAGAGTGAAAATTGAAGTACCAAGAGTGAACATGGATGTACCAAGCTGCTAACAATATGCTGCCAAGAATTTTGATACTGAGTGAAGCTGATATCTATGCAGTACTGTGAAGATAGGAACAGTGTTGCAATCAGCAGCTTGAGACGACAAGTCCTTGATCAAACATTGAACATGCCACTGAAAAGAGTCACAGAAACTCTTTATTATCTCCCAGGTAAATTCAGGAAGTCCCTTAATAATCTGATCCTGTTGGAAGTATGTATTAATGACACTACAAGAAAGTATTACATTCTGAGCTTACTTTGTAGCTGTTGATCTGTGACAGCTTGCAGCTTTTACTACAACCCTTTCTTGCAGAGTGATCCAACAATTATCAATTTAGGAACACAGTTTCAGATAAATTCATCTGATAGAATGCTGTTCTACCTGGAACTACATTAAGCACATCCTCTTTGACAACAGTGCACAAAAAGGGAAGGCTCCAGTGACAAGTTAAAGAACTGTTATTCCTTCAACCCCAAAGGAATTGATGTTTAAAGTCTGGAAGAAAGAACTAGAAGAACATGCATTACATTTTCCACAGAGAAAACTGTTTTACATTCAGATGTGGGCAATGAATTTTTAATTTGTCACAGTTGTGACTCAAGCTTGTTAAGTTTTTTATTCTCATATCTGGTTTCAGACCCACCTAACTGCCATAAGGTCACAGTCATGAAGGCAATAAATATTTTGAATACCTCAACCACATAGCGGAAACATGTCCACCATAATTTTAAAATGTGTTTATTTGGTAACATCATTTTGGCTGTAGCATCTTAAGATAGACATAGTCTTCCTATGATCTTTCTACTCGGAAATTTTTAAGCAGGTCATCGAGAGTTAAGAGTAATACAATAAGCTTCACCCCAAGAAAGTGAGCAGAAATTAGTGAGCCATTGCAAACTAGTGACTCTCCATTATGACACACACACACACACACACACACACACACACACACACACACACACACACACTCTATCTTGGGCACTAAGGCCCAACTGCGACTCACTGGCCGTTACTGCCTGGATACAGCAGTTAGCTCTGTGTGTATGCGAGTAGTGCTCCCTTGAATGTGTGTGAGATTTTTAGTTCTCAAGAAAGTTTGAATATTTCTGGCACTCTTTTTTACTGTGCCTCAAAGCCTCCTCAATGCTGCGAGCAGTGAATATCTTTTCCATATTGTTGTTAATACCAAGTCAGCTTGCTTGTACACCAATACAGTCAATATTCATTAGTCACTCATGAGCTACAGAGCCATTACAGGTGCTAGCAAAGCAGTTTACAATGGATCACTCTGCAGCAAATACGAAGCTCTCCCAGGTATATTGAGCAACAAGCCCACTTGGTTGATCAATGAGACCAATATAATTTTTAAGTTGCTCAATCATGAAAAAGAAGTTCTGCAAATTTTATACAAAATTGGACAATGCATATTTGAATAATATACAGAAAAAATTTATTATTAGTCATTCATGAATAACACAAAATTATTTGTTCAAGTGATCGTTCATTTATGTGAATACAAATATTTATTCATTATTTAGCAATAAAGGAGTACACAAATAAAAGATAATTTTCAAATCCACAGATATGTATTCATCCAATTCTTTGTCATTTATAGCACTGAGGTACTTTTGGTTGCTTTTACATTAGTTCTCAGAAAATTTTTTTTAAACAGTTTTTGAGCCATTTTATTTGACTTTGGAACATTTGCTATTATGCTATACAAAAAAATATGTTCCACATGTGCCGGACAGTGTAGTATTGTCTTTATTTCAGAATAACAACATCAGACCAAATAATTATCTCCTCCTGCAAAACAATGGAGAGGTTATCAATTCTGCAATAGTTCATGGCAGACAACTTCACTGTGGATTCTTGTCACTCTCCAGTTTTTGCACCCTTTTACATGGAGCCACATAGCATGGATCTAAAAGTCCATAATACACATTTTTTCACCTTGAAGAATATCCATGGCCTGAACATGTTATAAACTCTTATCAACTCTAATACAGTGTCTCTCACTAAATTTTCCAAAGTCAAGGTTACATGTAATGACATCAATTTATCTTGCATTGAATAAATTTATTTCATTGCACCATACACACTGTTCCATCTTGCAACATCAAGCCTACTGAGAGTTTGTCCTAAAACACTTCCTATTATTATTAGACATCCAGCAGCATTCCACAAACCATTGTATTTCATACTGTTTTGTGATGCACTTCTGACAGTGATAAGTATCATAAATTTTCATCAGGTTTTTAAGAACATGGTTAGTATCACTTGAAGCACGGAAGTTTAGTCTGAGCAGTGCAGTACCTTGAAAGTGTCTTGGTGACTGGATATTATTTTCTTCTAGACAACCATCTTCACCAAGGCTGTCAATTAACTTCACTTTCAGCAGTCATAGCTTTGCTTTCCTCTGACTCCACTGATCTACTGATAGACATGCTAAACTCTTTAAGGACTTTTACAAAATTGTGTCCATTATCATTTACAGTTGCAATGACTATTTTTGAGTCTACACTGAATTCTCTGTGAATTTCATCTAGCATTGTGGCTACGTGATTGTAGATATGAACTCTTGAGAATACCAATATTTTGGATTGTCAGTAGAGATTATCATCTCTCTCTCTCTCTCTCTCTCTCTCTCTCTCTCTCTCTCTCTCTCTCTCTCTCTATATATATATATATATATATATATATATATATATATATATGCATTTGACATGCAGTAGTGCCTATTTCTCTGGTAAGTGTCCTTTGGCTAATTACATTTAAACTGTAATCTGAAATGTGTAGCATTTCAGTAAAAAATGGGTCTTCACAGCATTCAGTAGGACCATCGAATGGATCCAAACCTTAACAAGATAAATGTCAAATTTATCTTATGAAACATGGATGATTCATCATTATTTATGACTATGGCAGTTTTTAACTTTCCTCCAGTCTTGTTTCATCTAATTAGTGTAAGTTTGATATTAAATGGCTTGTTCTCTGTGTTTCCATTGTAAATGGTTAAAAAGTTTCATGGTGAATAAGCATTTCCATTAATCTGAACAATATTGGTTGGTTGGTTGGTTTTGGGGACGGAGACCAGACAGCGTAGTCATCGGTCTCATCGGATTAGGGAAGGATTGGGAAGGAAGTCGGCCGTGCCCTTTCAGAGGCACCATCCCGGCATTTGCCTGGAGTGATTTAGGGGAATCACAGAAAACCTAAATCAGGATGGCCGGATGCGGGATTGAACCGTCGTCCTCCCGAATGCGAGTCCAGTGTCTAACCACTGCGCCACCCCGCTTGGTGGTGAACAATATTAGGCGATCAATTCTAATAAGTAGCCACAACACACATCTTATTCAGATTTTCAGTTTCAATTTTGTGAATGACACCATAGTTGTCTTTGACTGTAAAAGTTATTTGATTGCAGTATTGTAATTTCAAATGTAGGGCCATTATCAAGTGTGTAACTGTGTTTTAGCACAGTTAAAAATTTAAAAATCTAAAAATCTTCTGACATGTATAGATGTTGCCACCATCTCTATATTTTGGGTCTTTTAATGTTGTTAACACGAAACATACCACATTACTACTCATGTACACTATCTTCTACATGACAACTGAGGTAGTTGGAGTGAAACTTCAAGTTTCAAGTCTGAAAAACTTACCAAAGAGAAGATCAATGATGACAGTGAATAATTTTCATCTAAACCGCTTCTCACCATTTTTTGGAGATGTTAAATTTGAAGCATCTTGGTGTTGACTGTTACCACCCACAGATGCCTTACTCTTGTTCACTCATTTTGTAGAACTACAAACATGAGATAACTGTGTCGTCGTATAAAGTGGATCTGCACCTGTTAGCTTTAGCGGTCTTGGTATTGCAAATTAGTCTCTACTGGCTACATTTTTATCTTTGCCTAGTTACCTGCAATACTTCTACATGTTGGCAGAGGGAGAGAGGTAGGTAAGTAGGAGAGGAAGCACTGCCATGTGCAGGGATCTGTTGATCTACTGGGGGACTGAATTCTGGTAGTCTAGCACTTATACACCATTAATTAAATGTTTATAAATCAGAAAGCTCATTGAGCCTCCTCAACAAACACTGATTGCGTGTGTCACAGTGCTCACTGAGTAATAGTAATAGTAATAATAGTAGTAATAGTAATAATAATAATAATAATAATAATAATAATAATAATATATACAATAACATTCCCGTGGAGGCCCGGGAAAAGAATAGGCCTCCGGTATGTTCTGCCAGTCGTAAAAGGCGACGAAAAGAACAAACCACCAATAGGGCTAACCCCCCTTTTAGTGTGATTAGTTGGTTCAGGACAGAACTAAAGAAGCCTCGGACAAGCGCCGTCATGGTCGGGGACGACGCTTGAACCCTATGCTCGCCCACAATGGTAACGACACTGCTAGCCAACTGGAAAATGATTCAAATCCAAATAGAGGTGTTTTGCAGGATATGCTTCCTGCAACCACCCTAGAAGGAAAACAAAGACAGAGGATGAGATGGTCAGATGAAATTAATCGACACCTCATGTTCTGCTATTACCAAGCAACAAACCTAGGAACCAACACAACTGGATACAGATCACAAGTATACATAACATTTATTACCCGATACCCAGAATTAAAATTTTTAACAGAACAACGACTAGCTGATCAGATCCGTGTAATAATAAAAAATAACAGGATACCCCAGTCAGAATTAGAAAACATCAAACAAAAAGTACAACAAATACTGGAACAAAATAATGTGCAATCAGAAGAAGAAGAAAATACAGTAATGGACTCAAACATCCCAGAGCAAACAAACAAAGAACAACATGCATCAATTAAACAATCAGAGGAAAACGAAATCTTAAGACAGCCACCAGAACAAGCACAAATAGAACACGAAGTGACACACATGTTAGATATAGAAGAAAAATTTCAGCTGACATATATAGAATACAAAGACACAAATACAGACATTAGACCATTCTTCCATAGACCGCCAAATAACCCACAAGTCGAAACAACAATAAAAACTATCAACACAATCATACACAACAAAATAAATGAAAACACAACTATGGAAGAGTTACAACTACTGGTTTATATAGGAGCACTCACTACACTAAATATACACACTAGGCAGAGATTAGAACCAACAAACACACAGAAGAAACCCACAAAACCAGCATGGCAACACAGGCTGCAGATCAGAATAGAAAAACTGAGAAAAGACATCGGACAGCTAACACAATTTATAAGAAATGAAATGTCAGGAAAAAAAAAAAAAAACGTAAAAGGTTAGGTAAAATCTCACAACAAGAAGCGATAGAGCAATTAGATGAAAAGAAGCAGAAATTACAAGCATTGGCCAAATGACTTAGAAGATACAAAAAAAAGTGAAAATAGAAGGAAACAAAACCAAACATTCAACACAAACCAAAAGAAATTTTACCAGACAATAGATAACACACACATCAAAATAGACAATCCACCAAACATAACAGACATGGAACACTTCTGGATATGGCAAACCTGGTACAACATAACAGGCATGCACGGTGGATACAAGCAGAAACAGACACATACAAGATGGTACCACAAATGCCTGAAGTGATAATTATGCAACATGAAGTCACCCGAGCAATTAATTCTACGCACAATTGGAAAGCCCGTGGAAAAGATAAAATAGCAAATTTCTGGCTAAAGAATTTCACCTCAACACATTCACATCTAACTAAATTACTTAACAGTTACATTGCAGACCCATACACAGTCCCTGATACACTTACACATGGAATAACTTATCTGAAACCTAAAGATCAAGCAGACCCAGCAAAATATTGTCCCATAACATGCCTACCAACAATATACAAAATATTAACTTCAGTCATTACACAGAAATTAATGACACATACAACACAGAACAAAATTATAAATGAAGAACAAAAAGGCTGCTGCAAAGGAGCACGAGGATGTAAAGAGCAACTGATAATAGATGCCAAGGTGACATATCAAGCTAAAACTAAACAAAGGTCGCTACACTACGCATACATTGATTACCAAAAAGCTTTTGATACAAAGTAGATCCTAAATTGATACAGTTCCTAAACATAGTAATGAAAAATTGGAAAACCACACTTAATATTCAAACAAATTAAAATAATATCACATCACAGCCAATACAGATTAAGTGTGAAATATACCAAGGAGACTCATTAAGTCCTTTCTGGTTCTGCCTTGCTCTGAACCCACTATCCAACATGCTAAATAATACAAATTATGGATACAATATTACTGGAACATACCAACACAAAATCACACATTTGCTATACATGGATGATCTAAAACTACTGGCAGCAACAAATCAATGACTCAACCAATTACTAAAGATAACAGAAGTATTTAGCGATGATATAAATATGTCTTTTGGAACAGACATATGCAAGAAAAATAGCATAGTCAAGGGAAAACACACTAAACAAGAAGATTACTTATTGGATAACCACAGTGACTGCATAGAAGTGATGGAAAAAACAGATGCCTATAAATATCTAAGATACAGACAAAAAATAGGAACAGATAATACAAATATTAAAGAGGAACTAAAAGAAAAATATAGACAAAGACTAACAAAAATACTGAAAACAGAATTGACAGCAAGAAACAAGACAAAAGCTATAAATACTTATGCTATACCAATACTGACCTACTCATTTGGAGTAGTGAAATGGAGTAACACAGGCCTAGAAGCACTCAATACACTTACACGATCACAATGCTAGAAATATGGAATACATCACATACATTCAGCAACAGAAAGATTCACATTAAGCAGAAAGGAAGGAGGAAGGGAATTTATCGACATAAAAAACCTACATTATGGACAGGTACACAATTTAAGAAAATTCTTTATAGAACGAGCAGGAACTAGCAAAATACACAAAGCAATCACTCCTATAAATACATCGGCTACACCATTGCAATTTCATAACCACTTCTACAACCCTTTAGATCACATAACATCAACAGATACGAAAAAAGTAAATTGGAAAAAGAAAACACTACATGGCAAGCACCCGTATCATCTAACACAGCCACACATCGATCAAGACGCATCCAACACATGGCTAAGAAAAGGCAATATATACGAGGTGCATTCAAGTTCTAAGGCCTCCGATTTTTTTTCTCCGGACTGGAAAGAGATAGAAACATGCGCATTGCTTTAAAATGAGGCCGCATTCATTGTCAATGCGTCCCAGAGATGGCAGCACCGTACGGCAGATGGAATTTTACCGCCAGCGGCGAGAATGAGAACTGTTTTAAATACTTAAAATGGTGACGTTTTCCTTACTTGAACAGCGTGCATTCATTCGTTTTCTGAATTTGCGTGGTGTGAAACCAATTGAAATTCATCGACAGTTGAAGGAGACATGTGGTGATCGAGTTATGGATGTGTTGAAAGTGCGTTCGTGGGTGCGACAGTTTAATGAAGGCAGAACATCGAGTGACAACAAACCGAAACAACCTCGGGCTCGCACAAGCCGGTCTGACGACATGATCGAGAAAGTGGAGAGAATTGTTTTGGGGGATCGCCGAATGACTGTTGAACAGATCGCCTCCAGAGTTGGCATTTCTGCGGGTTCTGTGCACACAACCCTGCATGACGACCTGAAAATGCGAAAAGTGTCATGCAGGTGGGTGCCACGAATGCTGACGGACGACCACATGGCTGCCCGTGTGGCATGTTGCTAAGCAATGTTGACGCGCAACGACAGCATGAATGGGACTTTCTTTTTGTCGGTTGTGACAATGGATGAGACGTGGATGCCATCTTTCAAGCCAGAAACAAAGCGCCAGTCAGCTCAATGGAAGCACACAGATTCACCGCCACCAAAAAAATTTCGGGTAACCGCCAGTGCTGAAAAAATGATGGTGTCCATGTTCTGGGACAGCGAGGGCGTAATCTTTACCCATTGCGTTCCAAAGGGCACTACGGTAACAGGTGCATCCTATGAAAATGTTTTGAAGAACGAATTCCTTCCTGCACTGCAACAAAAACATCCGGGAAGGGCTGCGCGTGTGCTGTTTCACCAAGACAACGCACCCGCACATCGAGCTAACGTTACGCAACAGTTTCTTCGTGATAACAACTTTGAAGTGATTTCTCATGCTCCCTACTCACCTGACCTGGCTCCTAGTGACTTTTGGCTTTTTCCAACAATGAAAGAAAACTCTCCATGGCTGCACATTCACCAGCCGTGCTGCTATTGCCTCAGCGATTTTCCAGTGGTCAAAACAGACTCCTAAAGAAGCCTTCGCCGCTGCCATGGAATCATGGCGTCAGTGTTGTGAAAAATGTGTGCGTCTGCAGGGCGATTGCGTCGAAAAGTAACGCCAGTTTCATCGTTTTCGGGTGAGTAGTTAATTAGAAAAAAAATCGGAGGCCTTAGAACTTGAATGCACCTCGTACAGTGAGACGGAAGGATTCATGATTGCAATACAGGATCAAACAATAAACACCAGATATTACAGCAAGCA
The DNA here is from genome assembly GCF_021461395.2 of Schistocerca americana. NCBI lineage: Eukaryota > Metazoa > Arthropoda > Insecta > Orthoptera > Acrididae > Schistocerca > Schistocerca americana. The sequence continues at coordinate 288,646,637 of NC_060122.1, forward strand.
TATTATTAAAGATCCCAATACCACAACAGATAAATGCAGACTTTGCAAACAACAAATAAAAATAGTAGATCACATCACAAGCGGATGTACAATACTAGCAAATACAGAATACCCCAGAAGACATGACAATGTAGCAAAAATAATACATCAACAGCTTGCCTTACAACATAAACTAATAAATTGCACCACAAAATGTACTGGAGAATGATGAATACAAATTATACTGGAACAGAACCATTATAACAGAGAAAACAACACCACATAACAAATCTGACATCATACTCACCAATAAAAAGAAGAAATTAACACAACTAATCAAAATATACATACTCAATACAACAAATATACAGAAGATAACAGGAGAAAAAATTGAAAAATACATCCAACTGGCTGAGGAAGTCAAGGACATGTGGCATCAGGATAAAGTTGGCATTATACCAATTATACTATCAACTACAGGAGTTATACCACACAATATCCACCAGTACATCAACACAATACAGCTACATCCAAACGTATATATACAACTACAGAAATCTGTAATTACTGATACATGTTCAATTACACGAAAGGTCCTAAATGCAATGTAACATATACTGTACAGTTAAAAGGAAGTAACACTTGATCAAGGTCCGCGTCACTTTCCATTTTTAACCAGACATAACGTCTAAGAAAGGAAAGAATAATAATAATAATAATAATAATAGTGCAGTTGTAGTGTATGTTATTTATTAGCTAAGTGACAACTAATTAACAACAAATAATTATTTGTATTCACAGACGAATTATCCCCTTATCGGTCAATAATTCATTCATGAATTATTATTTTTTAAAATTGTCTACTTATGGAGCCCTTTTCTGACAAATTAGTTGACTACAATTTTCTTTTCTCAGAGATAATCTTATGACTTCATCCACACTGGAATTCATTTTCTTCGTTATAGAGTTTCACATTATTTTCATTGTGCATTGAAACTTCTCAAGAACTCGAAATTTCTGGGTACACTTCAGTCTGTCCAGTGACAGTTACACCCAGCAGGAAAATGTGCCCAGGGCACAATATTCCTCTTCCTTTAAGACTGGAGTAAGAAACTAGAATTCACTTTGGTATCTGAGAATGTTGAAACTCAAGCCAATATGGTGGCAGATCAAGCAGTGAAACAATTTGTGAGATACAAAACAAATGGTGATCATTGGGGATGCATGAAGAGTGACAGAAACTGCGTGTAAAACAGACTGAAGAGAGATGGGCACCTCTCTAAAGGAGGTAATTTTCAGGCAAAAGATTGTGCCCCATTCTGAGACATTTAGGAGTCATTATTGTGAATTCTCTCTATGTTCAGTGATATCTCTTGAAAGGGAGACGCAGGGCTTGTTTGAGAACATTTCTGCACATAAGCATCTTATCATTTGTCATCCACTCCCCTCTTTTCCCTCACACACAACCACATGTCAATTTCCACTACTAATTGTGATACACACGGTATACAAATCTTGCACTTGGACATCCATGGCACCCCAAGTGGTTGGTACTAATTGTAATACAGTGATATGTCCTGTATAGAAAACTTACGGTTTGAGCAACTCTGGCACTCCTCTCAGCTTGGGGCCCCAAGTTATTCCACACCCTCGAAAGTCATCTCATTTTTGGGTCTAAGGAACGAAAACTGAATGTAATCTAATCTAATGGTGGCTTGCAAAGACAAACTTAAGGGGTTGCCTGCTGCACTTTCGAAGTGTGCAATACACTAATCACCACAACACAGCAAAATAATGTATGGTAAAATGACTTTTCCATTGCTTTTTTAGTGCTGGTAGACACTTTGTCGAGTATTTTTATTCTTCTGTTGTGAGCTTGAGGTACAGAAAAGAATTCCTCTTTTGATGTTTAATGGTAAATGGGAGGAACAATGCATGTGGCTTAGGAAATGCTATGAATGTAGTGAGCATTTACCACCCTCCTCCCAATAATAACAGTACAGTATCCAGTTACCACCCCCCCCCCCCCCTTCCCATTCATGAACCACGGACCTTGCCATTGGTTGGGAGGTTTGTGTGCCACAGTGATACAGATAGCTGTACCATAGGTGAAACCACAACAGAGGGGTATCTGTTGAGAGGCCAGACAAATGTGTGGTTCCTGAAGAGGGGCAGCAGCCTTTTCAGTAGCTGCAGGGGCAACAGTCTGGATGATTGACTGATCTGGCCTTGTAACATTAACCAAAATGGTCTAGCTGTGCTGGTACTGCAAACGGCTGAAAGCAAGGGGAAACTACAGCTGCAATTTTTCCCCGAGGGCATGCAGCTCTACTTTATGGCTAAATGATGATGGTGTCCTCTTGGATAAAATATTCTGGAGGTAAAAAAAGTCCCCCATTCAGATCTCCAGGCACAGATTACTCAGGAGGACATCAATATCAGGAGAAAGAAAACTGGCATTCTGTGGATCGGAGTGCGGAATGGCAGATCCCTTAATCGGGCAGGTAGGTTAGAAAATTTAAAAAGGGAAATGGATAGGTTCAAGTTAGATATAGTGGGAATTAGTGAAGTTCGGTGGCAGGAGGAACAAGACTTGTGGTCAGGTGACTATAGGGTTATAAATACAAAATCAAATAGAGATAATGCAGGAGTAGGTTTAACAATACATTTAAAAAAAATAGGAGCTTGGGTAAGCTACTATGAAAAGCATAGTGAACGCATTATTGTAGCCAAGATAGACACGAAGCTCATGCCTACCGCAGTAGTGCAAATTTGTATGCCAAATAGCTCCTCAGATGATGAAGAGATTGAAGAAATGTATGATGCGATGAAAAGAAATTATTCAGGTAGTGAAGGCAGATGAAAATTTAGTAGTCATGGGACACTGGAATTCGATAGTAGGAAAAGGAAGAGAAAGAAAAATAAAAGGTGAGTATAGAATGGAGGTAAGGAATGAAAGAGGAAGCTGCCTGGTAGAATTCTGCGCAGAGCTTAACTTGATCATAGCTAACACTTGGTTTAAGAATCACGAAAGAAGGTTGTATATGTGGAAGAGGCCTGGAGACACTGCAAGGTTTCAGATAGATTATGTAATGGTAAGACAGAAATTTAGGAACCAGGTTTTAAATTTTAAGATATATCCAAGGGCAAATGTGGGCTCTGACCCATATTTATTGGTTGTAAACTGTAGATTAAAACTGATGAAACTGCAAAAAGGTGGCAATTTAAGGAGATGGGACCTGGATAAACTGAAAGAACCGGATGTTATAGGGAGTTTCAGAGAGAGCATTAGGGAACGATTGACAAGAACGAGGAAAAGAAATACAACAGAAGAAGAATGCCTAGCTTTGACAGATGAAATAGTGAAGGCAGCAGAGGATCAAGTAGGTAGAAAGATGAGGGCTAGTAGAAATCCTGTGGGTAACAGAAGAGATACTGAATTTAATTGATGGAAGGAGAAAATATAAAAATGCAGTAAATGAAGCAGGCAAAAAGGAATACAAACATCTCAAAAATAAGATCAACAGAAAGTGCAAAATGGCTAAGCAGGGATGGCTAGAGGACAAATGTAAGGATGTAGAGGCACATATCATTAAGGCTAAAATAGATGCTGCCTACAGGGAAATTAAAGAGACCTTTGGACAAAAGGGAACCACCTGTGTGAATATCAAGAGCTCAGATGAAAAACCATTTATAAGCAAAGAAGGAAAAGTAGAAAGGTGGAAGGAGTAGTAGAGGGTTTATACAAGGGCCATGTACTTGAGGGCAATATTATGGAAATGGTAGAGGACATAGATGAAAGTGAAATGGGAGACATGATACTGCGTGAAGAATTTGACAGGGCACTGAAAAACCCAAGTCAAAACAAGGCCCCAGGAGCAGACAACATTCCTTTAGAACTACTGACAGCCTTGCAAGAGCCAGCCATGACAAAAATCCAGCAGCAAGATGTATGAGACAGGTGAAATATCCTCAGACCTCAAGAAGATTATAATAATTCCCATCTCTATGAAAGCAGGTGTTGACAGGTGTGAAAATTACCAAACTATCAGTTTAATTACTCACAGCTGCAAAATACTAACACGAATTCTTTACAGACAAACAGAAAAACTGGTAGAAGCTGACCTTGTGGAAGATCAGTTTGGATTCCGTAGAAATGTTGGAACACGTGAGGCAATACTGACTGTACAACTTATCTTAGAAGACAGATTAAGGAAACGCAAACTTACATTTCTAGCATTTGTAGACTTTGAGAAAGCTTTTGAAAATGTTGACTGGAATACTTTCTTTCAAATTCTGAAGGTGGCAGGGGTCAAATACAGGGAACAAAAGTATATTTATAATTTGTACAGAAATCAGATGGCAGTTATGAGTCGAGGGGCATGAAAGGGAAGCAGTGGTTGGGAAGGGGGTGACACAGGGTTGCGGCCTATCCCCGACGTTATTCAACCTGTATATTGAGCAAGCAGTAAAGGAAACTAAAGAAAAATTTGGAGTAGAAATTAAAATCCACAGTGAAGAAATAAAAACTTTGAGGTTTGCCGATGACATTGTAATTCTGTCAGAGACAGAGGGCTTGGAAGAGCAGTTGAATGGAATGGATGGTGTCTTGAAAGGAGGATATAAGATGAACATCAACAAAAGCAAAATGAGGATAATGTAATGTAGTCGAATTAAATCAGGTGATGCTGAGGGAATTAGATTATGAAATGAGACACTTAAAGTAGTAAATGAGTTTTGCTATTTGGGGTGCAAAATAACTGATCATGGTCGAAGTAGAGGATATAAAATGTAGACTGGCTACAGCAAGGAAAGCGTTTCTGAAGAAGAGAAATTTGTTAACAATGAGTATAGATTTAGGTATTAGGAAGTCAAACATGGACGATAAATAGTTTAGACAAGAAGAGAATAGAAGCTTTCGAAATGTGATGCTACAGAAGAATGCTGAAGATTAGATGGGTCGATCATGTAACTAATGAGGAAGTACGGAACAGAATTGGGGAGAAGAAGAATTTCTGGCACAACTTGATTAGAAGAAGGGATTGGTTGGTAGGACACATTCTGAGGCATCAAGGGATCACCAATTTAGTACTGGAGGAAAGTGTGGAGGGTAAAAATTGTAGAGGGCGACCAAGGGATGAATACACTAAGCAGATTCAGAAGGATGTAGGTTGCAGTAGTTACTCGGAATTGAAGAATTTTGCACAGGATATAGCAGCGTGGAGAGCTGTATCAAACCAGTCTGTGGGCTGATGACCAAAACATCATCATCCAGTCACCTACATAGATGATAGACTCAATCCACAAAGCTTTTCAGTGATGGAAATGAAAATGTGGTAGCATACTTACTATTTTTTTCCAACCTGTTTTGCAGATGGAGTTCATTAAAGTAGCACATTTAGATGACAATTACAGTTGTCATAAAAGAATAATTAACAAATACAGTGCCATTTAACAGAACTAAGGGGAACTTTAAAAATAATTCATCATTAGCTTTTAAAAGAGCTGCGGCAGACAGCAGAATATTGATGACCAACAAGATGAATGTGTAAACTAGTTAACAGTATCAGCAAACAGGGTAATTGTTATTAACATATTATCAGACACTAAAAATGCCAACACAAAAAGCAGCCACACATTTACATTAGCCACACATTTGGTATGTGCCTGTTTCCTTACTGCTTTAATCTGCCCTTGGCTATCTGCTGCTTCGCAAACTCCAGGAGTTAAGCTGAATATATTACCGGCTGAGCTCACTGAAGATAAAGGATGGTACAAAATTGGAATTGTTTCCAGAATAAATCTTTTCAGATCTGTTAAAAAAATCACCTGAGGGATTGAAGCTTTAAGCAAGTGCAATGCAGAAAGCTAGGGTCTGGGACGGAGTCCCAGTCTGATACACAGTCTCAATCAGGAGGTTTTGAAACATTACACTGCAGGTAAAACTGTTGAATATGCAAAGGCTTTATTTTAATGATCGGCTAACAATGTAAAATTTCAGCATTCTTTTTCAGACAAGAAAATTCAAGCAGAATACGTAATCACGATAGATCATCAATTATGTTTAATGAAGTATGGTTATCTGTGTAAGACAACAAAATATGTTTCATCATCAAAAAGTTCAAACAAAAGATTCTTAAGAATTCAAAGTAATTACCGAGCTCCGAGCTGTAACACTTCTTCTTTGCTTAAATATTTCACTCCTTCCTCAAGATTAACAGTTGGTTCTGTCTGAGCAAGCCATGACTGAACCCGAAGTGTAGCAAGCTCTTCTGGAAAGCCTTGTATTAGATTGAATACATCTCCCAACAGCTTCCAAAGACAAGCCAAATTTCTTCTTTCTTCTACAGCTCTGAGAACAGAATCATGATAAAGAATACAGAAATAATGTTAGTGGATGTAAATGTGAAGTGATTAGTACTGTCTTCAAATCTTTCATTCTAACAACAGAGAGAGAAAGAGTACAGAACACAAAATTCACTTAAGGCAACAAATAATTCTTTTTTTATATTCCATGGATCAGTTGTACAATTAATCATATGTAAATATAGCGACCATGCCGATAATTAACTTAAAAAATAAATAAAATATAGATGTGAACTATTAATTCCAATCTACCACTCTTACCATACTACATAAATTGACATTCTTCTATATAATAGAAGTAACTGTTGAAGAGAAAATTTTTCAGTTTGCTGTTTGTCAGACTTTAATATAATCTGATAACTGAACAATACTTTTCGTGGAAGCATTGTGAGCCTCTTTTTGTATTAAACACAACCTTAATATGAAATAATGAATGTCATTTGTTTCTTCTTGCATTGTAATAAATCATTGTTCCTTTGGAACTGTTATAGGTTATTTACAACAAACATCACAAAAATATACTGTGAAGCAGTGATCAAAACAGATGTCTACTAGATGATTACGAGAGAGCACCACACATTATTGCTACAGCACGTTTTTGAACTATGAAGACATATTTTCTTAAAGATGAGTTATCCCAGAAAATTTTTCTATACGACATTGTTGAATGTAAATATTCAAAATATGTAAACTTACTGATTTCTCTCTCCTCAATATTTGAAACAATTGGTGTAGTGCTAATGTAGCTGATCTCAGCTGTTTAAGAGTTCAAACATATGTGTGTGTGTGTGTGTGTGTGTGTGTGTGTGTGTGTGCGTGTGTGTGTGTGTGTGTGTGTGCGTGTGTGTGCGTGTGTGTGCGTGTGTGTGCGCGCGCGCGCGTGTGTGTGCGCGCATGGACATATAAAACATTTGAAGTTTGCACCGAAGTTGTCATTTCTTCACCATGTGTTATATTTACCACTGGGATAGTGTGGAACTGAATACAGTAAAACCCCCTGTTTACACTTTTCAACAGACTGACCCCAAAAGGTGTAAAACGTATGAAAATATAAAATACAGGGAAGCATAGGAAATATAACACAGAAAAATGGAAAAATTACTGCCACTTTCTTTATACTGTTCAAACTATGACACTAAAGCAATTTAATTTTGCCTGTTTTAAAAAAATCTGAAACACTGAAGCGAAAGTCTTTCATGAAACCACATTACAATAACATTCAAGAAACTTTTAATTGATAATCATTATAAAACTTTTAACACAATATTGGTTAAAATAGCAAAAGTTGGCAGTCTTCGTAAACACACAACAATAGGCATGAGGATTATATCTTGTTGCAGACGAGGTCACTCAATTCAGGGACATCCTCGGTGAGAATGAGGGCGGAAATTGTTGTCATGTTAAGGAGCATCTTCAGGAGGGATTTTTATGCCTGAAGACTGCATGCCTAGAATGGATTAGTATATTTCACATGGAAGTAACAACGGTTTGTGAAAGCCCATTATAGAGACGGCCATCTTCAAAAGCAGCGCTTATTTGAATAATGACTGAAATTAAATTAAAGCTGTTGTAATACAACATAATGAGTACAAAGAAGGTTGCTACTTGAGTCACTATTGTCAGATCATGATCATTAAGGCAGTGACTTATGATACTTTCCGTCTCTTCCAAGCACTATGAACCTATTATACAGGCAGCCACGACCCAACACACCAACGACAAAAATCTTGCTCATTGTGTAAACTTTGTATCTGATCTGTGTTTTCTGCTTTGTTCCAAGGTTGAATTTGAGCAGGAATATGATGCACGTCTTGCAGAAATCTGTATGAAAATCAATGTTACAGGTCATGATAACATCAAAGAAAACTTAAAATGTTGTAACATGGAATCATTAATGGTGAGAAAGCATTGTACTGAGAGAATAGGACTTCTGCTGGGACTGACAAAAATCAATGTAAAATGAGGGCACATGTAAAATGTGGAAATATAAAAACAAGGTTTTAGTGTATGTTGTGCTTTTTGAAATTGAGAGGGAGAATAATTTCTGGAAAACACTTCAACAGTACTTTTAACAACATTATTTACCATTTGTTCTGTTGCTGTATGTATGTTTGGAATGGTTACAATATTAGTGTCATCTGCAAAAACAAATATTTCTACTAGTTGTTTATTACACAGAAGGTCATTTACACGTGTGAGAAAAAAACAGTGGACCTAAGACAGAGCTCTTCTGCTTACTAAAAGAAGAGTGATCAAAAAACTGGTGGACAGGGATAAAAGAATTTGTGAATCACTTTACTCTGAGGGAGAGCCCAATCATTTAAGAACTACTTTCAGAAGAAATGGCTACTCTGACAGAGATAAATATGGCACACAATCCTAAAAGATCTGGAGTTCTAGTGAAAGAGAATCCACTAAAGGTAGGTTTGCCTACATTTAAAAAAAAAAAAAAAAAAAAAAAAAAAAAAAAAAAAAAAAAAAAAAAAAGTCACAGATCACACCAGCATAATACTAAGACGACACAATATTGGCCCTGTGTTTAAATCACCAAGAAATGTGAGTGAATATTTGAACATTGCAAAGGATTCACACCAGCCACTTGCCACAGCAAGAGTATACAGGGTGTTCATAAATGAATATTGGGGTTTTAACGCATTATAATATTTATCAAATTAAACTTACACTTATAAATGATATGTCACATGAAGGAGCAACTCAAACAGATGTGTTTGGCACCAGTGCCCATGCGCAGCGCGCATGTTTCCACTGCAATCTGCAGGACAGTAATAGTAGCTAAGATGGTGACTTGTGAACAGAAAGCGTTTCGTGTTTTGCAGTTTGCAAAGACCGAATCTGTAGTTACTGTGCAACTTTCGTTCCAGCTGAAATTCGGTTGTGATCCTCCAAGTGATAATAACATTTGTAGATGGTACCATCAATTTGAAGATATCGGCTGCCTTCATAAAGAGAACAGTACAGGACGACCAAGAGTTAGTGAAGAGACTGTTGAGTTAGAGAGTGAGTCGTTCACTCGTAGCCCAAAGAAATCAGTCCAGAAGGCTTGTCGTGAATTACAAGTTCCCATGTTGACTGTTTGGAAAGTTTTAAGAAAACGCATACAACTATGTCCTTACCATTTACAGTTATTACAGGCTCTAAAGCTGATAGACCATGGATTCCATGCCAACTTCACAAACAAAATGTCGTTTCATGATGAAGATTTTCTGGATCATGTTGTCTTCAGTGATGAATCAACCTTTCACCTTAGTGGACATATTAACACTCACAAATGCGTGCATCCGTGGCTCACAAAATCCTCACGAGGTGGTACAAATGCAATGAGATTCCTCTAAAGTGACTATTTTTTGTGCCAAAATCCCGGCGAAAGGTTTATGGGTCTTTCTTTTTTGGTACATCTACTGTAACTGGCACTTCTTACCTTCATACACTAGAGCAATGGCTCTTCCCTCAGTTGGAAGAAGATGAGCCAGAGAACTTCATTTTCCAGCAAGATGGTGCACCACCTCACTGGCATAGCACAGTACGCGATTGGTTGAATTTCACTGTACCCAAGCACTGTATAGGTTGCAAGGGGCCCAATAACAGGGCATGCTTTGCATGGCCTCCACGTTCGCCCAACCTAACGCCATGCAATTTTATCCTTTGGGGCTTCATCAAGGATCGTGTGTACGTGCCTCCACTACCAGAAGACCTTCCTGAATTAAGAAGCTGGATTGAAGCAGCTGCTGCTACAATCACTGAAGACACACTTATCAACATTTGGGAAGAACTCTGCTATAGACTTGATGTGTGCCATGTGACAAATGGTGCTCACATTGAACATTTATAAGGTTCTTGGTAAAACTGTTTGAGTTGCTCTTTCATTTGACATGTCATTTATAACTAAGTTTACTATAATAAATATTATAAAGCGTTAAAACCCCGATATTCATTTGTAAACACCCTGTATAAACTCCCTTGCATAATAGGTCAAATATACATAGTAACTACAAAAAGAAGCATCAACACGTCGCTTAAGGAACACAACAGCAACTGTGCCTGCGAAACAAGGATCAGATCATGCACTGAGATCAGGGAACCTTCAAATTCATTTCTTTGATAATATGGTTTTATCAAAAATCCAATCATTACTATGCAAAAGAGGCCACAGGAACTCAAAAGCACAATGAAACTTTAATGGAAAGAAGGATTGAAAATAATTAGCCTTAGTGCTATGTGAAGTAAACAGCACTATCTCTTCCACACTACAAGCTCCATAACACACATTAGTGCGACTCCACGAACTTAGGCAGTGGTCTGATAATATCACAACCTCACCATTGTGTAGCTATATATAAAAAGCTTGGCTTTTTGAATTTAAGTTTCAAACTGATCTCTGGATCTTCATAGGCTCTGATGATGTCTCCAATATTCAAAGATGAACTTTAGACACAGCAATATGCCTTAGACCACAGCAGAATGAATATAAAAAAATTCACCAAGGACACTTGGGTTTGCCAGAAACAAAAAAATAATGGCGGAATTAAAGATGTGAAAAATCACTAACTGCAAAATCAGAAAAATGGAGAGAATGGAAAAGTTTTTGAACACTGAATGCTATGAGCAATTTAAACAACAAAGAAAAGAGACATCTAGGATAATATGGGTAATCCAAACATAATTTGAGAAACAACAATACTGAAACACAAGAAAACTTCAAAAATAATAATTCCGATATTTATATCAGACCTTCAAGAATAAATAAAAAGGCTGATAAGCATTTTCTTCAAGACTGAAAGAGGTAGCGATGGCTTACATAACAATGAAAATCATGAAATACTTGCAAAATATTCTGATAAATTGTTAAACATCCCAGAACTTCGTCATAAATTAGATTTCTCAATCATTTGTGAGAATCAAGAACAATATACACCACAAGCCACTGAAGAACTCAGATAAACAATTAAATCTCTGAAAAAAATAATAATGTCAATGAGGAAGATTCCATATCAGCTGAACTTCTGAAATGGTCACAAACAAAGATTATAAAACATCTGCAAACAGTTTTTGAAAAAAAAAATGTGGAAAACAGAAAAGATTTCTCTGGGAAGGCACACTAATACATCTGTCATAAGAAAGGCAATAAAGACTTCATTAAGTATAGAGGAATATCTCTCTTCCCCATTGAATATACATTATTTTCAAAAATTCCACTGTACAAAACAGTAAAAACTCTTGGTAACAATTAGATAAATATCAGAGGGTCTTCAGAAAAGGCAAATCCTGCTCACAACAGATAATCAATTTAAAATCTATAATCAGTCACAGACCATTGACCTCACAGACATACTTGCAACACTTGTGGATTTTAAGAAGACATTTCACTATCGATAATAGAACTGTAGACAAAGTAATCCAAGCATGTGGTGCTAAAATTAAATTGGCAGATCTAGTCTGTGAAATGCTTCCAGACACAGTTCACAAAAATAAAGGTCATAGGCAAAATTTCTAAGCCCTTACTGGTGTAAGATGAGGTGACGGCTTATCTCCTCATCAGCTGTGTATTAAAAATATTGAGAGATGTGAAGTAGAGAAATTAAAAGTGTATCAAATATCACCAATAAAACCATGAAGAAAGAAAGGTACATTGAAGTAAGCAACCTGGAATGTGCCCATGACTTGTGTAGCATCTTCAAAACCAAGAAGTGCAGAAATAAACTGGTCTCCTGAAAGTGATAGCCAATAAAGAAGGTTTACAAATCTCTGCAGATAAAACCAATTTTATCACTAACATAAATGCACCAAAGTTTTTATGGACAGACATTGGTAAAATAGAAAAGGTTGAAAAAAGTTCGAGTGTGTGTGAGAGGTAGTTCAATGGGCGACAAAAATCTGCCAAATACGAAAGAATACACAAAATTAAAAAGGCTTATGGAAAAAATAAAAGTATTACAATAATAAAGTGCACATTGAGAAATACAAAAATCATGCATTAGAACATAGCACCGAAACCAGAATGTGTTTATGCAAGTGAATGCCTTGCACTGTGCTGTATTCTAGTACTAGTGCGTGTGAATGTGAATGTGAGCATGCCAAGTGTAGAGTCGCTGCACATGTGTACTTAAATCAATTGCCGACTGTATCAGCGCAGGCCCTCCACTACAGGCCAGAAGCATGCACATAGGACAGTCTCCGTCATGTCATCTACTGACTAGGCCTGCCTATCCATGCATGGAGCAGCACTGACTCACCCTGACTATGTTGTTTTAGTTTGTACCGTTCCATTCACATCAGTTGTTCTGCACATCGTTTATGTTACACCTTCTATACGATTCTTTTGTCTTGTTACATGTGGAGTCAGGAGGCTTATTTCCATTAATATGTCTGGTAACATGCATCCATCCATGTCCATTGTGCATTCCAATGGAGTTGGGAAATTCCAGGAGGACAATGCAACACCCCACACATCCAGAACAGAATTGCTACAGAGTGACTCCAGGAACTTTCTTCAGAGTTTAAACACTTCTGCTGGTCACCAAACCCCCCCAGACATAAACATTATGGAGCATATCTGGGATGCCCTGCAACATGCTGTATTTCACAAAGTTATACTGACCTCTTTGCAGTGCATCTTATGAATCACTGGTGACACAGTGCACAAACATGCTGGTGGTGTTTATTTTCCACGAAGTGTATTAACACTACATACAATACATACACACGAGTAACACATATGACGATCACCTACTAAAATCTTTGCAAATTTCTCTACACTGCTGAAGGGGAAGCTGATTCTTGGTCATTCTATACAGCAAATGTAGTGTTCTTCAGAGAAAGGCATCAACCCTATCACAAGTGCTGCTCAATTTTCAGTCTACATACAGACTATCTCCTCTACATTTCCTGTCCAATTCTCTTATGTGAGTAGACAAAATAAAGTCACTGATCTCATATTTAAATAGTGAAGATATTTTCAATTTATTAAGTTAATAGTTATTTTCAGTTGTTAAGTGATCTATTGTCTAAACAATAGTGACAGCTGGAGCTGTCACTATCTAGCACACTCTAAAGGCTGCACAAGTGTAACATACTGTCAATACTGTATTTACTCGAATCTAAGCCGCACTTGAAAAATGAGACTCGAAATCTAGGGAAAAAAATTTTCCCGATTCTAAGCCGCACCTGAAATTTGAGACTCAAAATTCAAAGGGAGAGAAAAGTTTTAGGCCGCATCTCTAAATCGAAACAAAGTTGGTCCATTGTAATATGAGACACAATTTAGGCTGAATGAATGACGATACAGCTACAGTAGTTTGGTTCGAGTCGTAAGCTTAGCAGTTAAGCTTTACCAGGTAGCCATTGCTATGCGTCAGGCACTCCGTCCGTATTTATACGGGTATCCTTCCTTTTTCACGTGCTTTGTCTGCTTTGAACTGATTGCCTATTTTTCTTTCATCTGATAAGCGCCGTTTTCTTTGTTATATGTGTTTACGTCACTCTAAGCTGAAAGTTAGTTACTGTACTGTGTCATGCACTGTTTGTCGCATTCTGATAGTGCGTGTTTACGGCCTGTCGTCACTTGCGGCATGGCTTGCTTTTATGCGTGCTACCGCCGCTTACAATTAAAAAAAAAGAAAAAAGAGAGGAATCGTCTCATTAGCTAAACAATGGCAAGAGACTACTATTTGTTGTTACTTACACTGCTGCTTCCTTTGATAATGATCCAACAAGAACCAGATAATAGACTGCGTATGATAGAAGATGTTCTGAACGAGAGTATTGCGAAAATTTTTCTCCATTCGAAAATCTTTGCAGGCGCCTCTTTAGTACATTACATTCTGCACAGAAATTAGAGTCATCTTAGATTTAAAAATCTAGTCAATTGCTGTGCTTCATTTCTGACTGTATCACTATTAGGCATAAGAATAATACGAATATAAACATGACATGATATGTATATTCTTCCGCGTTTGCTGTTGTCTCACTCTAGTTTCGTAGTTTATTAGGCAGACTGGATTTAAATGAGATAGCAGCAAACACGAAACAATACATGGCAAAATATTTATATTCGTATTATTCTTATGGTGAAGAGAATACTCATGTGATTCACAATTCATAAAAGTTTCTATTAGCAACCATCTCTTCTCACAGGTAGGAAAAAATTCAGAACGTAGAGTTGGCCGTATTGACAAACATCCCAAACAGTCTTGCCAGTCGGATTTTCATAGTACATTGAAATGCTGCTACATTCGAAGATGAACAGTACGGAATTTGTACTTACTTCGTTGGATAATGTATGGAAATGCAGTGGTCGAAACTCAGGGCAGAGAAAAAAGCTCGTCTTCCACCCTTTTTTTAAAATTTATTTACTGACGCAGAGGATTTGGTGCCAGTATTTATCTTTGTGCCTACAAAGCATGCCTATGTAGCGCTACATATATTCGACGGCAGAAGTTAGTTGTGGCGGCACCCACCAACATTTTACAGAACTTCCGCTTGCTTTGCACTCGATTCTAAGCCGCAGGCGGTTTTTTGGAGTACAAAAACCGGAAAAAAGTGCAGCTTAGGTTCGAGTAAATACGGTAAGTATTTGCCAATGTGAATTTCACTGTCTCCACTACTAGTGGCTGGAAAATTTTTCACAGCATGATATTCAAAACCATTTGTAAGATATACTGACGATGTATGGTAAGTGGATCCACTCATTGCACTCATTGTAGCCCACCTTAGAGTGTCAGCACTTTGCAAATGGGAGAGATTTATGCGCTCCATCAGTAACACACATAATAGTGAGAGAAGTGCAGTTACTTTCTTGTCACTCATTAATTCACCATGAAGTGATTACAATATGGTTCAATTGCTTTTCAATATGCTGTCAATGACCGGCGGCAAGAATGTGCCACATTTACCAACCCAGTCCCTTTCCCACCAATACTACATAGGTCACTGACATTACATTTCCAAATTAAATGCTCCTCAGGCATTGTTTGTTATGTAGGAACATATTTTACATAAAAGCTCACTTAACAACTACAATTTAAGTAAATACACAAAAAATAACTCCACTATTAAATATGAGCTCATGAAGTTATGTTGCCTACTTGCATACGAGAACTGGGCAGGAAATGTTGTGGAGGTATAGTCTGTCTAAATTGAAAAGTGAGCACCACTCATGGCATAACAGGTTGCATTTCCTGGAAGAATGATACAACTGCCATACATCATCCTTAAGAATCAATTTCCCCTCTAGCTGTGTAGAACATCGTGCAGAGATTTACACAGAATGAGTCCATATGCCTTATGTGTACTAGTATTAGTAGTAACTAATATCTGCATTCTGTGTAGTGTTAAAGTACTCTGTGAAAAATAAACACCCTCCCAAGCGTGTTTGCACATTGTGACCAGTGATTCATAAGGTGTGCCACTGAAGAGCTGGTATAACTTTATAAAACACTCTGTAGTTGCTTCTTGTAATGTAGTACGGTAGAAAGAATGGGTTTTGGCTGGTTGGTCCTCAGTTTGCAGACCTACAGTAGTGTAAAGAGTGTGTGTGTGCAGGTGTGGCGCGCGCATGCGGGGGTGTGTGCGCGCGCGCCTGTGCGCACGTGCAGGTGTGCGTGCGCATACACACTTAGAGACTGTTACTACTGTGAAACCCCTATTTTACATTTTCATGTGGTCCAGACTTAAAAAACACAAAATTGAGGAAAATGCAGAAATGATGAAAATATATAAAGATATATATAAAAAATGAGCAAAAAGAAACGTAATTGCCTTATATGATTAAATATCACAATACTCTCCAATAATTTGCATAAAATCTGTCTAAGTGAAGGAAATTAAATGTACAATACAATGTTTATACAATAATTTGTGGTAATAAATTTCACCAGTTCTCAAAAAATCACACATTTGTAACAGCAAGTAAAAACTCATCAAAAAATTGAAACTTTTATCTGGGTACAAGGTAATTGAGCTGTTTTCCAACATGTTACGACTACAAATTATATGTTCAAAACATGGGTTTTTGAGAGATCATCCTTTGTCCTCATCCAGAATAAAGCAAAATTGAGGAACATGTTGAATTAAACCAAAAAACATTACAAGAAATAAATGGTTAAACCGTATGCATAAATGCAGATATCTGCTTAATGACATACTTTGTCACCATCGCTGTTATTGTTTAATACTTTTCTTATGAGCCGCACTTCATATGCTGACCTCTGTTAAAGTTTTGTTTTAGGCTTGATGAGAGAAACAGAGACTTGAAAAAAATGAGTTTACTTTCCCAAATGATGTTACAAGCTTATTACAAGTCAGTTCGGTGAATTTCTGTACATTGTGTAAAAGGTAAATTTGAAAGAAGGCTCAGGTGCTACAGTTTCACTTAATGCCCTCTGTCACTGCTGCCAATTTTTATGATTTACGGCATGTGGTGGAAAGAATACAAGTGAGTTGTGTATGTAGTAGCTGCAACTGTATCAAGTCAGATATAAACACGGAAGTCTTTAACATGTGCTATCGCAAAACCTGTCTTCTACACTGAAGATCCAAAGAAACTGGTACACCTGCCTAATATCATGTAGGCAACACTACGTGGCAGGACTTGACTAATGTCTGAAGTAGTTCTGGAGGAAATGATACCATGAATCCTGCAGGGCGGTCCATAAATCTGTAAGAGTATGAGGGTGTGGATATCTCTTCTGAACAGCACGTTGCAAGGCATCCCAGATATGCTCCATAATGTTCATTTCTGGGACTTTGGTGGCCAGCGGAAGTGTTTAAATTCAGAAGAGTGTTCCTGGAGCCACTCTGTAGTAATTCTGGATATATGGGGTGTCACATCAGCCTGCAGGAATTGCCCAAGTCTGTTGGAATACAAAATGGACATGAATGGATGCAGATGATCAGACAGGATGCTTATGTACGTCTCACCTGTCAGAGTCGTATCTAGATGTTTCAGGGGTCCCATATCACTCCAACTGCACATGCCCCACACCGTTACAGAGCCTCCACTAGCTTGAACAGTTCTCTGATGATATGCAGGGTCCATGGATTCATGAGGTTTTCTCCATACCCATACACGTCCATCTGCTCATCTGAGCAGGCAACATGTTTGCACTCATCAACAGTCCAATGTCAGTGTTGACAGGTCCAGGCGAGGCAGCGTGCAGTCATCAAGAGCACACGAGTGGGCCTTTGCCTCCAAAAGACCATGTCAATGATGTTTTGTTGAATGATTTGCACGTGGACACTTGCTGATGGCCGAACATTGAAATCTGCAGCAACTTATGGAAAGGTTGCACTTCTGTCATGTCGAACGACTCTCTTCAGTTGTCGTTGGTCCCATTCTTGCAGGATCTTTTTCTGGCTACAGTGATGTCAGGGATTTGATGTTTTAACCGGATTCCTGATATTCACAAAGGACTCAAGAAATGGTCATATGGGAAAATCCCCAATTCATCGCTACCTTGGAGACGCTGTGGCCCATCGCTCGTGCGCCAAGTATAAAACCACGTTCAAACTCACTTAAATCTTCATAACCTGACATTGTAGCAGCAGTAATCTATCTAACAACTGCACAAAACACTTGTTGTCTTATATAGGCATCGCTGACTGCAGTGCCGTTTTCTGCCTGCTCACAAATCTCTGTATTTGAATATGCATGCCTATACCTTTCTTTGGTGCTTCAGTGTATTTCCATGTAACATCTCAGTCAAAGGACATCATTTACATGAAAAGTATACTTTCACCACATCAGAAAATGCTTTCACCCCTAACTCCAATCCCGTCACTGAAGGGCCACTCCCCCTTTCCACACAGCCAGTAGATAAGCTCATTTTATGTGCATTAGTGTGGAGTGGTGTGGTGGCTGCGCTGGCTATTGGGCGACTTAACAAGTCACCAGCCAATAAGAGTCCATTAGCTAGAATTGGGCAACATTTCCTCAATTATGACCAATCAGATTCTTTGAGACTCAGTGTTTGAATTATTATTGACACTTATATTGTTGTTGAATACAGTACATAGAAATACATGCAAAAACATGAGACTAAGTTACAAGTGCCACAAGAAAAGATGACATCTCAGCCCCTTCATCATATATTGACTCAGTTCAGAACACTTCGCCTTGACTGTCTTGTTTTTCCATTACTGCTGCAACATAACATTAGTTGTATAATAATTGTGCAGTGAAGGTAAATGTTCCAAGTTTTGCTGGCAACACCAATCGTGGATTACGTCAGCATTTCCTCTCTCACATCTCCACAACAGCCTAAAATATTCCCTTAACTCCGCAACCACCCATGGTGGGGACCATCTGTCTTTTGTGCCACTTATAATTCATTCAGTCACATCAAATGTCAATAGGAAGAAAACAGACGCCGAGTAAGAACTTAGAATTGAGGTAAACCTTACTAGGAAGAAATGTAAAATCAGGGAATTTTTAGCATTGATTTTATGGACTTTTCACGGGAGCTACGAAATTATGGTGTAGAATCGTGAAAAACATACAATCGGAAAATGTAAAATTGAGGTTCCACTTATGTCAGCTTAAATCTGCTTCAGCTGAATCTGTACAAGTTAAGTGATAAAAGCATCAAATAATACTAGGACAACTCTCTACTCACTAGGAAATATTCAGAAATGTCATCTAAAATAAGAATGACAAAGTAAAAAGTTTCAGGCCAATTCCAAAACTTTGAGACGTTTCAACTTCCATGTGAAAAGTCAGATAGATATATATGAAGAAGAGACTGGGATGAGTGTGAAAGGCAAATATCAACAACATTGGTGGTGAGAGAGAGAGAGAGAGAGAGAGAGAGAGAGAGAGAGAGAACTTTTGATTTTACGGACCACGCAATTTAAAGTTTTTAAAATGGTGAAATTTGACAAGGATATGTACTCCGAATTTCTTTATTCAGCTATTCACTGTTCATCTTATGATAGAAAACTTGAGCATATCAGTGAGAGACATGGAAGAATGGCTACATCAACAATGCTTCGTCTTTAGCAGATGAGCAACAATTTCTGGAGTCAGTCAAAACATTGCCATTGTTTAAAGCTTTAATATGCTAATTGAGAATTTTTTCCAGTGTTGGATACATCCTATCTGTTGTTCTGAGAACTACTTTCTATTTTCTTTTGTACCTTTTCATTTGATGAATAACATATGAGTCATGGCAGGGTTGCTGGCATTGCCTTTCAAATTCCTGGCACCACTAGCTTGATCTGTCATGTGATTTTCCCCTGGTTTGAGGCCACTAAGATCTTTGTTCAAGGTTGTTGATGGGGACGGGGTGTCTTGGGGTGTGGAGTTGGGGAGTGGTAATGGAGCGAGGAGGACAGTGTGAGAGGTCCTCCAGTGAATAAGGTGGGCACTTGGGCCAGCTTCTCGGGCACAGAGTCCGGCGAGTTGTTGCTGGGCATATTTTTGTGCCGATTTGAATCCATGGCTGACTCCGAGTGCAGTGTTCGTGTGAAGCCTGGCCAGCCAACTCCAGGGCATGACAAATCAATGAAAAAGTTGAAGTCAATTTTGTTGTATTGAAAATTCTGGGCTCCCTTTGGAACCAACAAGTTTCAGCTTCGATTGGTCTTAACTGTTATTTTCTTAATGGCACCTACAGGTCTGTTGTGATCATTTCAGTTTCTTAGCTGACCTATTTCACCACCACTTGGCTCCTTGAAATGGAGCTGCTGTTTGCTTTTCCTGTTTCCTGAGTCATGGCGATACTGTGTTTCTTCTATGTTAATTATATTGTTACGTAGAAGATCGTGTAACACTAACTTCATGTAACAAAGGTTTATTCAGCACTTGCACACACAAGAGTGCAGAGCGAACTGCCTCCGACGAGAACACATACAGTATATACACAGCTACAGAACATTGCAGTACAATGATGCTTGACATTTGTTGATACTTCTAGAATGTATTCGAACTGAATATAGAAATTAAAATTGTACAGTCCAGGTGAGTTTTGAACTCATGAGCCTCCGTGCAACAGTTTAGTATCATAACCACTACACTACAGTGACTGTGCTACTCAGCTTCTTCTGCAACATTGCTCCCTCCTTAAGAGAAAAGCGTCTCGGTGTTATGTCCTCCTAGTCTGGGAACAAGTCATCGATCCTGCATACTCCTACTCCCGATGACTGATGCTCGCCCTGGTGGTGATGTTCTTAGAACTTCTTTTGCCTCTACGATCTTCATCACTTTTCCATTTGTTGCCTGTCGCTGGAGCTTCGAATTTACCCTGGGTTGCAGGATCCTTGTGGGGCTTCATTCAAGTGACGTGGACCATATCTCTGATCTTTCGTCGTCTTGTGTTTGGGTCGAAAACTTCAACTTCATAAGTAACATCAGACAACTGTCTTACAACTTTATAAGGTCCAAAGTGGTGCCTGAGGAGCTTCTCAAAGAGACTAACCTTCCAAACAGGAGTGAAGATCCAGATGAGGTCTCCGGGCTGGTAAACAACAGGGCGGTGGCTTGCATCACACCTTCGGCGTAAATTTTCTTGAGCCTGCAGCGTGCAGAGTCAAGCTAACTGCCGAGCTTCCTCAGCTCTGGTTAACACCTGGCCAATGTAGTCGTCGTCCACGTCATCAGGATGTAATGGAAACACAGTGTCCATCATCGTAGTCGCCTCACGCACATGCAGCAGGAAAAATGGCGTAAATCTTGTGGTGTCTTGTTTGGCGGTGTTGTAGGCAAACATCACAAAAGGTAGCACCTCATCCCAGTTGCTCTGCTCAACATTGACGAACACTGATAGCATCTCGACCAAGGCATTCAGTTAACCTGCTAGTTTGCGGATGGTAGGCAGTCGTCATGTGATGAGCAATGTTGCAACGACGGTTTATCTCTGTCACAAGATTTGATTGAAAAACTTTCACTCGATCCGTAATTAATGACCTTGGGGCACTGTGTTTTAATAAAATGTCTTCCACGATGAATTTGGCTACCTTGAATGCTTCGGCTGTTTTTACGGCTTTTGTAATGGCATAGCGTGTCAGATAATCAGTGGAAACAATAATCCGTCTATTGTCACTAGCAGACATTGGAAATCGCCCGAGGAGGTCAATCCCAAGACGCTGGAAAGGCGTTACGGCTGGTGGAATTGGTATGAGTTGGCCAGGTGGTTTCTGAGGGACTGTCTTTCTCCTCTGGCACTCTCGACAGTGCGACACATAGTGACGGACACTCCTAAATAAACCTGGCCAGAAAGATCTCTTGCGGATTCTATCGTTTGTCTTAATAAATCCTAAATGCCCGGCCTCAGGTGTGTCATGGAATTTCTGTAGGACATCTAAGCACATGTGTTTAGGAATTACTAGTAGCCACCACTTTCCAAACGGATCAAAGTTTTTCTTGCAAAGTAACCATTAACTACATTAAATTGTTCATTCATATCTTCTGACCAATTTAAGGCAAGCATAATTTGAGGTATTTTGGTGTCGTCGTCCTGCTCAGCAGAGAGATCCTGGAGTGCAGGGAGACAGTCACTACATTCATCAAAGTCTTGATGGTC
The DNA here is from genome assembly GCF_021461395.2 of Schistocerca americana. Classification (NCBI taxonomy): domain Eukaryota; kingdom Metazoa; phylum Arthropoda; class Insecta; order Orthoptera; family Acrididae; genus Schistocerca; species Schistocerca americana. Next base: position 288,668,515 of record NC_060122.1, read on the forward strand.
TAGCACAGGGTTTCTTGAGAGACAGTTGGCATCTTGGCTTTTGTTCCACTTTTGTACACTATGGTAATGTCATACTCTTGAAGACATAGTGCCCACCTGGCAAGTCATCCTGTTGGATCCTTAAGACCTATCAGCCAACAAAGTCTGTAACAACTGTGAATGGCCTTCCACAGAGATACTGTCGAAATTTGCACATGGCCCAGATCACAGCAAGACATTCTCTTTCTGTAGTTGAGTAGTTTCTCTGCTTTTGTCAATGTCCTAGAAGCACAGGCTATAACCTCCTCTTTTCCATCTGAAATTTGCACCAGAACAGCACCAATCCCATACCCACTGGCACCTTTGTGTATGTCTGTAGGTGCTCTCTCATCATACATACCAAGGACAGGGTCAGGCATCAGAGCTTTTCGCAGCACATCAAAAGAATCTTGTTGAGCACTGCCCCAGATAAATTTAGCATCAGCTTTTACCAACTCTTGGAGTGGCCTGGCTTTGATACAAAAGTCTTTGAAGAACATAATCTGAGGAAGCTACTCGCATCTCTAATACTTTTAGGAATAGGAAATTCCATTATAGATCTCAACTTTTCTGGGTCTGGCCGCACACTTTCGGTTGACGCAAGGTGTCAAAGTATTTTGATTTCTTTTGCTCCAAAGAGACACTTTCTTGATTAAGTTTCAGTCCGCCTTGTTGGAGACACTTAAGAATGGCCTTCAGTCTTTTTATATGTTCATCAAATGTCTCTGAGAATACTACAATGTCATCTAAATAACAAAGACACATTGTCCACTTCAGGTGACGTAGAAGATTATCCATCATCCGTTCAAAAGTTGCTGGTGCATTACACAAACCAAACACCATTACCTTAAACTCATACACGCCCTCAGGGGTGATGAATGCAGTTTTCTCACGATCAGCCTCATCTACTTCGATTTGCCAGTATCCTGAGTACATATCCATGGTTGAGAAAAACTTAGCCCCCTTCAGACAATTTAGTGTATCGTCAATACGTGAAAGAGGGTAAATGTACTTCATAGTTATCTTATTAAGCTTCCTGTAATAAACACAAAAGCAATAACTGCCATCCTCCTTCCTGACGAGAACCACTGGTGACGACCATGGGCTCTGTGAAGGCTGAATGATGTCATTCTTCATCATTTTTTCTACCTCATCACGAATTATTTGACGTTCCGTTGATGACATATGGTATGCTCTCTGGCTTACTGGTTGATGGTCTTCAGTGCTAATCTAGTCCTTCACTGTTTATTTGTCTAATTTGCTCTTCATCTGTGGATTGAAGCACCCTGAGAACTCGTGAAGAATGGCAAGTAGCTTTTTCTGTTGTTCCTTAGTGAGATCTGGTGATAGTCGAGCTAGAAGATCTTGTCTCGTAGTGGTACTGTTAATTTCGCCAACAAACTGGGCATGGGAGGTTTCTATGATGCTCAGCTGTTCTTCAATTAATGGGTCAGTGTTTGCTATGCACATGCATCTTGGAAGGATCTGTGGTTCTCGGTGACAGTCAACTATCCACAATTCACCGAATCCATTCTTAAACGAGACGATAGAGGCTGGGATGACCAAGTTATTCTGCAGTGGTATGCTTCTCTTACATTCCACTACAAGATCCATAGATTGATGCTTGGCATGACATAAGACAGTTACCTTTCTAGCGCTGACTGCAGGAATGATCACTTCATCCAGCACACATAGTCTCCACATACTCAGATGCGCATCTTCCTGTCCACAGTCTCTCACCTCGCCTAGCATAATCTTCAAGCGACCACAATCGATAATTGCCTGAGAAGCTTTCAAAAAGTCCCAACCGAGAATGGCGTCATGACTACACTCTTGTAAGACAATGAATTCTACAGGCTGTGTAGGGCCAGTTATATCCACATGAATGGTACATCTTCCTGTAGGTTTTACATATTTCCCATTAGCCACTTCAGCAGAGATGTTTTGCTGTCAACGAATGATTTTTTGCAACTGGCGATGGTACTTCTCTGAAATGACTGAATATGATGCTCAAGAGTCCACAAGAGCTGGGGCTGGTCGGCCATCCATGAGGATATTGGCGTAGTTTCCTATCATTTTTGTAGTGATTGACGGTGGAGGATTTTTCTCCTCAGCGGCCTCACCTCCAAGGACGGTCGCACCCTTTAGTTTTCCAGGTTACGGCAGCTAGGTGATTGGCTGGAGCTTCAAATGCCGATGGAGGCCTTGATTGGCATGTTGGCGAGTGTCCTCTCCAGCGGCTAGCTTGCGGCGATGGTGACCAATGTCTTACTGTACCCACATCTTCTTGTTCATCTTCGTCATACCAGAGTTGGCGTCGGCTAAGATCGATCTGCTGTCTTCTGGTGTGGGCGTCATCAAATTTCAGCCGCCTTTCTCGACAATAGCTAACCTCATGTCCCAGTCATCCACAGTGGAAACACACTGGTTGGTTATCCTGGGTCCTCCAGACGTCAGTCTTCCTTGGTGCCCAAACAGGTTCCTCATGCAGCATTGTAGGAACGTAACTTTGTCTGGGTCTCAACTTTTTCATTGTTTTAAAGAGAAATGAAGGACGAGAGATTGGGTTCAATGTCTGTTCCACTTCCTCCCTTATGACCTCTTGAAGCGTCTTGATTTTTTGCTCGCCGTGCAATCCAAGTGTCTTCTGAACTTTCTCTCTCACTATACGACGAAGAACACTTCTGAAATCAGTTGCTTCCTCCATCACAGACATCGATATGATGTTTGGAAGCCATTCAAACTTCTTGTGTGTAATTCTTTTTTTGATGCATTGTCTCGATATATTGGCACCATTTTATGAAGTTGTCTGCTGTTGAAACTTCCTTAAGGAGTAAGGCTTGATACATGTCCTCAGCAATGCCCTTCATGATATGTGCAACCTTGTCTTCCTCTTTCATTCTAGGATCCACTATTTTACACAGCTCCAAGACGTCTTGAATGTAGGATGCTGTAGTTTCTCCTGAACGCTGTGCCCTGCACTTTAATTTATCTTCAGCCTTGCTCTTCTGTCTTTGTGTCGCCAAAATACTTGCGCAGTTCCGCCTGGAATACTTCCCAGCTTGTGAACTTCTCCTCGTTGTTCTCATACCATTGCTTGGTAGTGCCCGCCAAGTAGAAAAATACGTTAGCCAAATATATGGTGTCATTCCATTTGTTAAATTTGGCTATACGCTCATATACCTTCAGCCTCTTGTTTGGATCTTTGCCATTGTCACCAGAGAACCCAGAAGGATGTCTCACGTGGCGGCACACCATTGCTGTCATCGTAACATCCTCTTCTTCTTCTGTCTCTGGTAGATTGCAATGTGTTGAATATCGCTTGAACTCTGGTTTCTTGCCACATAAATGGCGGCTCTGTCATGGCCTGATAGGGGGGCACTGTGTCGTCGATAATGTGCACTATCAGAAGTTCCAATACTCAGCGTCTCCACCAGGATAATGTCACATAGAAGACAGTGTAATTACATGAATGACGAACACTAACATGACTTAATGAAGGTTTATTCAGCACATGCACATACAAGAGCACGGAGCGAACTGCCTCCAGGCAGAACACATACAGTATATATACAGCTACAGAACATTCCAGTACAATGCTGCTTGACATTTGTGGATACTTCTAGAATGTACTCGAACCGAATACAGAAATTAAAACCGCACAGTCCAGGTGAGTTTTGAACTCGCGAACCTCCATGCAACAGTTTAGTATCATAACCACTACATCACAATGACTGTGCTACTCAGCTTCTTCTGCGACAATATAGGCTTAGGAGGTGCCTGGGTCTCAAAATTTACAATTACTGAGGCTATTTAATTGGGTTTGGCAGCCTAGTTTTCTATCGGGCATTTCACCATCATTGTACTGGTTGTATCTTACAGTGATGTGGGTATATCATTTGGGTAGTTAGTGTTGCTTTCACGTAATTAACCTTGCTGTGTTAATATTTCTTTTTCCGGTCTGTACCCAACGAAAAGGGCCTCGGAAGGCCAGTTCTCTCATTTTAACCTTTCTTGGTCTTCCTATTTGGTGTAGTGTTGTGCTCCTTGTGTATAAGCCTCTTGATGCACCCCTGCTGAGGAGGCATTCAAGTGCATTTGATAATTTTGCTTAACTGAAGCTGTTATCAATGAAGGCCTGTCTGTTTTCTATTTGGTAATTTTGCTTACCTGAAGCTGTTATTAAAGAAGGCATGGCTACTTTCATTTGATAATTTTACTTAACTAAAGCTGTTATTATTGAAGGCTTGCCTATTTTCTATTTGGCAATTCTACTTAGCTGAAACTGTTATTACCGAAGAACTGCCTGTTTCTTTCTAACTAAATTAAGAGCTATTTCATAAACTCTTATTATTCAAGTCCTATTACTGAGATCTGATATCTTACTCAATCTGTGTTGTCGTTAACCGAAATTGTGATTACCAAATGCCTACCTGTTTCAGAGGTCAATAAGGTAGTAACAGGCAATGACACATGACGGTACACGGGCCCTAACCTTTCACCTTACATCCCTTTACCCATAACTGTAGGTTTCAATGTATGTTTTCCAACAGGAAAGAAAATAGTGTTTACCTAGAGAGGGCATCAACTGCCTCCTGACAGGAATCCTTACAACGACCAATAAGCTTCTGTGATGCGTACGATCTTGCCAACAGCAAACAGGTTTCACCCAGTCCTTTAAGTGCAGGCACATACTTTGGATTGGCAGCAACCACAGCTCTGTAGTCACTCACAGATTCAACAAAGGAGCCTACAAGCTGGAATAGAGATGAGATAAGCCATAGTAAGTTACATGTATATAGTATGTTACATTTAAATAAAAGTGCAATTATTAGTGTTATGAATAATTAAACTAATGCACCAACATGACAGTATCATTTCTAGGAAAAAGTAAATCCAGCTTACTTGTTTTACAGAAGCAATTTGATATGCTGGATACAAGGCATCAGGAGACAGCTCCTGAACATGTTCATAACATTTTAGTGCTGCATTATATGATCCTCTTGCATAATAAGCATCAGCTAAACTCTCCCAACAATGGCTTAAATATGTGAAAACACAAAAATAAATTAGTATTGAATATTTCTTTAAAAAAATATTTAAAAGTAAAATTAATATCACTAAGTTGTTTATTACAGGAAACCTACTTGGTTAACTGATCAAATGTAATAGTTGCTAGTGAATCTTCCAGGTTATATGGTCATGGTCCATGAGATTCTTCCTAATTCCTAATGTTTTGTTCAGAAGTGCTTGTGGTTGTACTGAGTTTTGCCTACTGTTTGGCCAGACATCAGACAGTGACTTCAATATCATGGAAAAAAGGGGGCTGGATGAAATGTTACAAACAAAAGGATTTCATGGCCTCTACGACCCTACAACCCAGAAGATTCATCAGCAACTAAGACAACTGGTTGTGAAAGCCTTCATTATATGTTTCTGAAACTAATGTTTTCAAGCTAATGAACTGTTACAGCAAGCAAGAAAAAGTTTTCCGGAAAAGAGTACTCTGTGGCTTTGTAATGCAATAAATACAACAGAAAATTAAACATTTTACTGTTTTAGTCTGGAAGATGATACCACTGATGATGCATAAGCTAAAGAATAAACTCCTGTTGAATTGGAGTGCCACAACCTCAATTCCCTCACAACATGAAAAACATTCCAGTACCTATTACCACAAAATTTAAAATAATAATAATAATAATTAATATTATTATGTTGCAATTAGCATAAAATCAATCTTTAATGTTGTAAAAGAAATTACTCACTTGAAATTAGCTAAAAGAAGACAACCTTCATCTTACCTGTCACACAGGTCGGCACGTACAGCAGACTGTAGGCAGTTAATAGCCTCATCAATGTTACCTTGATCCTGGTGATGTAATCCAAGCCTAAGCCATGCCCACTTGGCACCTCCAGGACCTGCTTTTTCAGTTATGTAGTTCAAAAGTTGCAGATTCAGATCCTATAACAATATTTATTCATCTCAGGACCATCAAATTACAAGTTTAAAAAATAAAACAGAACTACACATTATGGCAATAGAACTGTTATACACTTATCAACATCAAACAATGCCACATCTTGGATGGAATAACAACAATATGAAAAGGAAAATTGCTACTCACCACCTGGAGGAGGAGTTGAATGGCAGACAAGCACACCGAAAAAAGGCTGCTAGATATCTTTAGGTACTGGAGTAAGTGCTTCATTAGACGTAGACAGGACAGGACAAGACAAGACAAGACAAGACACACACACACACACACACACACACACACACACACACACACACACACAGCCACAGTCATTCCCAGTTGCCAAGGCCTGACCGTGACTGGTCACCATCCCAGCCCACACATGCCAGTGCACCTGGATAGTTATTTCCATTCTTCTACTTCTTTCATCTCCTTTTAGCCCTCCCAGCAGCCCCACGACCCTACCCCCCCCCCCCCCCCCCCCACTCCCAAAGGTAGCACTAGCATATTCCCTCACCCTTACCCTTATCTGGTTACCCCTCCCCTTCTCTCCCTCATGCCATTTCTGTACCCCAACTATCACCCCAGCAAAGACTGCCACCCACTTCAGACACAATCGAGCCTTAGTGATCATAGATGACAATGAGCATGTGTGTGTGTGTGTGTGTGTGTGTGTGTGTGTGTGTGTGTGTGAAAGTGCACGTATTTTGTTTTGTCTATGCCTGATGAACTTACTTCAACAGCTAATAATATCTAGCAGCAGTTTTTTTTTCCTTTTTTTCTTTGATGTGCCTGCTGTCCTTTTGACATTACTGTTCTACACTTACGATACTTAAAAAACAAATTAGACACTGCAAATTATATATTACAAAAGAGTGTTCAATATGGTTCAAATGGCTCTGAGCACTATGGGACTTAACATCTGAGCTCATCAGTCCCCTAGACTTAGAACTACTTAAACCTCACTAACCTAAGGACATCACACATATCCATGCCCGAGGCAGGATTCGAACCTGCGACCGTAGCGGTCGCGCGGTTCCAGACTGAAGCGCCTAGCACCGCTCGGCCACACCGGTCGTTACAAAAGAGAGTGCATTAGATAGACTAGTTTGTTTCAGAAGTGAGCAATGCCAACTGATTGGGTATTGCTGACAAGTGGTCCTCGAGATCGCACTGGATGAGGCACTCAAGGCAGGAATACATGTGTTTGGAAGACTAGACGTCACTGCAATCACATGCGTCAGACTGTACTGTGTATCCACATTCTACAAGATTTACTTTTGATCTTCTTGTTTCTGTTTACAGTTTGTTGAGAGGTTTCCAAATTTTTGAATTGGCCAGAGACTAATTCTTCTGATTGTTTCAGCTAGTCAAATGCCATAAGGCAGGTGTTATACTGATGAGGAGGGCTTCATTCTCTCTTTGCAGGTATCATATTCCACTAAATTGTTGGCAGTGTAATTACAACCATATGATAATGTTTAACTGGTCTAGCAACTTTCAAAATTTTGCTGAGTGCAACATCAACCTGCTTAGTTTGGGTAGATTTGTACCAGATGGGAGAGGCACATTCACTAGTGGTATACCAGTGCTGTTGTTTTAACTACTTGTGGTTTAGCACCTAATTTTCCAGAGGAGTATTCATAACAAAGATCCCAAATTTACTGCCCTGCAGGAAAGTTCCACACTCATATTATTCTTGACACAGAGGGCTGGCTGAAATCCCAAAGTAGAAGGCTCCAAAATATTTATCAAGTCATGGAACATTCATCATAAAGACACATTAGAAACCACAGGAGAGGGAGTGATCACTGCAGTTGACAAACGTATTGTCTCTATCGAGGTCAAAGTTGCATGTGACAATGAAGTTATCTGGTCACGTATAACAGGTCCAAAGGGAACAAAGTTAATTGTTGGATGTTTTTACCAGCCACACAATTCTGCAGTGACATTTCTAGAGTCATTCAAAGAAAGTCTATGGCCAGTAGTGTGCAAATACCCAGGATCACGCAATATTAATTGGAGGTGACTTCAACCTATCAAGTGTAGACTCAGAGGAATACGGTTCATTGTCAAGGGGAACAGACAAAACAGTCTTTAGAATGAGAGGAATAGAGATTCATTGCAGAGAGGTACGGACAAAACAGTCTTGTGAAGTACTTTTGAATGTGTTTTTCGGAAAACTGCCTTGAGCAGCTAGTTAGAAAAGCCCACACACAATGTAAATATCTAAGACCTTGTAGCTACAAAAAAGTTGGACCTTATCGACAGCATCAGTATACAGATGGGATTTGTGATTATATATCACAACTGACATCACTTAGTTCCAGTAAGATGGATGTATAGGAATTATAGCTTAAGTTTAAATAGATTTAAATCATAGTCTGGAAAACTCTATGCCTGGTAAACGATTAAGAATGGAAAAGACTCACCACGGTTCAGTAACGAAATTCGGAAAATAGTGAGGAAGAAGAGGCAGTTGCTCTCTCAGTTCAAAAGAGAATGCACAAATGATGACAAGCAAAGGTTAGTAGAGATCCACATGCCTAAGAAAAAATTTATGCAAGAAGCATACAGCAACTGCCACTGACATACCTTAGCAAAAGATACGGCCAACACCTGAGAAAATTCTGGTCCTATGTAAAATTGCTAAGTAGGTCTAAAGCTTCTACCCAGCCACTTTTTGACCAATCTGGTGTGGTGCTTAAGATAGTGAAATGAAAGCCAAAGTACTAAATTTCCCATTTAAGTAATCATTCATGCAGGAGAATCATACAAACATACCATGATTTAACCATCAAACAGACTCTCAAATGGACGACATAGCAATAAACATCCTTGGCGAGGAGAAACAACTGAAAAAGCTGAAAACAAATAAGTCACCAGGTTTGGATGGAATCCCTATTCAGTTTTACAAAGAGTATTCTGTGGCATTGGCACCTTACTTACTTACATTTATTGTGAATCTCTCACCCAGAGCAAAATCCCAAGTGATTGGAAAAACATGCAGGTGACTCCTGTATATAAGAAGGGTAAAAGAACGGACCCAAAAAATTACACATCAACATCCCTAACATTGGTTTGCTGCAGAATCCTCGAATATAATCCCAGTTTGAATATAATTTCCTTGAGATTGAGAAGCTTGTCTATGAATATTCATGGTTTTAAAGAGCATCACTCTTGTGAAACTCAGCTTACCCTTTTCTCAAATGATACACTGTGAAATATGGATGAAGAGCAACAGGCAGATTCTGTATTTCTACTATTAATGAAGGTATGAGCATATGGAATAGGTTCCCAGATATGCGAATGGCTCAAAAACTTCTTAAATAACAGAACCCAGTATACTGTCCTCGAAGGTGAGTGATCGCCAGAGACAAGTACATCATAAGTGAAATGTAATAGGACCACTATTATTTTCCATATATATAAATGATCTGGCGGACAGCGTGAGCAGCAATCTGTGGCTGTTTGCTGATGACACTGTGTTAAAGTTGAGCTACTGTAGGATGATACAAGATGACTTAGATAAAATTTCTAGTTGGTGTAATGAATGACAGCTAGTGTTAAATGTAGAAAAAAGTAAGTTAATGCAGATGAGTAGGAAAAACAAACCAGTAAGGTTTGAATACAGCATTACTAGTATCCCGCTTGATGCCTTCATATCATTTAAATATCTGGGTGTAACACTGCAGAGCAATATGAAATGCAACGAGCACATGAGGACTGTGGTAGGGAAGGTGCGTACGGCTGACATTAATTTATTGGGAGAGTTTTGGGAAAGTGTGGCTCATCTGTAAAGGAAGCTATGTAGGACATTAGTGCGACCTGTTCTTTAGTACTCCTCAAGTGTTTGGGATTCGTACCTAGTTGGTTTAAAGGCAGACATCAAAACAATTCCGAGGCGGACTGCTAGGTTTGTTACTGGTACGTTTGAACAACACGTAAGTGTCCAGGAACTCAAATGGGAATTCCTGGAGAAAAGGTGACATTCTTTTCAAGGAGCACTACTGAGAAAATTTAGAGAATTGACATTTGAAGCTAACTGCAGAAAAATTCGAATGTTGCTAACATACATTTTGTACAAGGAACATGAAGATAAGATATGATAAATTAGGGCTCATATGGAGGCACATTTTCCCTTGCTCTATCTGCAGGTGGAACAAGAACGGAAATGAGTAGTGGTACAGGGTACCCTCCACCACACACTGTACAGTGGCTTGCAAAGTATGTATAAAGATGGAGATATTAATTCCGTCACTGGCTTTCATTCTGATGCTGGCGCAGTGCTGCCCATTTGTAAGTACCCTGCCCAGGGCAACATTCAACTATTTTGGGTAGGTCCAGTGCCCCAACAACATTCCTCTCTATGTACCCTGGGAGTCTCCGAATGCATGTTGCAGATATGAAAGTTCAAATCTGTGTTTTTGTGGGGTTGAGCTTAAGTTGGTTTCTGACATATTATTGTTCGATTTTATTGCTTTTGTGTTCTTTAGTCAGACGACTGATTTGGTATAGCTCAAAATGCTTGTCTGTCCTGCACAAACCTCTTCATCTCTGAATAACTACTGCAACCAACATCCATCAGAGCCTGCTTACTGTACTGTGGCTAGGTCTCTCTCTACAATTTGTAACCACCATACTTTACTCCATTACTAAATTGTCTTTCCTTGATGCCTCAGGAAGTCCCCCCTCCCATCAATGATCCCTTCTTTTAGTCAAGTTGGGACATGAATTTCTTTTTTTCTCAATTAGATTTAGTGCCTTCTCACTTGCCATTCAATCTACACATAATCTTCAGCATTCTTCTGCAGCATCACAGCTGAAAAGCTTTTATTATCCTCTTGTCTGAAGTGCTAGTTGTACTCTTGTGCAAAGTTACATTCCAGACAAATACCTTCAGAAAAGACTTACATTGATATTAGATGTTAATAAATTCCTCTTTTTCACATATGCCTTTCTTGCTATTGCCAGTCTGCATTTTATATCATCTCCATTCCAGCCAAATAGCAAAACCCATCTACTACTTTTAATATCTCATTTCCTAATCTAATTACATCAGTATCACTTGACTTAATTTGACTAGGCCTACATTCCACTACCATTGTTTTGCTTTCACTGATGTTCATCTTACAATCTTTTGAGACACTACCCATATCTTTCAACATATCTTCCAAGACCTTTGCCATCTCTGATGAAATTACAATGTCGTCAGCAAACCTCAAAGTTTTTATTTTTTCTCTCTGACCTTTAATTCCCTTTTCAAATTTCTCCTTATTTCCTTTACTGCTTGCTCAATGTACAGACTGCGTAACACGGGGAACAGGCTACAGCCGTACATCACGCCCAATGACTTCATGTTCAACTCATAACTGCAGCCTGGTTTCTATACAAGTTGTACATAACCTTTTGCTCCCTTTATTCCCTCCCTGCTACTTTCAAAATTTTAAACTATGTAGTTAAGTTCACGTTCCCAAAAGCTTTCTCTAATGCTAGAAATGTATGTTTCCTTTTCTTCAACATATCTTTTAAGAGAAGACAAAAGATCAGTATTGCTTCACGTGTTTTTACATTTTCCTGGAACCCCATGGCTGGTTTCTATCAGTTTTTCTATTTTTCTATGACTAACTTGTGTCAACATTCTGCAAATGGTGGTTTGATAACATTCAAATCTGTCAGCACCTGCCTTCTTTGGAAGGACATCACATCTAGAATGTAGAGTTTTTTTTATTCATTACGGAATTCTCAACCACTTCTAGAAGTGATTTCCTGTGATCGTGCTAAATCTTTTAGGTTTCTGATCGCTGTGGGACAATATTACAGCTTCTCAAAAATGATCAACTCATACACAAAAAGTTGCAATTTTAATGACTCCTGTCAGTCATCCTCTTGAATAAATTTCTGCAAATCCTCTTGCTCAGCTCACAGATCTTGCAACCTTGTGCAGCAGTTTTGTCATGGTAACAGCTTTCCAGAATCTCAGTAATTCTGAGGGAATGTTGTCTACTCCAGGGGCCTGGTTTCCAATTAGGTCTCTCAGTGTTTGTCAAATTCTTCTTACAGTACCCTATCTCCCATCTCATTTTCACCCTCTTCTTCTTCTTCTTCTTCCTTCTATAATCTGAACTCAAGTTTGTTCCTCCGATACACACCTCTGTATATCCCTTCCACCTTTCAGCTTTCCTTTCTTTGCTTAGTACTAGCTTACCATCTCAGTCTTGATATTCATGCAGCTGATTCTCTTTTCTCCAAAGGTCTCTTTAATCTTCCTATTGGTGGCATCTATCTTTCCCTTAGTTTTGCATCCTTTTACATCCATGCATTTGTCATCTAGCCATTCTTCTTTAGCCATATTGCATTTTCTGTCAGTCTCATTCTTTAAATGTTTGTGTTCCCTTTCACCTGCTTCATTTGCTGCATTTTATATCTTCTCCTTACATCAATTAAATTCGATATCTTCTGTGTTATTCAAGAATTTCTAATAAGCCTTATCTTTTTACCTATGTGATCATTTGCTGCTTTCACTATCTTATTTTCTATTGTAATCTTTTTCTGTTTCAGTCCAACACTATCTTACGCTCCCTCACAAGCTCAACAACCTCTGGTTCTTTCAGTTTTTCCAGGTTCCATCTGCTTAAATTCCTACTTTTTGCACTTTTTTCAGTTTTAATCTTCATTTCATAATCTACAAAATACAAACTGTGTCCACGCCCGTCTCTGAAAACATCTTACAGTTTAAAAACTTATTTAAAAAAACTCTGTCTTATCATTATACAATCAACATGAAACCTTCCAGAGTCCTAAGGCCTCTTCCACATAAATAACATCTTTTCCTGACTCTTAAACCAAGTGTTAGTGAGGAATAAATTATGCTCTGTGCAAAATTCTGTCCAACAGCTCCATCTTTCATTCCTTTCCATCAGTCCATGTACTCCAGCTATTTTTCATTCTCTTCAGTTTTTGTACAATTGAAAGCCATTCACCTGTCACAATTAATTTTCATCTCCCTTAACTATCCAAAAAAATTCTTTAATATCATTATATATTCATTATATCTCTTTATCTTTCCATATGTAGCATTAGTTGGCATATAAACCTATCCTACTGTGTGCATTTTGGCTCTGCATCAATTGTGTTGTTACATATCAATCTGGAAAAGTGATGTGTAACCCTATGTCTATCTTGTCGATGAATCTTACTCACACCAGCCAGTGTGGCCCAGCGGTTTTAGGCGCTTCAGTCTGGAACTGCGCGACCGCTACAGTCGCAGGTTCGAATCCTGCCTCGGGCATGGATGTGTGTGATGTCCTTAGGTTAGTTAGGTTTAAGTAGTTCTAAGTTCTAGGGGACTAATGACCTCAGATGTTAAGTCCCTTAGTGCTCAGAGCCATTTGAACCACTTGAATCTTACTCATGAATTATAAAATGACATAATAAGCTAACATTCAGGAGAGCAAAATTGTTTTGTGGATTTGTTATGTATTTTGCATATGGTGAGTCATCTTGGGGAATGTGGTGTCTTCGAAGTGGGATCACAATTGAATTAACTTCGTAAGAGGAAGTATGTGCATGGTTTTTGTGCACACTTCACAGATTGTCACCTCAGTTTGGAGAAGCTCATTGGCACTTGAGCGTGAGCCACAGTTCATAATATTGATAGCCATGGAAGAAAACAAATAAACAATTTAAATTTATTCATTCTCTGGTGATACTTAGAACTGCCAAGTTGATGTTTGTATTCTTATGTCAGACCTGGAGAAAACAGACTGTGTGATGTTCCTGTATTAAGAAACTATTATATAGAAGAGTTTACAACTCAGTTTTCAAAGAAGACATTGAAAAGTTCTCAAAGAAACTCTTCACAGCTCTTTCCAAGAACTTTATGTTAAGGCCTCTTACTTCCAGCTATATTCCAAATTGCAGAAAAGAAGTAGTCCAAGATATTTGCACAGTCAAGGTCTAGAATTCATCAAACTAAATACTATTCAATAAATACAAATCAGTTGTAAATCAAAACTCAGCTCGTCGTGGAGTAAAAAGCCACAGATCAAACTAGTATGGACAATACAAAGATGGCAGAGGATGGTAGATTCCTACCGGCAGAGACAGAGGGAAAAATATCATGTGGTGGGAGTATCCTTGATTGCGTGAAGTTTATTAGACAGGTGGGTAGCCTCCCATGAGTCGACTCACAATTGAGCAAAAAGGGATTTGATGTAAAGCTGCAAATTCACTCCCCAAGGGGGGGTATGTGGCTGCCCCTACCAGCCAGTCAGACAACGAATTTATTACCCAGGATACACACATGGCAAGGAATCCAAAGGAAGTCAACTGAATAAACAGCATCACCAAGATCAACGAGAAGGTCACGGATGGCAGAGCCCAAGGGGTGGTGGGAAAAATTCCGAGTGACAGCCTGAAGGCCACTCATTGAGTCTGTATATAGCAAAACACGGGTTGGTGACAACCATTTAATGAATCAGAGGGCCTGACAGATGGCATAAGGAGGATGTGATGGCACCAAGCTGTGTCGTAGGCCTTCCGAAGATCAAAGAAAACTATGACAAGATGGTGGCACTGAGAAAAGACCTGAACTGTGGTTTCCAATTGAAGCAGATGATTGATCGGAGACCGTCCCTCCCGAAAGCCACACTGGTAAGGAGATAAGAGGCCCCGAGATTCAAGGACCCAAAAGAGCTGACGAACCACCATCCATTCCAGTAACTTGCAGAGGACACTGGTCACGGTAATTAGCCAGTAACTATCAAGGGACAACAGATTCCTGCCAGGCATAAGCACAGGAAACACAATACTGTCTTGCCACTGAGAGAGGAAAATGCCTTGAAGCCAAAATTGGTTAAATACCTGGACGAGATATTGTCATTGTGGAGGGCTGAGGTGTTGAAGCAATTGGTTATTGATGGAATCAGGGCCAGGAGCTGAATTGTGGGAAGAAGGAGAGGGCAAGAAGAAACTCCCACACAGTAAAAAGTTAACTGTAGTATTCCACCTGACGAGTGGTAAAATATAAGAAAGAAGCTTCAGCCCTCTGTTTCCGGAGAAGGAAGATGGTTGGATAGGAAGCAGACAGTAATGCAGTTGCAAAATGGGTTGCAAGTTATTTCACAAAAACTTATGTTTCTGTACAAAGGCCACCAGGAAAGGCAAGACCCGGAATGGAAGACTGCCACTGACAACCTTGGAGGGTGTTGTGTGTACCCTACACTGAAGATGAAGGGACAGAAGAACCTAGAGAAGGGACAAAGCACTCCAACACACCCACTTCCTCTATTTGATTAAGTAATGTGCTTTGGCCTGAACATGTTTAAAGGTAATAAGACCAGCAGAGGATGGGTGCCGCTTAAGACGTTGCAAGGTGTGGTGGTGATCACAGATAGTGATGGCAATGGCTTTGCTCCACCAAGGAACTGGCCAACAGCAAATGGGGCCTGCCAAGTGAGGACGGCAATGCCATTGGCATGGATTATCTTATCAGACAGATAACAGATGACTTCATCAATACAACCTGACAAAGAAGGTGTAAACACAACATGGGAGGTATATAGAGACCAATCAGCATGATGGAAAGCCCAGCTGGGTAACCTGGTCATCAGGAGGTGGGAAGAGAATGAGAGAATCAATGGAAACTGGTCATTATCACAGGATCACCACTTGGCAACCAGGTTAACGAATGAAGAAGCAGAGGGGAAGAGAGCAAAAGATCTATGGCAGAGAAACTACCATATGCAGCACTAAAATGAGCAGGAGAACCAGCACTAAGAAAGCGCAGCTCATGGTCTGCATGAAATTGGTCAATGAGGAGCCCCCCGAACAGACAAAAAAGCATTGCCCACAAAGGGTGACGAACAATAAAAAACCACAAGCAGGAGGAAGGGACCACAAGCAGAAGGAAGGGAGGTGGGAATTGCTGAAGGAGGGCAGTTAGGGCAGCAGATATAGGTGGCCTGTCAGGAGGGAGATAGAGATTTCAAACCATGACTGCAGAGTCCAAATGGATCCAGACAGTAACTGCTGACAATGCTGAACGAAGTGGGATCCATGTACTAACAATACCAGAGGCCCTCAAATGGCTCAGCCGGTTCCAACAGAAAGCACGGAACCCATGAAGGGTCGGTAAGTGAGCATCAGTAAAATGAGATTTCTCAAGAACAACACAAGCTGAGTAAAAGGCTATAAGGCATTGCAGCTCAGGGAGGTGATGGTAGTATCCATTACAGTGCCACTGAATAAACACAGAGCAGGTATACAAATGGGAGGCAAATGGGCTAAAGCCAATCATGCCACTGGGTCAACATCCACCACAAATGAGGATCGGCGAAGGGAATCATGCGACTAGCAGACTGAACAAGAGAGACTGCAGCCTTGGCCGCTATATCGGCCGCCTCATTTCCACAGATGCCAACATGTCCTGGGATCCAGAGGAATGCCACAGAGACGCCGAGCAAGTGGAGGCAGTCCTGAATCCGGTGCACTAGAGGGTGGACAGGGTAGAGAGTTTGGAGACTGAGGAGAGAGCTGAGCGAATCTTACCAGATAACATACTGTATCCGCTGATGGCGACGGATGTATTGGACAGCCTGGAGAACGGTGTAAGGCTCCGCAGTAAAAACTGAATACTGGTCGGGAAGCCAAAATCGATTTGGGGTGTCGCCAACAATATAGGCATTCCCAACACCAAACGATGTTTTTGAGCCATCAGTGTAAATAAATGTGACATCCTTCATTTGTGCGCATAGAGCAACAAATGCTCGACGATAAACAAGAGAAGGAGTACCTTCCTTGGCAAACTGACAAAGGTCATGGAGCAGGCAGGTCCGGGGCCGGAGCCAAGGTGGTGCTGTACCCCAAGTTGTCAAGAAAGTCTTAGGAAAGTGGAATGAAACCGAATGTAGCAGTTGACGGAAGTGGACTCCCGGTGGTAATAGGGAGGAAGGGCAGCCTGCATACCCTAAATCCAAGGAGGCGTCAAAAAAAATGTCATGGGCCGGATTAGCAGGCATGGAAGACAGATGGCTAGCATAACAGCTCAGAAGGACAGCTCGCCGATTGGACAGTGGAGGTTCAGCAGTCTCAGCATAAAGACTTTCCACAGGGCTGGTGTAAAAAGCTCCAGACACTAAATGTAATCCACGGTGGTGGACAGAGTCGAGACGCCGAAGAATAGATGGCCGAGCAGAGGCGTAAACTATGCTTCCATAGTCCAATTTCGAGCGCACTACGGTGCGATATAGGTGGAGAAGGACCACTCGGTCCACTCCCCAGGAGGTACCATTCAGGACACAGAGGGTGTTGAGGATCACAGACAGCGAGCCGAAACATAGGAAACATGGGAGGACCAGCACAGTTTTCTGTCAAACATTAAGACCCAAGAATTTAGCGACATCCGCGAACAGAAGGTTGACAGGGCCTAGAGGTGAGGAAGGCGGAAGAAACTCCGTACTTTGCCAAAAATTAACACAAATGGTCTTACTGGGAGAAAAGCGGAAGCCAGTTTCGATGCTCCAAGAGTGGAAGCGATCGAGACATCCTTGAAGACGTCATTCAAGAAGGCTGGTCCGTTGAGAGCTGTAGTAGATCGCAAAATCGTCCACAAAGAGGGAGCCCGAGACATCAGGAAGGAGACAATCCATAATTGGATTTATGGCAATGGCAAACAGTACAACACTTAGCATGGAGCCCTGGGGTACCCCATTTTCTTGGGAGAAAGTACGGGAGAAAGTAGTGTTCACCTGCACTTTAAATGTGGGCTCTGCCACAAATTCACGAAGAAAAAGGGGCAGCCGACCTCGAAACCCCCAAGAGAACAGTGTGTGGAGGATGCCTGTCCTCCAACAGGTATCATATGCTCTCTCCAGATCAAAAAATATTGCTACTGTTTGGCGTTTCCTGTGAAAATTGTTCATGATATAAGTGGAGAGAGCAACAAGATGGTCAACTGCAGAAAGATGCTTTCGGAAACCGCATTGGGCAGGTGTTAAAAGACTTCGGGACTCCAGCCACCAGGCTAAGCGGCAATTTACCATATGCTCGAAAACCTTACATACACTACTCGCGTGAGAAATGGGGCGATAGCTAGAGGGGAGATGTTTGTCCTTCCCAGGTTTTGGAACAGGAATGACGATAGCTTCCCGCCATCTTCTGGGAAAAGTACTGTCGGTCCAAATTCGATTATAAAGGCGAAGGATGTAACGCAGACTATGGTATGATAAGTGCAGCAACATTTGGATGTGGATACCATCCGGTCCTGGGGCGGAAGAGCGAGAAGAAGTGAGCGCGTGTTGGAGTTCCCGCATGGAGAAAACAGTATTACAGCTTTCTCGATTTTGAGAGGAGAAAGCAAGAGGTTGCACTTCCGCTGCACGTCTCTTCGGGAGAAAAGCTGGCGGGTAATTTGAAGAGTTCGAAATCTCAGCAAAGTGTTGACGCAATGAGTTAGCAATTGCGACGGGGTCCACTAATGTATCGTTAGCGACAGTGAGCCCAGAGACTGAGGAGAAACTAGGCGCACCAGATAACCGTCGAATCCGACTCCAAACTTCCGAGGAGGGAGTGAAAGTGTTAAAAGAGCTAGTAAAGAAGTCCCAGCTTGCCTTCCTGCTATCGTGGATGATGCGACGGCATGGCGTACGGAACTGCTTATAGCTGATACAGTTGGCCAAAGTAAGATGGTGCTGGAAAACACGAAGAGCACATCGCCGCTCACGTATTGCGTTACGGCGTGCCTTGTTCCACCAAGGAACTGGGGGACGCTGGGGCAAATCCGAGGTGCGAGGTATTGAACGTTCTGCAACTGTAAGAATAACTTCTGTAATATGAGTGACCTCAACGTCGACACTAGGAAAGTGACGGTCATCAAATGTCGCTAGAGACGAAAAAAGTGTCCAATCGGCTTGGGCAAACTTCCAGTGGCTCGGGCGCATACATGGCAGTTGTGGCTGCAATCTAAGGACACATGGAAAGTGGTCACTCGAGAGTGTATCAGCAAGAGCTAGCAGAACAGTACCGACCGATAGGTCCAAATGCGAAAAATTTGTAGTGGAGGCAGACAAAAATGTAGGGTCCCCAGTGTTGAGGCAAACAAGATTTGTGTGGTGGAAGATGTCTATCAATAGTGAGCCGCGCGGACAAGGACGCGGAGATCCCCAAAGCGGGTGGTGGGCATTGAAGTCCCAAACCAGCAAATAGGGAGGTGGAAACTGACAAAGAAGATGAAGGAGATCAGCTCTTGCCATTGGTGTGGGCGATGGAATGTATACAGTACAAAGAGAGAAGGTGTATCCAGAAAGGGAAAGACAGACAGCGACAGCTTGGAAGGAACTGTTTAAGAGGATTCGGTGATAATGGAGAGTATCATGGAGAAGAATCATGAGTCCTCCATGTGCTGGAGTGCCTTCAACAGAGGGGAGATCAAATCGGACTGACTGAAAGTGGGGGAAAACAAAGCGATCGTGGGGACGCAGCTTTGTTTCCTGAAGACAGAAGATGACCGGCGAGTAGGATCGTAAGAGGATCGACCATTCATCCCGATTGGCTCGAATGCCGCGGATATTCCAATGGATAATGGACATGGGGTCGACAGAAAAGTGAAGTATGTGGCCAAGATTACCCTCAACTCAGCAACTGTTCAGAGCCGGCGACCGACAGCGTGGAGCAGCATTCAGCCGAAGGCAGAAGATCCTGATCCATAGGTTGTTCGGGAGCAGCTCCTGCCACCAGCGATCGGCCGGTTGATCGGCCGCCAGCAGTGAGCCTCGGCGACTCAGAAGACGACCGAGGGCGGTTACCACCAGGTGGTGCTGTAGATGAGACACACCGTGACGGGGGAGGAGAGGAACTGGGTTTCTTATTAGCCTCCTTGGAAACAGGACGTTGAGATGAAGGAGGAATCAATGGTTGTGAAGTCGGGGTACGTAAAAAATCTTCACGATTAGGCTCTTTTTTGGAAGTCTGGGTGTCTGATGTTGGGGCTCAGGATTTAGCAGAACCCGATGAAGGTTGTGCCATAGAATGAGCAGGACAGAATGGGAAGGTTGAATGGGCAATCTTTGTTCTGGCCGATCTGACGACTGTGGCATTAAAGGTGAGGTCACAAGTCTGCGTGGCTGCCTCCTTTGTTGGCCGAGGAGAGGCAAGGACAGTGCTGTATTGACCAGCGTGAGGCACAGTGGGCTTTCAACTGGCGAATAACTTTCGAGCAGCAAAGGTCAATACCTTTCCCTTCACTCTGATTTCCTGACTGAGCCGTTCGTCTTTAAAAATGGGGCAATCTCTAGAGGAAGCAGTGTGGTCACCCATACAGTTGATGCAACGAGGGGATGGAGGTGAACGAGTACCCTCATGGGCATCCTTGCCACACGTAACACATTTGGCCGGATTGGAACACGACTGGCTGGTATGATTGAACCTTTGACACCGATAGCAACGCGTAGAGTTTGGGATGTAAGGGCGAACGGAAATTATCTCATAGCCCGCTATTATGTTCAATGGAAGCTGAACTCTGTCAAATGTCAAGAAGACAGTAAGGGTTGTCAACCATTGTCAACGCGATGAACAGTCGTGACGCCCTGGTCAGACGGATAGTTTTGAATTTCCTCGTCGGACAATCTGTCAAGGGAGTGTGTATAAACGACCCCATGTTAGGAATTTCAAGTGCAGTGCGCTTCCACAAGGACAGGGAAGGTGTATAGAGTGAAGTACACAGCAATTTTTGTGCCTGGAGGGCACTGACTGTTTCTAACAACAAGGTGCCATTTGGTAATCGGAAGCAAGACTTTACAGGACCTGCAATTGCATTGACACCTTTCTGAATAATGAAAGGGTTGACTGTGGAGAAGTCTTGACCTTCGTCCGACCGAGAAACAACAAGGAACTGTGGCAATGATGGAAGAATTGTCCGTGGCTGAGACTCGTTTAATTTTCGCTTGTGAGCAGACATAGTAGATGATGAGGAAACCATTGCGGAAGTATCCCCCATGATTACCGGCGTCCCCGATGGCGTGCTCCTTCCTTGTGGGGGCCCTCTCTGAGGGCACTCCTGCCTTAGGTGATTGTTCACACCTCAGGTCACACCGCCCGAGAAATGGACGGATGGACCAATCGGCACTTTCGGAAGGTATCAGCTCGGGTAATCATCCCTCCCTGGGCCTGGCCGTTACCAGGGGGTATGTACGTGTCCTACCTGTCTACCTGGGGCAGGGAATTACGCGTTACCCCGTCACCGGCTACGCGTGGGATTGGGTAGGTCGGCCTTCAGACATGCACAGGGATGAAAAAAGAGAAAGGGAGGAACAAAGGAAAGGAAAGGAAAGGAAAGGAAAGGAAAGGAAAGGAAAGGAAAGGAAAGAAGAGAGGTCTCAAACACTGCAGCAGAGAAAATGGCAAAGAGAAGAGGTAAGGAAAAGAGAAGGACAAAGACTTGCCAGTAGAGGAAAAGAAGAAGAGAGACTGTTATACAGTTTTGAGCGTCCGTCTCTGGATGTAGGCACTAAACATACCCCCAGAGGGGCAGAAAGGGAAGGGAAGAGGCGGAGGTGCGGGGGGGGGGATGTGGAAAAGGAAGGTATGCAGCCCGGAAAGGAAGGAGGGCCACACTAGCTTGGAGTCTCGTGCTCGCTACGCACGTATCCATAAAAGAGCTGTGAATCCCCATGGGAGGAGGGGGTGGGGGGGAAGGGCAATGTGTGTGTTGTCACAACTCATGGAGTGGGTGTCCACATTCACCACATAGAGGGTCCGCAATTCATCAGGAAGACGTGTTGGAAACGCAAGCAGTGAAAGCATGTCATGGGTGGCGGAACGTACAGCTTCACATCACCCCGATGACACATACCTTGACCTTCTCCTGGAAGGTATCTATCTATCTCAAAAGCCAGAATAAAGCATTGGTATCAGTGCAATTGTCCTTATGACCTTTCTGCACATGCTGAGCAAAATGAATGCATCATCATTCCAGATTGGCCTGGAGTTCTTCATAAGTTTGAAAGATGATGTCCCTATGAAAAATGACTCCCAGAACCATATTCAAAGACTGGACACCAGCAAGATGAGCTCAAGCAAGGACTCCAGACTGAGCAGCAGAAGAAGCTTTGATCAACAGTGAACCTGACAGCAACTTAATGAGAGACTTCACTTTAGCAAACTTGTCTTCAATATTTTCCACAAAAAATAATGGCTTCGTGGCTGTGAACGTGACCCCATCTGTCCTAGCGTAGATCAGGTAGTGGGGAAGTGTTTCATCCGAAGCCACGGAGCCTGGCCATCCTACCACGGTATAGCCAGGGACAGAAAGGCTGCAAGGTCGTAAGAAGCAGCATGCAATGATCCATTACCAACCAAAGAGATGGCTGTAGAAGAATGGGCAGTTTTTTGAAGCTCAATACATTTCATACGCAAATTATCTACCCTGATACCACCCACACTGATCAGGGGCTCTCCCCATGGGCACAGCCCAGCCACAGCAAGGGCTGTCTGGCACAGCGACCATTGCTCCCAAATGACAAGCAACTACTCCTAGGCATACGTAAAAAATGTGATCCCTGTGTTGTCAGCGAGCTCAGCCAGATGAGTACATAACAGTCCCACAACATGCACTGGCTACATGTGCTGGTGACTTAGTGGGGCAGAGGAGGACTATGGTGGGAAAGGAAGAGGGTAAAGAAGGGGGGGAAGAGGTATCCACACCATAGATTCTAGGGATAGAGTTCTCCCCAAATGGCTTACACAATAGATAGAAAGGAACCATCCCAGCATCTGCAGGGTTGTTTGGGGGAGGAGACCAGACAGCGAGGTCATCAGTCTCATCTGATTAGGGAAGAACGACAAAGGAAGTCAGCTGTTCCCTTTCAAAGGAACCATCCCGGCATTTGCCTGGAGCGATTTAGGGAAATCACAGAAAACCTAAACAGAATGGCCTTATGTGGGTTTGAACTGTCATTATCCTAAATGTGAATTCAGTGTGCTAACCACTGCACCACCTCACTTGATACGGAGGAGCAGTTTAAAGAATTTTTTACAAATTAGAGTGAACAATTTAAGGAACAGCCAAACGAGTTAGAAGCCAAACTAGATACAAACAGTTAGAAGTAGATTTAAATGCTGAAGGTATTGAGTTAAAGGCTGAATGGAATGCCAGATCAGGTGAGATGAATGACAAGGTAGGTCAAACCAGCTTTGACTTAAAGGTTCTGGCTAAAACAATTAACAAATTAAATGTGTGTTTATAGATGATCTGGATGTTAAAGCTGAACAACGTACTGCTGAGACACATGCAAAGTTAGATGTGACTAATATCAAGATAGATCAACACATTACTGAGTCACATCAAGAAAAATTAGAAATAAATAGAAATCTATTAGAATTAGGAGCCATTATCTTGAATATAACATGGTAGATACATTCTGAAGTACTTGAATGGTCTGCCCTAATTATAAAAAAAGTGAATGACTATTCTCTCGAATTAATATAGATTTTGAAGGCATTTCAGACACTAGTGTCAGACTTAAGATTGCAGAACAAGGTACAGATTCAGATAAATTAGAAACTTCATACTTTTCTTTGACAACAATGGAGGAATCTGTGGACATTTGAATTAAGCAAAAGGTTCAACAAAATACTGCATTATCTGCTGACAAACCTCTTTCGTCTGGTATTGTAGGTGAACAATCTATTTGGGAGAGATTGTTTAAATTTAATACACAGCTACAGTTAAATTGCTGGCTCATATATAAAAAGAAATTTTATCAATAATTCACAACTAATATCAATGAATTTGGTGGGCCATTATTATTAGATATTGTTTCATCTGAAATGTGTGTCTTTTGCATAGAATTTTTTAATCATAACTTAGTGTTAAAGGTAGGTGAGGAGATTGTCAACAGAAAGAACAGAGTTAGAGTCAGTTTACATTTAATTTTAAACTGCCATTACAAACAGAAAGGCCATGATGGCTGGTGTTGCAAGGGTAGATCAGTCAACCATCTATACTGTTGCCACTCTAGCTACTGAAAAGGTTACTGTTCCTCTTCATGAACCACGTGTTTGTCTACATGTTTGTCTGGCCTCTCTACAACTTTCCTCCATTGTGGTTGCACTTACGGTACAGCTATCTGGATCATAGAGGCACACAAGACATCCCACCTCACCCAGATCCATCATTCATGGGCAGTGTTGTACACTAACCAACCAAAACACAAAGCGCACTGATAATTATTCTACCACATTGCAACATTTTTTTTTTCAGGAAAAATGACAATGTAATGCAATTTTGGACAAATGGATGGGACTTCTTTTGCAATCAATAAAAGACTCCTGAACATTATTTCCCACAAGGAAAGCAATGTATGAAAGAAAATAAACACATTTTTTTTCTCTGACTGAAATTTGTTATCATTATTTGTTAATATAGTGTACTGATACAATTTATAAGAGCTGCATGCTTCCTCTCTTTTTACCACAGTGTTTCTTGATTTGCCCCACTTGCCTGAAGGCTGTTCATGAAGACGAATGGTCTACAATTTCAGTCATTAAAATCATTATTATAGAAAATATGCAGCTGAAACCCCGTCCTGAAATGCAAATAAGTTCCTCCTCAAAGAAATGAAGAAAAAAAAGTGTGCAGAATCAGTATAACAATCATGGGATTTCATTACAAGAATGGCATACACCACAAAAAAAAAATCCAACAAGGAAGTCTATGGCAACAATAGATAACATTACGGACACAATCCACGAAAGACATGCACGATTTTACAGTCACGTCAAAAGAATGGACGGGAATAGGTTCTTCCAACTTTTTTAACTGAAACCCCAAAACTTTAATAACCTGATTTAGAAATACCAAAGAAGACTTCAAACTCCTACAAAACAACTCATCATTGTACAGCAGTAAATATGACTTTATACACCATGATGGCATCTGGTAGGCAGATCCTGGAGACATATCTAAGGAAAAATCAATGAACAGCCAAGGACATCTTTGTTTTTACCTGCCTGTGTAGCATGTTAAAGTGTAGCAGTCATATAAAATATTACTACAAACTGGACAGGTACTACTAGATCTCACCCACTTAGGGTTCTGGACAACTTATTTATGTTTATAGACAGTTAATCCATTCCGGGAATCAAGAATCTTGACCATTTTTGCTTGTATCAATATTGATACTGGCTAGATATCGATCCCAGGGACTCCAAGATTTTCGAGAATGTTTTAATTCCAATAACATAAATTTGACAACAGTCATGCAGGAGGCAGGCAACCATTATTATAATAATCAGTAGTTCTGCATTCAGGCTGACTGGATGGCAATGGTAAAAGTCAAACATCAGGAAAAAATGACTTTATTGCTCATATGATGAGTTTTGGAATTTATCTGTCATCAGGTATCCAGAAGTGATTACAGCACGTAGACGTGGTGTTTCACGTTGTACGTGAAACAAACATTCTCAGGCTAGTCTTAAGTTGTTTCGTAGATTGACGTGTTTTAGCAATACACTGCAGGGCTTTATATATACAAGATTGTGAAACCTGGGCTATCTACTACAGGAAGCACACTTTTTGTCTCAAAGGAAATATCAGAACTGGCCCAAAGAAGCTACTGTAGCTTAGTTAATTTCTGAGCAACGGGAAGCTCCAGAGTTTGGATTTTCCACAATATAAATTTATCTACTACAAACTGGAACTGGATATGAAGAGGCTTCTCTGCTCCTTTCAAGAACAGAGCGCTGGATAGTGTTGAAGGCATCATTTCAATGCTGATTCTGATGCAACAGTGCTGTTTTTGTCTAACTGGTGAGTTGTAACTCGATGAAGCAGTAGGATGAGACTGCACTGTAATCCAACCGTGGTCGTATCAGTGAACTGTTACAGGGCAAGCGTTATGGTAGCATGTGCACCCTACCAGGTACAAACCGATGCACAGAGGATGTTTATCATTTAATGAACCTTGGAACCCAATGTCAGTCACAAGTTGTAGATAAAGACAGGAAATGCGTAGTTGAGGTTACTGGTATTGTGTAGTCCCCCAAATTCATCTGTGGAACAAGATGCCACACAATTTGCAAGTAAACACCACTACTAATAATTTGCAAGGTGATACAGCTAGTCCAATATTTATAAATCAAGAAAAAAAGGTAGAAAAATCTAGTCTATGCCAAATACTCCAGAGTTACGTGACAAATGCATATAGGCAGATACTGTCTGCATACTATAACAATTTGATAGTCAGTGAGATAAATTGCAGTATCAGCTGTAAATACGATATACATTAGTGGTCTGTGGACAATCTCTTTTGTTTTGTTGAGACTGTTTTTAGTTTATGATGTAGGAAACACTGAAAGTTTCATGAGAAACTATGAAAATACAGATTGGTTGGCTGGATGGTTAAAGGGACCAAACTACTAGGCCATCAGTATCTTTTTCTTCAAACAACAGATCTATATAACTGTAGATCAGAGACAGCCTACCGCACAAAACCACGGGGAAGAAAATCCGAAGGTCTACCAATGGTAGCAAGCTGAGCTAAGGGTCAGTAAGAAGAAACGGAGACATAGAAAGAAAGGCAAAACAAGATGCCCCAGCTGGAAGCCCCAAAAATTAGAGTGCAATGAGGTGACACACATCCCCCAGCCCCCACCACTTACCAGAGGTACTCTTCTCCGAGACTGCCTTGTAAAGACTAGAAACGCAGACAGGGCAAGAGAAGCACACAGGGCCAAAAGATGAACAAGTCTAACAGACCACCGCGACAGGGAGGGGGGGATGGGGGGGGGGGGTGGGAAAAGAAGGATAAAAGAGCAGGTAGGGTGAGGACTGGCCTGGACCACCAAGCCCAAACAGTTACAGCCTGGTATGGGTAGATGAGGGAACAGAGTTTCTGCCAATGCCTCAATGGGCCAATAAGGTTAAATGCCCCTCCCTTAAAGAGAGTGGTAAAAGCCCACTTCATGAATAAAACGTAAAACTAAGTCAGCCACTGGAGCATCGTCTCCTAACACGTCTCCTAACACCAGTGGTAGCAGCACGTCAGGGAGATTAAGAGTCCACCACAGGACAGCTAGATTGGGGCAGTCTAGCAAAATGTGGAACCCCGTCAAACAGGAACCACAACTGCAATGCGGTAGGTCTTTGCTATGGAGGAGATGACCATGAGTTAGCCAAGTATGGCCGATACAGAGCCAGAAAAGGGTGGTTGAGTTCTTGCGAGAGGCCTCCATGGAGGACCTTCTCAGAGTCATCGTCTCCTTTATCATCCATAGTTCACCTGTTGAAGCCAAGAGACAAGCCATTCTATATTCCAGGCACCTAAAACCTGACAGCGTAATACCAACTGGAGATCGGTTTCTGGAATACCAATCTCAACGGTCGATTTATTGGTAGCCAGATTCTCCAGGCTATACTGACCAAGGGATAGCACTGGTCAAGAACTTGCAAACTGCTCAAGGAGTCACTGCAGATGAGAAAGGACCCACCAGTGCAGGAATGGATATGCTCAACAGCACGAGAGATGGCTACCAACTTTGCAGTGAAAACACTACAGCCATCTGGTGAGGAGAGCAGTTCACTATGTCCTGCATGAATATAAGCAAAGCCTACAAGACCAGCTACCATCAAGCCATCATTGTAGACTACTTGTGAACACTGGGATGTGCCAAAGATAGAGAAAAATTGGCGGCAGAGGACCTCTAGATGAGTCGAGTTTTTCGGACCCTGTGGTAGGTCAAGATGAAGCTGTGGTAGAGGGATGCATCATGGAGAAATAAGGGAGCAGGTCCAGAGGAGAGTTGGAAGAGAAAAAAACTGAAGTTCAGAAAGGATAGACCGGATGCAGATAGTGATCCAGTAGTTCGCATGATTAGGGGAGCTGCTAACGTGTGTAGCATAATCGACAAGCTGTTGTTGGCACCTGATCCACAACACTAAGACCCCAGACTCCACGCGTAAGCTGTACACAGGGCTAATTCAAAAGGCTCTTGTTGCTTGTTGAGCCCCACAGTTGTGTATCAGATCCAGTATCTGCAATGATGTAGAACCGTATGCCAGACTCCCATAATCATGACGGGATTTCATCAGGGCTTTGTAAAGTTGCACAAGGGTAGTGCAATCTGCACAGCAGCTGGTGTTAACTCAGGCAGCAAAATGTATTAAAGTGCAGCCAGCACTTTTGCTTAAGCTGAAGATGGGGAATCCACATCAACTGAGAATTGAAGACCAGTCCTAGAAAGCAGTAAGTCTCCAACAAATTGAGTAGTTGGTTGTTGTGGTAAAGTTCTGGTTGGGGGTGAACAGTATGATGTCGACAGAAGTGCATGACATGAGTCTTGGCCGTGGAAAATCAAAGCCATAGTTGAGGGGCCCATGCCTGCACCTTTCATATGTCTCTTGCAGTCGATGTATAGCAACACCCACACAGAAGAGCAGCAGTAGATGTAATAGTTGTCAGCATACAAAGAGGGTGATACTGAGGCCCCCACAGCTGCTGCTAGACCATTGATGGCTACTAGAAAGAGAGGGACACTCAGTGCAATGCCCTGAGGGACCCCCCATTCTCTTGGATATGGGGGGGGGGGGGGGGGGGGGGTACTGTGGGAAGCACTAACTTGAACATAAAGTGCAACAGGAAGTTTGGGATGAAAATCAGGGGCAGAAACCCAAGGACCATACTCGTGTCAGGTAGTAAGGATGTTTTGTTGCCCTGTAGCGTCATAAGCCTTTTGGAGGTCGAAGCCAATGGCTAAAAGACGTTGATGTCAGGCAAAAGCTTTACGGATGGCAGACTCCAAGAAAACCAGATTATCAGTAGTGCCTTGGTGAAAACCACCCTGAGAACGGTGCCAGAAGAATCCGAGACTCAAGGTGCCAACATAGTCGCCTGCTCATTATGTGTTCCAGCAACTTACAGAGAACATTGGTGAGACTTAATTGGGTGATAACTGTCCATCTCTAAAGAGTGCTTACCCTGTTTCAGTACTGGAGCACTGACGCTTTCTTGCAGTTGCAATGGGAACTCACCCACGCTGAAGGTGCGGTTAAAGATGGCAAGGATATGACGTTAACAGGCCACTGATAAGTGCTTCATTATTTGGTTGTGGATGTGGTCCAGCCCTGGGGCTGTATCAGGGCAGTGGGCTAGGACACTGACAAATTCCACCCCAAAGATAATTGCTTTCACTCCAACTGCTGTTTTAGGACACGAAAGGCAGGATGATAATTATAAGACGCTGAGGCTTAGCATACAGCAGAGTAAAATGTTCAGCGACAGCGTCTGGGTCAGCGTAGACAGTGCCATTCAAGGTAATACTAGGTACGCCTTCAGGTGTCTGGTATCCATACACACATCTGATTTTAGCCCAAACCTGCAAAGGAGAGGTACGTTGTCCAATGGTTGAAACATACTGTTCCCACATTCCTGCTTCCTTCTTTTTATTATGTGGCGGACCCGAGCACCAAGCCGCTTGTAGGCAATGAGGTGCTCAATGGGTGGGTGTCCCTTATGGCTTTGGAGAGCCCGCCCACGATCTCGAAGGGCGTCTGGGATTTTCAAGGAACACCAAGGTACTGTCTTCCGTTGGTTGGAATGACCGTAGTTGCATTCTGAACTTTTTCATCGATATCTCCATATGGGGGGGAAGCCAAGGTCAACAGCAGATGTGAAAGCATCCTAGTCAGCACTGTTGAGAGCCCATCTGGGCAGGCGTTCAGGGGAGTGAAACTGAGGGAGACACAGGAAGATTGGGAAGTGGTCACTACTACACAGGTCATTGTGGATGGATGAGAGAAGACAAGGACGCATAGTTGAGCAGCCCTGAGTGCCCACTTATTTTAAGAGATGTAACGAACAGGAGTACCACCGTCGCCAAAGGGGGCATCATCATCATAGCTATAGCATATGATATTGTTTGACATGCTGAGTGCAACCACTTGTACTACTTCTTGGCCTCTTGGTAACTGAGTTTATCCACAGTCTTGAATTCTTGTCTTCTTTCCTCTCCGGAAAATAGTGCAGTCTGGTGAGCAGGGAGAATGGTGCTTTCCAAAGTTGACACAGATGGGGGAAGTGCACAGGGAGTGTTCACATGCTGCACTCATCCACAATTTCAGGCAATGAATCACCCTCAAAGGCCAAGATAAGGACACCAGTAGTAACCCTATTGTCCTTTGACCCCCTATGTACATGATGGACAAAGTGCAAGGTCAAATCAGGAAAATTAAGCATCCGGAAAGCTTCAGATCAATACACAGTTCCATATACCACATTAGATGACAAACTCAAGGAAAGGTACAAACAAAATAGGCAGCCAACCAGCATTAAAAAATAGTTAGGAAAAAAGCCTTATTGAAGGATTATTGTGTTGTGCAAAATGGGGGTTTCCTTGGAGGAATAATGGTGTTAGGGACATTGTACAGGCTTATCTCAATCGAGCAGGGAGGACTGAAAAGAGATTTCATGACAATCAACCTGGG
Organism: Schistocerca americana; assembly: GCF_021461395.2. NCBI lineage: Eukaryota > Metazoa > Arthropoda > Insecta > Orthoptera > Acrididae > Schistocerca > Schistocerca americana. Next base: position 288,698,989 of record NC_060122.1, read on the forward strand.
CATGAGTGGGTAAAATCTTTTTTGAAAAGAAATAAAGAACTAACGATTAGAGTAAATGCAAATGTGAAGAGGGCAAAGGCAGCAGTTACCCAAGAAACAGTGACTGATTATTTTAAAAACCTTGAAGTGACTTTGAGTGGTTTCCGTCCCTCCAACATTATAAACTATGACAAGACAAAATTTTGTGACGATCCTGGACAGTTGAAAGTAATAGTGAAGTGAAGCACAAGACATCCTGAAAGAATAGTGGATAGTTCTAAGACAAGTATCAGTGTGATGATAGCAGTACCTACCGACGGCTCAGTCCTCCCACCATACACAGTTTATAGGGCAAAACACCTTTAAGATACTTGGACGGAAGGGGGCGTAACTGGTGCAGGTTACAATAGATATCAAAGTGGTTGGTTTGACCTAACAATGTTTAAATCATGGTTTGTTGAAATTGTCTTGCCTTATGCCTGGCAATTAATGGGACCTAAATGATTATAGGGACAATCTCTCAAGTCATCTGTCATATAACGTGATTAAACTGTGCCTGGAACAGGACATTAAATTTGTGCTTCTACCACATAATTCTACTCATTTGAATGAGCCACCTGATGTGGTCTTTTTTAAACCTTTAAAACTTGCTTGGAGAAATGTGCTAAATGATTGGAAACGGAAGAATAGAGGAGTGGTGCTAAAATTCAAATTTCCTAGGTGGTTGAAGAAAAAAAAAAAGACACCTTTGAAAACAAAGCTATCAAGTCCAAATCAAATGTAATATCTGGGTTCAGAAAAGCAGGAATTTTTCCTGTCTGTCACGATAAAGCCATTTCACAAATTACAAACAATGCACATGGCACCAGCTCATCAGAAAGCTCTTGGACAGCAGCCTTCGAAATGCAATTGAAACAGATTTGCTCTAATGAAACAAAAGGAAAGTTGTGCCAAGCAAAGCATTTAGCATTAACTCCAGCAAAGGGATTTGTTATCAGTGACTTCAATGAAAATGATAGTGATGTGGCTGCAACCAGGGATTCCCTATCCGGTACATCTAACAGCGATCTATAACAGCACAAGTCAAATGAAAATGAAGAAATGGACAAGGAGAAGGATACAGATCGGCATACATTTAAAGAAAATGATTTCACCGTAGTAACATTTCCTAAAAAACACGTTAGGTTTTTTTATTGGTAAAATTGAAAGCATCTCTAAAAAAACCAATGAAATGACATTTCTGAGAAAGGAAGTTCTTGATGGTAACTTTTAGTTTGTCTTTCCAGAAGGTGACGATGCAACTTATGTAAAAAGAGCCCAAATTATTAAGAAAGTTGTTCCAGAACATAGAAGGCAAGGTAAATTTATTTTTGAAGGGATAGATGATTATGACATTGAGTAAATACCTTTCACATTGATAATGACACACAATAACTAAAAATTAATATTTGTTTGTCAATTTTTGTGAATGCAAGTTTTTCTACAGCAAAAATCTCAAATTTAATGACCTTGTAAAAATTTGTTTGGTCTAAAAATTGTAAAATTTTGTTGCAAATACAGCAATATATTTTTTAAATATAATGGTGATCGGATTCACCCCAACTGAGGAGGGGAAACCTATCTACAATTGACTTAAAATAATAACTGCAATTATAAGCTAAAACTAATGTAATACATGAATATATAATTATCAAGGTTGTGAAATTAACATACTGAATTTTTATTCCGATAGCACAACAATAAGTAGATGAAATTTAATAAAATAATAAAACTGCCATTTTTGGTCGGATTCACCTCATTTTACAGTATTGCTGGGAGTATTTTCTTCCCAAGGCGTAGCAAGTGAAGGGAACATTTTATGGTTGTGTATCTCTGCATTGAAACAGGACTGTGCTTTCATAGACTGCTGGGCCATTGGGCCACCAGTAGGAGATAACTTTATTCGCTTCATTTGTGGCTGATCCACCATGGTGACACACCCCACCCCCCCCCACCCCCACTCCGGACGGGGGCTCTCCCAATGGGCACCACCGAGCCTCAGCAGTAATCCATTCCTCGGAGTCCCCATGCACCAGTCATGAAGGGCACATACTCCTTGGCATACATGGGGAGTTTTCAGCTCAAGCATCAACAGTGCAATCCCTGCATGGCCAGGAGGCTACCACCATGCAGGTACTTGACAACTCGCCCCCACAATGGGTTGGAGGCCATGTTGGGTTTGGGGTGTATTACCATATTAAAGGGAAGGGTACACACTTTAAAAGGGACAATGGTTTAGCACACACCGCATTGGGTAACTTTCCTTGCACAATCTGCACTTCTGGAGAATTTTTCACCAAGAAAACCATCCAATGAAGAAGCAGAGGGAAAAGGGATAGTGGAAGTATAAGCATGCAGCATGGAAAGGAAGTAATGCCGCAAATGTTGGGGAGCCATGGTAGTCAAGCATGTACTCACAAAAGACTTATAAGGCCCCTGGGGGGGGGGGGGGGGGGGGGGTGGATTATAGGCTTCCTTCAGGCAGAATTTCCCCCACCATGTTCCCATTCCTGAGTAAGCCTAAAGTCTACTGCAATTAAGAGTGTGATCAGCGTCCGAAGTCCCAGTGGTTGTCTCCAAACAACTCCTTTGCCTCAATAGCTTTCCACCCCATATACATATAGGGCATCTTGAGTATGAGGATGTTTTAGAGTGGTTTGTACTATCCATGTGATCCAAGCAGTTAAGCTACCAAGATATCTATTACCCATGTTCCCCGACACCTGAGTTTCCTGACCAATGATAGTCACTGCAACACATCAAGAGGTTATAGCAGTAACAGGGCACCAACCTCCTGCTTAAGATCTCAGGTTAGCTAAACCCAAACCCAGTCGGAGCTTGACTAGTTTCTTGTGGTGCTCATTATTTGCCACATCCCAGGTCCTTGTGTCACTGAATGCTATGATTGAATAGATTGTTACCCAAATCCATCTCACCCTCCCTACTCAGCTTTATGCTGTATTGATGAATGAGGCACAAAAATTGAAAAGTGAGCTTGCAGGAATGCTGAACATAAATTCTTTACATGAAGAATATTTTTCAGTACTTTTCGCTCCACCTTGCCAGTACAATCCTGCATAAAATCAAAAATACACATATATTCTTGAGAGTTAGGCACAGTTTATTCTTTCTGTGTCTCCATCTGATATTCAATTCTTTATTTCAAACGTGGTGAGTAAACAAAACTTGAAAATTTCAGTTAACAAAAATACTTTATATTCAGTTTATTAATAATGTTAAATTTATATATAAAAACAAAGATGAGGTGACTTACCGAACGAAAGCGCTGGCAGGTCGATAGACACACAAACAAACACAAACATACACACAAAATTCAAGCTTTCGCAACAAACTGTTGCCTCATCAGGAAACAGGAAAGGAGAGGGGAAGACGAAAGGAAGTGGGTTTTAAGGGAGAGGGTAAGGAGTCATTCCAATCCCGGGAGCGGAAAGACTTACCTTAGGGGGAAAAAAGGACAGGTATACACTCGCACTCACGCACATATCCATCCACACATACAGACACAAGCAGACATATTTAAAAGACAAAGAGTTTGGGCAGAGATGTCAGTCGAGGCAGAAGTGTAGAGGCAAAGAAGTTGTTGAAAGACAGGTGAGGTATGAGTGGCGGCAACTTGAAATTAGCGGAGATTGAGGCCTGGCGGATGACGAGAAGAGAGGATATACTGAAGGGCAAGTTCCCATCTCCGAAGTTCGGATAGGTTGGTGTTGGTGGGAAGTATCCAGATAACCCGGACGGTGTAACACTGTGCCAAGATGTGCTGGCTGTGTACCAAGGCATGTTTAGCCACAGGGTGATCCTCATTACCAACAAACACTGTCTGCCTGTGTCCATTCATGCGAATGGACAGTTTGTTGCTGGTCATTCCCACATAGAATGCATCACAGTGTAGGCAGGTCAGTTGGTAAATCACGTGGGTGCTTTCACACGTGGCTCTGCCTTTGATCGTGTACACCTTCCGGGTTACAGGACTGGAGTAGGTGGTGGTGGGAGGGTGCATGGGACAGGTTTTGCATCGGGGGCGGTTACAAGGATAGGAGCCAGAGGGTAGGGAAGGTGGTTTGGGGATTTCATAGGGATGAACTAACAGGTTACGAAGGTTAGGTGGGCGGCGGAAAGACACTCTTGGCGGAGTGGGGAGGATTTCATGAAGGATGGATCTCATTTCAGGGCAGGATTTGAGGAAGTCGTATCCCTGCTGGAGAGCCACATTCAGAGTCTGGTCCAGTCCGGGAAAGTATCCTGTCACAAGTGGGGCACTTTTGTGGTTCTTCTGTGGGGGATTCTGGGTTTGAGGGGATGAGGAAATGGCTCTGGTTATTTGCTTCTGTACCGGGTCGGGAGGGTAGTTGCGGGACGCGAAAGCTGTTGTCAGGTTGTTGGTGTAATGATTCAGGGATTCCGGACTGGAGCAGATTCGTTTGCCACGAAGACCTAGGCTGTAGGGAAGGGACCGTTTGATGTGGAATGGGTGGCAGCTGTCGTAATGGAGGTACTGTTGCTTGTTGGTGGGTTTGATGTGGACGGACGTGTGAAGTTGGCCATTGGACAGGTGGAGGTCAACGTCAAGGAAAGTGGCATGGGATCTGGAGTAGGACCAGGTGAATCTGATGGAACCAAAGGAAATTCTGGAGTTCTTCTTCACTGTGAGTCCAGATCATGAAGATGTCATCAATAAATCTGTACCAAACTTTGGGTTGGCAGACTTGGGTAACCAAGAAGGCTTCCTCTAAGCGACCCATGAATAGGTTGGCGTACGAGGGGGCCATCCTGGTACCCATGGCTGTTCCCTTTAATTGTTGGTATGTCTGGCCTTCAAAAGTGAAGAAGTTGTGGGTCAGGATGAAGCTGGCTAACGTAATGAGGAAAGAGGTTTTAGGTAGGGTGGCAGGTGATCGGCGTGAAAGGAAATGCTCCATCGCAGCGAGGCCCTGGACGTGCGGAATATTTGCTGCGATGGAGCATTTCCTTTCACGCCGATCACCTGCCACCCTACCTAAAACCTCTTTCCTCATTACCTTAGCCTGCTTCATCCTGACCCACAACTTCTTCACTTTTGAAGGCCAGACATACCAACAATTAAAGGGAACAGCCATGGGTACCAGGATGGCCCCCTCGTACGACAACCTATTCATGGGTTGCTTAGAGGAAGCCTTCTTGGTTACCCAAGTCTGCCAACCCAAAGTTTGGTACAGATTTATTGATGACATCTTCATGATCTGGACTCACAGTGAAGAAGAACTCCAGAATTTCCTTTGGTTCCATCAGATTCACCTGGTCCTACTCCAGATCCCATGCCACTTTCCTTGACGTTGACCTCCACCTGTCCAATGGCCAACTTCACACGTCCGTCCACATCAAACCCACCAACAAGCAACAGTACCTCCATTACGACAGCTGCCACCCATTCCACATCAAACGGTCCCTTCCCTACAGCCTAGGTCTTCGTGGCAAACGAATCTGCTCCAGTCCGGAATCCCTGAATCATTACACCAACAACCTGACAACAGCTTTCGCGTCCCGCAACTACCCTCCCGACCCGGTACAGAAGCAAATAACCAGAGCCATTTCCTCATCCCCTCAAACCCAGAATCCCCCACAGAAGAACCACAAAAGTGCCCCACTTGTGACAGGATACTTTCCCGGACTGGACCAGACTCTGAATGTGGCTCTCCAGCAGGGATACGACTTCCTCAAATCCTGCCCTGAAATGAGATCCATCCTTCATGAAATCCTCCCCACTCCGCCAAGAGTGTCTTTCCGCCGCCCACCTAACCTTCGTAACCTGTTAGTTCATCCCTATGAAATCCCCAAACCACCTTCCCTACCCTCTGGCTCCTATCCTTGTAACCGCCCCCGATGCAAAACCTGTCCCATGCACCCTCCCACCACCACCTACTCCAGTCCTGTAACCCGGAAGGTGTACACGATCAAAGGCAGAGCCACGTGTGAAAGCACCCACGTGATTTACCAACTGACCTGCCTACACTGTGATGCATTCTATGTGGGAATGACCAGCAACAAACTGTCCATTCGCATGAATGGACACAGGCAGACAGTGTTTGTTGGTAATGAGGATCACCCTGTGGCTAAACATGCCTTGGTACACAGCCAGCACATCTTGGCACAGTGTTACACCGTCCGGGTTATCTGGATACTTCCCACCAACACCAACCTATCCGAACTTCGGAGATGGGAACTTGCCCTTCAGTATATCCTCTCTTCTCGTCATCCGCCAGGCCTCAATCTCCGCTAATTTCAAGTTGCCGCCACTCATACCTCACCTGTCTTTCAACAACTTCTTTGCCTCTACACTTCTGCCTCGACTGACATCTCTGCCCAAACTCTTTGTCTTTTAAATATGTCTGCTTGTGTCTGTATGTGTGGATGGATATGTGCGTGAGTGCGAGTGTATACCTGTCCTTTTTTCCCCCTAAGGTAAGTCTTTCCGCTCCCGGGATTGGAATGACTCCTTACCCTCTCCCTTAAAACCCACTTCCTTTCGTCTTCCCCTCTCCTTCCCTGTTTCCTGATGAGGCAACAGTTTGTTGCGAAAGCTTGAATTTTGTGTGTTTGTTTGTGTGTCTATCGACCTGCCAGCGCTTTCGTTCGGTAAGTCACCTCATCTTTGTTTTTTTATATAATTTTTCCCACGTGGAATGTTTCCCTCTATTATATTAATGTTAAATTTACTAATATATCTTTTCCAGGAGGAATCTGTGATAACATATGCACAGATATCACTTGTGTTTATTATCAGTCCAAGAAGTGTGCAAGTTAAGTAAATGTATCACTTTACAACCGGCTGATCTAAACACCCAAGTTCTGTGTAACTCCAACTTATTCCAGATGATCAACCATGTACTTACCACATACTTCTGTCGCCTGTAGGTATCACTGAGTCCAATCCCAGCCTCATCACCCCGAGGATTAAGTTGAAATGCTTTCTGATAACAGCGTCGAGCTTTATCAAGATCTTTGTCATTTAGACTGTAATATCTTCCCAAATACACAAAACAATAATAGCTATTTGGGTCCAGTTTGGTTGCCTGTTAACAAAACACACAATTTGAATTATTGATGAAATCAAAATATAGTTTGTATATTTTCTATGTCAAAAGATTCACTATGTGCTGCAAGCTTTACACAATTAAAACAGAAGACAGCTAAAAGCAACCAAAAAAAAAAAAAAAAAGGGGGTATATTTCTGATGAATATATCATTCTGAATGAGGTGACATTATGCACACTGGACACAGTTATTCATTTCAAATGTCTTTCAAATATATGGAATAACTGAGGGTACGTGTGGAAAATCAGTGTGGCACCAATTTTAGGGTATCAAAAAACTACTGAAACAAAATGTTGGTAATGCAAAAGTTCTACAGAATAATATAATTTTCTAAATATTACCACAGAGAAAACACAAGGAATAAAGTGCTGTCAATGTCAGAAGCTACTTACTGTAATCAGGACTATATCAGATGCTTAGCATGTTCAGCATATTGATTATATTAAACAATGTACATTCACAAACTAGTCTTTTCATAAAGACCATTTGATGTAATGATAGGATTTAAAATGATTAATCAACCCCCTTCTAGGTGTATTAATCTGATAGCAACTGTTTCACTTGGATTTATTTTACCCAACAGCTTAACGAAATAAAATATTCACAAAATGAGCTAAAAAGATAGCAGATTTTACATTCCAGCAAGGCAGTTTTTCATAATTGATGCTATGAGTAGGGAACTGTGATCTCTTTTGTTATAATAAATAGACAAACACCTTATGGATCACAACTTTTTATTACTGACTACTTGTTTCAATCTTCACAACAGATCACCTTCAGGTCATAATAGGTTGAGTGACAATCAATGAATTAGTGTGTTTATGCATGAAATATGCGGCAGTCTCTGTCGAAATCCTTCCATCACTCAACCTTCAATGGCTCATAGATGATGTGGAGGCGCAGATTGAAATCAGTAGTTGGCAGTAAAAAGCTGAGATCCAGATGATGTTTGTTTATATGTTAAAGCAGTTTTTGCCACTCAGTGTCAGATACTTAGATAATACTTTCATCAGTGATAATTCTCATTCTTCAAGGAGTAAAACATGTGCGGCTCACTAATTTCTGCAATGTCACTTTGGTGGTTTGAGAGCCACACTGCTACATTGCAGCTTCTCAGTTGGTTACATGAGTCTTATAGGTACAGTTCCAGACTTTTTTTACTACAGAAAATAGTTACTCAAACAAGACAATAGGTTGAAATGATGGTGTTTTTTTCCAAATTCAAAAACATTACCCATTTATTTGAGTAAAATCAACATCAAAGACTAAGAAAATCCCAACAGCAACTAGGAAGAAAAAAAGTGCAATATCTGCGAAAAGGGTTTCTGACCCGAGAAAGTATATTATAATTAGAACAACATTAAGCATATTCAGTAACTGTTTAAATATTGAAAACGGCTGTAGCAGACAGTTCTTCAAATACAGTGTTTCCCACAAAGGGGTTTACACTGTTTGAACTTTAATAACACTAACAAAAATTAATGAAAACCATGAATTTTTAAGTCATATACATGCTCACAACATTACTGATGATGTTTTACTGCTGAAGACTTCAAAATGTCTTCAATTGACAACAATACAGAGTCTGCAATGTTGCAGAACAGATCGACACAAACTGAAATGGTTGCCATTGGAATGCAGTCAAAGGCGGTCACAATTGCATCTCTCTCATGTTATCCAGCTTATGTGGCTTTGTGGTATACATGGTGTCCTTCAGAGTTCTCCACAGAAAGAAGTCTAATGGCGTTAGATCAGGAGGTCTGGGTGGAAACTCAACACTGTTTCACCCAGGAACTGCTGCATGTCACAATAAGGCGAAAGAAAGAGGAAAAAAATCATGTTTGTAACAGTTGATGAACAGCTGCTGCTATTCTTTCATGCAACATGGTAAGGTACTTTACACTTGTCACTGTTGCTCTAAAAAAAAATGGTCCTACAAGTCTTCTGACACATACCACACCACACTGATAATCCAGGAATATTAACAGCTCGTTCTTTGACATGGGGATTATCTTTTGTCCAGTTCAAACAGTTATATCAACTGATGCTTCCATTCAATTTAAATGACATATCATCAGACCAAACACTGACATCAGTCAACTGCCAGAATGAGATTTTTTTTTCACTCTGCAGCGGAGTGTGCGCTGATATGAAACTTCAGGAGTGCTAGTTCTGCAAGGTTCGCAGGAGAACTTCTGTAAAGTTTGGAAGGTAGGAGACGAGATACTGGCAGAAGTAAAGCTGTGGGTACCGGACGTGAGTCGTGCTTCGGTAGCTCAGATGGTAGAGCACTTGCCCGCGAAAGGCAAAGGTCCCGAGTTCGAGTCTCGGTCGGGCACACAGTTTTAATCTGCCAGGAAGTTTCATATCAGTCAACTGGTTATTATCACAAATCCGTTCACAAAATTGAAGGCCCATATCCAGATCATCCTCACTCATTGCATGAAGCATCCTGGAAATCTACGGTCCCGCACCTTGCTTGCTTTAAAATGTAGTGAACACTATTTGCTTGCACCTGATTCACATGCAGCTTGCCTTATGGACTTCTTTGAGGACCTTGTGAAAGCCTTCTCTCTCAGATTCGTCATGATATTCTGTTAACATTACATGTAAAGGAGGTGCAATCTCAAACTCTGCCCACCATCCATCTTTGCACTTCTTTCATGTTTTGACATTTCAAATAAAAACCACTTTCTTTGCTCCAAGGACAAGTTTCCAGGCATCTTGTTATTTATATGTAGTTACTGGTGACTAAAAATTGAACAAAAGAAAAACAGTTGAAGAGCTACACACACTAGTCATGAGAGCATGATACAATCACAATTGGATCTGTTTATCATTAATACTTCAGCTATTAAAGTTTAAACAGTGTAAACCCCTTTTGCGGGACACCCTTTATAAGAAGAAAGGTTTAAATATCTAATTAATCATTTTACTGTGAAGTAAGGAGCACTGATAAATGGTAGCGAAGCAAAATACTTTAGTTTTCAAACAACAGATCAGTACTGAATATCAGTGACTAGAAAAACTAAGAATCATTTAAAATTCAAATTCTTGCAGGTCATCTCCTAACTCCATGTGCTTGCATCAATTCCTCAACTGTTGATTTGTGTGCCAATACTCCACCACAGTAGCCCCCTCTTGAGAGTAGGACAGAGAACGACCAGCTGAGCGATATTGCCCAAAGTAGAGCACAGCTGTACTGCTCCTGTGTTGGAGTGTCATTACCAGTTGAGCCACAAATCTCTGTAAAAGCAAAGTATAGCTCATTATCACTGACTGAAGATTTTGCTTGCAGGATCTGAGGATGCTGGGAACACATAGGAATTTGGGCGCAATTTGACTCTTAGTCTGATCACGAGGTGTGGCCATTAATTGCACGCACTGATCACGTAGGAACATGAATTTGCTGTCTGTAAACTAGTTGACTCTGGGCCAGACCAATGTATATTTTAATAGTTCTCAAGCTGAGTAGTACAATAGGCAAAGTATCACTCCAGGTATTGCTGTGCCACATGAGCACTGCCTTTCCACCATTCCATTACTCGTCAGGTGGCAGCTTGTAGCCTTGAGGTGGGAGTTTCAATTACTTCTGAGAGTTCTGAAAAACAAACAATCAAACTGATGGCCACAATCCATAGTCACTGTAGGCAGAACTTCAAATATGACATCCACATGCAAACAAACTCATTAGCCACAGCCTCTGCCAAAATATTGGTGTCTCTTCTGGCCAACAGATAGAGCTGTCTATTATAGTCAATAAGTACCTGTACGCAATGGAGTAAGGGAATGGTCCAGTGACATCCAGGTGCATATGTGTAAATCTTGTTTCTGAAGTGACTGTATCTCCAATAAGTGTGAAGCCATGTTGACTGACTTCGTTTTGCTGGCAATGTAAACATGCTCGCACTAGCTGGCAGCACTGCTCATCAGCTCCTGGCCATGTAAAACACTGAGTTACCTTTCCAGAGTGAGAAAGATCACGAACAACATGGAATATCTTCTCATGGTACGTTGTGGGAATGTGGAGGCGCAGTTGATCTTGTGGTGTGTCACACCATAAGGTGACTTCCAATGCTGGAACAAATATTTCCTTAAATTTGCAACTGGAGTTACAACTGTGCAATAGCATTTGTAGTTCTGGGTCCGTGCACTGTCAGTGATGCCCGTCCACAACATTCCACTGACTGCATTGTATGCTCATGAGAGGCAATGTGACACAATGTTTTTAGTCCACTTATAAGGTGATTGTCCGTAGTAAACTGTCCTATATACTCTAAATGTCTTATGAGGCAAGGTGGGCTGTGCTGACATTCTCTGGAAAGCTGTGATGAGAGGTTGATGATCTGTGAAGACAGTGAATGTCTTTGCTTCAAATTCGCTGCAGAACTATTTTGCTGTTTTGTACACTGCAGTAACTCTCAGTCTCTTGCAGACCAAGGGGTTTGAGCCTGCATAAGTTTACAGGGAAAAAAGCTAACGGCTACCAAGTTCCCAATACCCACTACTGTAATGCTGCACCAATGGCCGTTTGGCTAGTGTCTACTGTTAAAGCTAACGGCTCAGAGTGATTTGGATGAAAGAACAAGGTAGCCATTGCCAATGCATCCTTAAGTCTATTAAAGGTTCCAGTCGTTGTTTGTGTCCACGATACTGGGTGATTGCTGGAGGTATATTTTCCTTTAAGAGCGACAATGGGTGGGGCTTGTATTTGCACAACATTTGGTCAATCTCTTCAGTAAAAGTTTATGATGCCTACAAAACATCTTAACTCTTCATAAGGTTTTGACTGAAGCATATTCAAAATTACCTGAATGTTGTCTGGGAGTGGTTTGGTACCCTGTGTCAACACTTCATATCCTAGAAATTTAACAGACAGCTTCCCTAACATGCACTTGTTTATGTTTAGGAGGACACTATACTGCTGGAGATGTTGAAATCATAACTGTAAATGCTCCTTGTGTTCTTGCTCACCACTTGAAGAAAAAAAAGATGTAATGTATATACATGAAACAAAAATTCTGGCCTCTTCAAATTACAATATGTAAAGTGTTACGATGTCTCAAATGTGCTGCACAATCCAAAATGAAAATAATGGAATTCAAATAACACGAACAGGATAATGGCGACGACCTTAGGAATATCAAAGGGGGCTACAGGAACTTGCATATAGGCCTTGTCACAATCAATTGCACTACAAATCGTAGCACCGTGTAACGCACTTGCAAAGTACTGGACATTAGTAATCGCATAGTGATCTGGGATGGTCCTAGCATTCAGAGCCCTAAAATTGCAGCAAGGATGATAGGTACCACCTTTTTTTACTCACCAAATGGAGTGGTGACACCCAGAGGCTGTCTGATCTGCATGTAATACTTGTGTCCAACTACTTGTTGAAATGCTGCTTGGTTGCCGCTTAATGTTCTGGTGCTAAGCGGCGGGCACAGGCAGAGAGAGGCTGTTCAGGAACTGTTCGAATGTAGTGCATTGTTACATGCCGCATTTTCTTTTGAGGTACGCTTGGCATGACTAAGTCTGAAAAGCTTTGTAGGAGTTGCTGAAATGGATCGTTATCCTCACTAGCAATGGTGGTTATATTTGGACTTTTCATCATTGTTGTAGGGTTTCTATGTTGTAGATCCATCTTGATTAGCTGACAATTGTGTACATCCACAAGAAGCTCAAAATGGTTTTAAAAAGTCCACCCCAAGGTAGGAATGACTGTACTGTTTGCAGCTTTTAGTGTGCAGCTCTCCTTACAATGTGCAGTTTTAGTGCACTGTGGGGATGCGATGCTAATGTCCGATCTACTGCCAATTAAATAATTTGATGCCGTTCACTATGTCTTTCACAAAGATATGCTTTTCTGAAGCACTTTGTATTTGCTGATATGCACACCGTGAGGAAGTGCAGTTGTCATGGACTTGCTTTCGCTTAGTGCCTGCAGGATGATTGAACTGTTGTTTGTGGCTGATAATGTCCCTTATCGCTTGCTTTTGGCATTTGAGTAACAGCACAGTTGTTCACACTTCCTACCTGATATCAGAATTTGACATGATACCAGCACCACGTGGAAGCGTGACTTTTGTCGACCCTTGACTTGCAGCTGTGTTTTTGTGCAGGTTGAAAACCATTTGTGTGGTGGTAGACTTCAATATCGTCCTCTAAAATACTAAAACGGTGCTATAAACCTTTTAAAGTGTCCAAAAGTTTACCCTTTTCCTGACTTGTTTCAACAAGAGTGGTGTCAATCTGAATTTATTGTGTGTTGCTTTCTTTAACATTATCACAACACATAATGTCCAGAACTGAGCTTGTTGTTGCACACTTATTCTGAGTGAGTGCAGTAGGGGGAAAATGGAAAATTGCATCTATTTCTCTGTTGAAATTGATAATGTAACCTGTCATATGGTACCAAAATGATACTCGTCACAGATGGAAGACAGTGGAGACATATTGCAAATAATGTGTCTTCTGAAGAAAGGTTCTGACCTGCCAAATCAAGCAGTTGTCATAATACTTCTGATGGATTTCCATTTCTGATTTCCTCCTTATGTAGGACGCGTTGCATATGTTGTTCCTTTTGCACTGACAGGTGCTTTATTACTGTGTCCTTAAGACTCTGATATGATTGCTTGGTGACTGGCTGCAGTATCAAGTCTTGCACCGCTTTAACCAGCTCCTGATCCATGTTGGTGGAGATTAGGTTTAGTTTGTCTTCGTCATTGTGCACACTGTATTACTGAAAGATGCATTTCACTTGAACAAACCACTCTTCGGGAAAAGTTGACCAAAAAGTTGGTATTTGTACTGATTTTGATGTAGGTGAAATATTCATTTGTGAAGAAATTGATGACAAAATGAGAGAACTGTGATTCTGCTGCTGCCTATCTTCCCGCGTGAAGAGGGGAGGCACTTGATCTACCATTTTGTGGTGGCATAATATGTTATATGATGTGGATGAATTAATCTCTGAATTGCAAGGTTACCACTGTAGTTTCTTGTTTTAGCCCAGCATAAGGAGTGCTGGTAAATGGTAACAATGCAAGATACTTTATTTTAACTTTCGTATAAAACATCGACACCAAATACCAGCAACTAGATAAAGCAAGTATAATCTAAAATTGCAGATCATCTGTCAACTCCACGCACTCACATCGATTCCTCGACTGTTGATGTGTGTCGCCGATATGTTGCCACAAATATGAGATTTTAACACTGTGCTGTTATTGTGAATACTGCATCTGTCAATTGAAGAGCTAACAGGATTATGTGGAGGCACCTATTAATGAGATTATACAGGAAGTGGGTCTGGCCATGTTTATCATAAAAACAGGTTATCAGCTGGCAAACAAGGTAGAATTAATCAGATGGGTGCATAAACACAGTGATGGAAATTTCAGGATATCTAGATGACTGCATGAATGTTTCTTCTCATCCCTTCCCACCAGATAACTTTTCAAGTTAACACAGCATATTTGCCTACTATGATGAGTATGGACACATACCATCATCACGATTCATCAACACTGACACAGTTGAAGGCAATCTGTAAAAATTATTGAGGCACCTTATTGTGCCTTATTGAGGCACCTTATTTTTTAGTTATTGTCTATTATCTCTTATTATTAGTTTTCCCACATTGAGTTTTATTTGCCTGTTCTCTGTCTCCCTTAACCTAGTCAAACCAGCCATAAATAAGTAGTTCTATTGATGAACCCATATGGAAGAGAGTATGTAATGGAAACTCAAATATGCAATAATAAATATAAATGACATTTCCACATTTTTTTCTTTAGCAACAATTATTAAGGAAGAGAAAATGCTGGTTTCCTTATGTTTATTCTCCATATCACATAATACACATTCTAGCATCGCAATTCAGTGAAGCTGAGAGCCTCTCCACAGCTACCTCAAACATCAGTAGTAATCAAAAACCCCTCCTTTCATAGTTCAGGTACATTATTTCCATTGCAAAACAAACATCAGTGTCTTCATCATTATAACAGATCATGTCTTTCAACTCAATTTACAGTCAATGTATGTAATACATTTGTAGATTCATGTAGCCTTACTAATAAAAAAAAAAATTAAACATATTATTACTATGCCTTTGAAAAAAATTACTGTCAACTACCACCAATTATTTTTTCATCTCATTCACCTGTCACTGACTGTTAATCAAAAGAGGCCAAGATACTTCTTGTTTTCTGGACTTTGGGTATCAAGCATCTGTGAAGGATTTAAACCCTTTGTTCATGAATTATGGGTTTGTAATGAGCTACATGGCATACATAACATAAGATCCCTCAGTGGAAACAAACTTTTCTAACCTTTACTGATTACATTTGCTCTCAAGAAAACCATAAAATTTGAACTAAACCAACTTGAACAACAAAAAGTCTCTGATAACATCAAGCCAATGAGCCATGTCACTGGTTATCTTCAAGAAGCCTACTGGCAAATCATATTTGTGACAACTTCAAAGCAAACATTAACACAGGCCAAGGATGACATTTATTCAATTTCCTGTGCCAAAGAATTTCTCTTCCAGTTCACCAGCAGAAAGTGATTCTTCATGACTAACATAGCCAATGATTATGATTAGTTACAAATAAGCCTACTGTTCATGAAAGCTCAGCACATCTAGCAGTGTAGCAGTGATGGCCTGTGGAAAAAAGGTGTTCCATTTAAATGAAGATTAACTGTGACAGGGCATATGTGAAATTAAAGCCGCTATTACACTGCATCCTACTTAGCAAACTTCATGCTTGGCAGCATGTTGATTTTGGCAGCTGGTATTTCCAAATATGGATCAGACTATCACACTATCACAATGTAGTTCTGATGGCTTCAAAAAACCAATATATCTCTAAGCCCTTAATCAGAGCCCACAAAAATTATTCCCAGATTATGTAGGAGGCATCAGTATTAAAATACTCCAATAACAAATTCTATACCTAACCTTATGGCTTGTGGGTCTAAACGATGACATGCTTTTAACTACGAGATTTATTTTAAACCAATGTAATAGAATGTAAACAGTGATTTACTCTTATTATTTCCCACTGGCTCTGTTCCCTCTGTAAAGATAACACAGTAAATTGAGAACGATTATGGTCTCCAGCAACTCTTATCATGCCCCCTATATGGTTGGCCCACAGGGATTCCACATTATCCGGTCTCTCTGCTTGCTTACTTTATGCTGTGCCTTTGCCTTTGGCTAACAGAAGGTGTCACTAAGCTGCACACACAATGAGACGAGAACTTTCTGGTCATCCCCAGATCTTTCAAGATCAAATCATGTAGGCGAATTAAGTTGGGTGATGATGAGGGTATTAGATTAGGAAATGAGACACTTAAAGTAGTAAAGGAGTTTTGCTATTTGGGGAGCAAAAAACTGATGATGGTGGAAGTAGAGAGGATATAAAATGTAGACTGGCAATGACAAGGAAAGCGTTTCTGAAGAAGAGAAATTTGTTAACATCGAGTATAGATTTAAGTGTCAGGAAGTCGTTTCTGAAAGTATTTGTATGGAGTGTAGCCATGTATGGAAGTGAAACATGGACGATAAATAGTTTGGACAAGAAGAGAATGGAAGCGTTCGAAATGTGGTGCTACAGAAGAAGGCTGAAGATTAGATGGGTAGATTACATAACTAATGAGGAGGTGTTGAATAGGATTGGGGAGAAGAGGAGTTTGTGGCATAACTTGACTAGAAGAAGGGATCGGTTGGTAGGACAAGTTCTGAGGCATCAAGGGATCACCAATTTAGTATTGGAGGACAGCGTGGAGGGTAAAAATCGTATAGGGAGACCAAGAGATGAATACACCGAGCAGATTCAGAAGGATGTAGGTTGCAGTATGTACTGGGAGATGAAGAAGCTTGCACAGGATAGAGTAGCATGGAGAGCTGCATCAAACCAGTCTCAGGACTGAAGACCACAACAACAACAACAACAACAACAACAATGTGGTTATGGGAGGTGGGCAGAAAACCTGGCACACTTCTGCAGATATTTGCCCCCTACCTAATTCCCCACAAAATATGGGACAGGATCTTTATTGACAAAGTAGGTCTATTCCTTAAGTCAATGTGAACCAATAGGCCGTGCTCTGGGTATTACAATGAAACATTGGCTATGTAGGGCCTACCAGAGACCGTCAAGCCCTTAGTTCTCTCAGTATAGCTACTCAGACTGTTTCAAGATTGAAACAGAATACTGTACTAAATAGCACCAGCATGCCATACACAGTGCAATGACTAGGCTAAGTGGTTGGACAAACTTTAAAGTGCGAAATGCAGAAGGTCATACGGGTGATATGCACTTATGGAAGGTCTGATGGTGTTTTTGGGTAAATCTACACCTACATCACACTGTGCAAACCACCTAACAGTGTGTGGCAGGGAATACTACTGTTAACACTAACTGATCCCCCCCTTCGCTGTTCCACTCGCAAATGGCACATTGGTAGAATGATTGTTGGAAAGCCTCTGTATTAGCTCTAATATGTCAAATTTTCTCGTTGTGGTCATTTCATGATTGTATGTGGGAGGAAGTAATATGTTGTCTGACTCCTCTCAGAAAATGCTTACTCTAAATTTTGATACTAAACCTCTCTGTGATGCCCAACACCTCTCTTGCAACATCTGTCACTGGAGTTTGTAGAGCATCTCTGTACTGCTCTCATGCAGATTAAATGAACCTGTCACAAAACACACACTCAAGTACATCGCCCTTCTCTATCCATTCTATCAGTCCTACGCGGTAAGAATCCCAGACTGATGAACAATAGTCGAAAACCAATCGAAAAAGAGTTACATCTCCTTAAGATTCTTCCTACGAATCTCAGTCTGGCATCTGTATTTTCAACTATTTGTTTTATGTGATCATTCCACTTAGGGTTGCTCTGGGTAGTTAATCCTACATATTTTATGGTAGATACAGTTTCCAGCAATTTGTCAGCAATTGTGTAGTTATAAAGTACTGGATTTCTTTTCTTATGTAGGTGCAATATGTTACATTTATTTATGTTTGGTGTCAACTGTCAGACATGCAGTATTCCTCAGTCCTCAACTGGTCATTTTACAAATCAATAGTCTTCTGGCACTGCTACTTTCTTACAGACAACCGCCTCTGCAAACTGCCTTAAAGCACTTCTGATGATTTCTATTAGATTGTTTATCATCATCATCATCATCATCATCATCATCGTTATCCTCTTCATATATAAGATAGTCTTCACTGCCATCAAGAGTGTTACTTAGGCTGCACTCCTTGAAAGATTTAACAATAATGTCTTCTCTCACCCTAGACCATGATTGTTTTATCCACTGACATACTTTTTTGATTCTACGTCATTTCAAGCTCCCTTCGGCATGAAGTCATGTAGTGTTTCATCCAGCATCCATTTGTTCCACTCCTCTTTATATACACTTTAAATTCTTTATTTATCATGAAATCAAGAGGTTGTAATTGTGAAGTACATCCTCCCGGAATAACAGCAAGCTCGGTATTTCCCTGTCTCAACTTCTCTTTCACAGAATTTTTCAAATAACTTTTAAACGGATCTAGCACAAGAAGAGAACTATTCTTCAATAAAGCACCTTTCCTTCTCTCCCACATTCTGTTAATTCATAATTTCGTACCAGCCTCATCCATCTGACCCTTGTCATGTACATGAACAACAACATGTGATGGCATTTCAGAAGGTTTTGGCATTGTTTTGCACTTGAATATGATCACTGGATAAGTTTAGTACCACAGCACAATATGAAAGGACAACAACGTAGTCCATTTTTTCATGTCCATTCCTATGAGTCCTGCCTATGAGACAGGCAAAATACCCTCAGACTTCAAGAAGAAAATAATAATTCCAATCCCAAAGAAAGCAGGTGTTGACAAATGTGGAAATTACCGAACTATCAGTTTAATAAGTCACAGCAGCAAAATACTAACGCGAATTCTTTACAGACGAATGGAAAAACTAGTAGAAGCCGACCTCGGGGAAGATCAGTTTGGATTCCGTAAAAATATTGGAACATGTGAGGCAATACTGACCCTACGACTTATCTTAGAAGCTAGATTAAGGAAAGGCAAACCTACATTTCTAGCATTTGTAGACTTAGATGAAGCTTTTGACAATGTTGATTGGAATACTCTCTTTCAAATTCTGAAGGTGGAAGGGGTAAAATACAGGGAGCGGAAGGCTATTTACAATTTGTACAGAAAGCAGATGGCAGAGTCGAGGGACATGAAAGGGAAGCAGTGGTTGGGAAGGGAGTGAGACAGGGTTGTAGCCTCTCCTCGATGTTATTCAATCTGTATATTGAGCAAGAGTAAAGGAAACAAAAGAAAAGTTTGGAGTAGGTATTAAGATCCATGGAGAAGAACTGAAAACTCTGAGGTTGGCCAATGACATTGTAATTTTGTCAGAGACAGCAAAGGACTTGGAAGAGCAGTTGAATGGAATGGACAGTGTCTTGAAAGGAGGATATAAGATGAACATCAACAAAAGCAAAACGAGGATAATGGAATGTAGTTGAATTAAGTCGGGTGACGCTGAGGGAATTAGATTAGGAAATGAGACACTTAAAGTAGTAAAGGAGTTTTGCTGATGACGGTGGAAGTAGAGAGGATATAAAATGTAGACTGGCAATGGAAAGGAAAGCGTTTCTGAAGAAGAGAAATTTGTTAACATCGAGTATAGATTTAAGTGTCAGGAAGTCGTTTCTGAAAGTATTTGTATGGAGTGTAGCCATGTATGGAAGTGAAACATGGACGATAAATAGTTTGGACAAGAAGAGAATGGAAGCGTTCGAAATGTGGTGCTACAGAAGAATGCTGAAGATTAGATGGGTAGATCACATAACTAATGAGGAGGTATTGAATAGAATTGGGGAGAAGAGGAGCTTGTGGCACAACTTGACTAGAAGACGGGATCGGTTGGTAGGACATGTTCTGAGACATAGAGGGGTCACCAATTTAGTATTGGAGGGCAGCGTGGAGGGTAAAAATCGATGGGGAGACCAAGAGATGAATACACTAAGCAGATTCAGAAGGAGTAGGTACTGGGAGATGAAGAAGCTTGTACAGGATAGAGTAGCATGGAGAGCTGCATCAAACCAGTCTCAGGACTGAAGACTACAACAACAACAACAACAACAACAGAATCATGTGAGTGTTGTCACTTTTCAAGAAGTGTTATCAGCATGGGAGGCTGTCTGCCAGATTTGAATCCATCATGACAACGGCATTCCAACATTCAGCCACTATCATGGAATAACATTGATGGTCCACCTTGCAATGGACACCCGCCATCAACAGCACCATCTTAAGGCCACTACTTACAAATTATGGTGCATAAATGTCCCTTGGACATTGCACCCAATTTAGAGGCTACAGTGAGGGTTGTGTGCACTTGACCATCTTGCTAACGCTGTCTCCCTCCTGCCCCACCATCACAAACCCAGAACACTGTATAGCCTATGATGCATCATCACAGTCTACAGTGCCAGTGAACTTGAATTGAAAGTGATTTGTTTTATTGGTGATGGTACAATATTTTTGTTAGTAGCTAGTTTCGTAATGGAAAAAAAAAAAAAAGGTATTCCTATGATGCAGGCTATAAATTGAAAGTAATAGCATATGCAGAAGATCATGGAAACTGAGCGGCATTTCGGCCCTCCACCAATAGATAAAACCATTAGTGACTGGCGGGCTAGTAAAGAAGAACTGAAAAAATGACGAAGACAAAATGTGCAAATACGGCACTGAAAGCAAAATGACTAAGGCAAGATGATGATGTATTGAAATGGATTCAAGAACACCATCACATTGGCATTGGAATCAATACAAAAATGATTCAAATACATGCTCGTAAGATAGCACTACAGTGGAACTTAACAGACTTTAAGGGTGGAGTTGGTTGATGCTACATGTTTATGAAGCTTCACGGTCATAGCATGCGAACCAAAATCAAAATATCTCAGAAAATGCCATGCGAGTATGAGGAGAAAATATTATCTTTCCATTGCTTTATTATTCAATACTGAAAGAAAAGCAGTGCGGAATTAAGCCAAGTAATGAATGTGGATGAAACTCCTCTGACATTTGATGGGCCGAGTAGCAGAACTGTGGCCTTGTAAGGTTCTAAAACTGTAACTCACCAGATGGTAGAGTTTTGTCAGGACTGGCTCTCCCAAGGCCATCAGTAGTTCTAATGGAATATTGTCTACTCCCGGGGACTTGTTTCGACTCAGGTCTCTCAGTGTTCTGTCAAACTCTTCATGCAGTATCATATCCCCCATTTCATCTTCATCTACATCCTCTTCCATTTCCATAATATTGTCCTCAAGTACATAGCCCTTGTATAGCCCTCTATATACTCCTTCCACCTTTCTGCTTTGCCTTCTTTGCTTAGAACTGGGTTTCCATCAAAACTCTTGATATTCATGCAAGTGATTCTCCTTTCTCCAAAGGTCTCTCTAATTTTCCTGTAGGCAGTATCTATCTTACCCCTAGTGAGATAAGCCTCTACATCCTTACATTTGTCCTCTAGCCATTCCTGCTAAGCCATTTTGCACTTCCTGTCGATCTCGTTTTTGAGACGTTTTTATTCCTTCTTTTACTGCATTTTTATATTTGCTCCTTTCATCAATTAAATTCAATATTTCTTCTGTGACCCAAGGGTTTCTACTAGCCCTCATCTTTTTACCTACTTGATCTTCTGCTGTCTTCACTATTTCATCCCTCAGAGCTACCCATTCTTCTTCTACTGTATTTCTTTCCCCCATTCCTGTCAATTGTTCCCTTATGCTCTCCCTGAATTCCATGCTAACTGACCCCTCTTCAGGACGACAACATGGCAGCAGCGGCCTCTATGCAAATACACTCCTGGAAATGGAAAAAAGAACACATTGACACCGGTGTGTCAGACCCACCATACTTGCTCCGGACACTGCGAGAGGGCTGTACAAGCAATGATCACACGCACGGCACAGTGGACACACCAGGAACCGCGGTGTTGGCCGTCGAATGGCGCTAGCTGCGCAGCATTTGTGCACCGCCGCCGTCAGTGTTAGCCAGCTTGCCGTGGCATACGGAGCTCCATCGCAGTCTTTAACACTGGTAGCATGCCGCGACAGCGTGGACGTGAACCGTATGTGCAGTTGACGGACTTTGAGCGAGGGCGTATAGTGGGCATGCGGGAGGCCGGGTGGACGTACCGCCGAATTGCTCAACACGTGGGGCGTGAGGTCTCCACAGTACATCGATGTTGTCGCCAGTGGTCGGCGGAAGGTGCACGTGCCCGTCGACCTGGGACCGGACCGCAGCGACGCACGGATGCACGCCAAGACCGTAGGATCCTACGCAGTGCCGTAGGGGACCGCACCGCCACTTCCCAGCAAATTAGGGACACTGTTGCTCCTGGGGTATCGGCGAGGACCATTCGCAACCGTCTCCATGAAGCTGGGCTACGGTCCCGCACACCGTTAGGCCGTATTCCGCTCACGCCCCAACATCGTGCAGCCCGCCTCCAGTGGTGTCGCGACAGGCGTGAATGGAGGGACGAATGGAGACGTGTCGTCTTCAGCGATGAGAGTGGCTTCTGCCTTGGTGCCAATGATGGTCGTATGCGTGTTTGGCGCCGTGCAGGTGAGCGCCACAATCAGGACTGCATACGACCGAGGCACACAGGGCCAACACCCGGCATCATGGTGTGGGGAGCGATCTCCTACACTGGCCGTACACCACTGGTGATCGTCGAGGGGACACTGAATAGTGCACGGTACATCCAAACCGTCATCGAACCCATCGTTCTACCATTCCTAGACCGGCAAGGGAACTTGCTGTTCCAACAGGACAATGCACGTCCGCATGTATCCCGTGCCACCCAACGTGCTCTAGAAGGTGTAAGTCAACTACCCTGGCCAGCAAGATCTCCGGATCTGTCCCCCATTGAGCATGTTTGGGACTGGATGAAGCGTCGTCTCACGCGGTCTGCACGTCCAGCACGAACGCTGGTCCAACTGAGGCGCCAGGTGGAAATGGCATGGCAAGCCGTTCCACAGGACTACATCCAGCATCTCTACGATCGTCTCCATGGGAGAATAGCAGCCTGCATTGCTGCGAAAGGTGGATATACACTGTACTAGTGCCGACATTGTGCATGCTCTGTTGCCTGTGTCTATGTGCCTGTGGTTCTGTCAGTGTGATCATGTGATGTATCTGACCCCAGGAATGTGTCAATAAAGTTTCCCCTTCCTGGGACAATGAATTCACGGTGTTCTTATTTCAATTTCCAGGAGTGTAGAACATAAGTGCTGCGCCCGACTGGTCGCTGCCCAGTTCTACAAGAAGCCTCAAGATTAGCAACCTGAACAGGAGCATCAACTGTATTACTTCACTTGTATTAGGAATTGTATATACTGAAGAACTTGCTTATTGTTTGTCGTCCTTTGCTTGCAACACATCTGTTTAACACAAAGTTAAATATTGTTATATTTTACATTTTGTAATAAATGTTGTTTGAATGTTGTATAGCAATCCGAGAAAGCAGGTTTCCTAGACACCCCATATTTTGATGGCTACGCAGGATTGAACAAACTGTGTACTGCATGTATTCAATGTATTCAAATATTTGAATAAAGTCATTAACAGACTTGAGCTTACTGGCAGTCCTGTGCTTAAATAAAAGTTTCTCCCCTTTATTAACCTGACCATTTGTAGACAAGAATTTGGAAGAAAAATCAAATAAATTTTAACTGCTATGTGGAATGAATTCCTCACAATGTTTGTCTAAAACCTAACACACTTTTACTTCAGGGCAATAAATATGATTCCTACGAAAAAAATTGCCAAAACTGCTATTTTGCAGTGAAATGCATGAGAACATCGCACGAGTGTGCAACTTAAAATATGGCCCCCACATTGGTGGGTCTGGGTAGATCACTGCAACCAGAGCCCGGGCCTGATGGGGGCTTGGGGCCAGTCCTAGGCAGTCTAATTTTTTAATTATCATTACTTAATGCAAACTACAAAAAATAGTTTGGATATTTTTTTAACAAATGAAATTTTAGAAGATTCTACAGTTAATCATGGCCCAAAATTTAAAACAGATATTTATGACAAATTGCTTATCATAAATGTTTAATAAAATTGTCACTAGCAGTTATTGTCATTGCGTTTGTTAGTGAACTTATGTGTGTATTAATACAGTAAGGCCCGTTCCCCTACACATCCCCTCTTATCAATCGCATCTGCCCTCCCTGTCTTGGGTATTTTCTGACTAGCCATTTCCCTTCTTCCTCTCTGCTCTATAAACAGGCACATTGCGTATCAGTTGGAGTCCACCAGTCAACTCCATGTGACATGTGTTAAATTCTTCCTTTTTGCCTGCTGCTACTGTGAGTGATTATGTTTCTTTGGTTAAGTTTCACATTAAGTTATTTTGTATATGAGTGTTTTGTTTTGATACGATTTTAATTATGTGAAAATATTATTGAACAAGATAAGGTAAGAGTAACTTTTACTAATAATCCAATTTGAGAAATGTAGATTTGTGTTATAAATAAATATAGTCTGGCAGGAACATATTGTTTCATTTCAGATTACATAACACAACATGTTAAGATGTCAAGCTATAAACAAAATCTGTGGCTTTGAAAAGAAAGCTGTCATAAGACAAATTAGGAAAAGCAGCTACAGGTTGTCAGACTATTACAAATATTTGTAGTGTCATGAAGATGAAGAGTTACACAAAGTTTAGCCCCATGAGACAGCAGCACCTACAACAGCCTCAGGTAGCCAACTTTCATGCTCAGTCGTTCAGGCAGTTTCAGACTAAAAATATGTACAACATATCAAACAATAACAAGACACTTTCAATTCTGAGCAGCTAACTGAATCAGAGGAAACAAAAAACAATAGAAATTGTCTTATTGTACACCAAGTAATGAAAAATATGCTAATCTAGATCTTAGCACAAATACTGATGACACAAACACTTGTATTTTGGATAATCCTGGTACTTTACCGCCAGTGACGAGTGATACACTGTGACAGGAAATATAATCATCTTACACTTTTTTCTCAGCTTTTCAGATCAGATCAAAGTGTTTTCCACATTAAGAGCTTATATACTACAGTCTACTTTGAACAAAATCATATCATAAAACCTGTAATAAATGGACTATCAGATCATGACATGCAGCTCCTTGTTTTAGATGTAAATTCTAAGCAGTTTATCAAGACTGCTAAATCTGAGTACAGGAGAGTAGTCAATCAACCAAAAATTGAGTGTTTTAGAAAACTGCTCAAAGATATGAACTGGAAAGATGTTTATAGTGCTCATGACATGAATGAAAAATATAACACATTCATGAACAATGTCAGTACCATGGTTGAAACCTGTTTTCCTCTAAAAGTTACTCAAATTAAACAGAAGTCTATAATAAAACCATGGATTACACAAGGAATAAAGATTTCCTGTAAGACAAAAAGGAAAATGTATCTGTCGACCAACAATAGCTCCAATGCTGATGATTTAGCTAAATACAAGGAATACGGTAAAATATTTAAAAAAGTAATTCAGACATCTAAACAAATGCACTACGAGAAGAAGATAGCAATGTCAGGGAACAAAATAAAAACAATATGCGATATAGTGAAAAATGAGACTTGTAGAAACAGAAAGGAACAGGAGCAAATAGCATTAAGGGTAGATGACACATTAGTAACCAATGGGTATAGTATGGCAAATCTATTTAACAAGTACTTCATATCCGTTACTGATAAATGGGATTGTCAGGATCAGTAAATAACGCCCTTGAATATCTGAAACTAGCCTTTACAAATAGCTTCAGGTACGTGAATATGTCACTCACTTCACCGAAAGAAATAACTTCCATAATAAAATCTTTAAAAACAAAGCATTCTAGTGGTTACGTTGAAATATCAACAAAGTTAAGTAAGGCATGTTCTTGTGAGTTTAGTACAATTCTAAGTTACTTGTGTAACCAGTCAATTATAACTGGGACATTTCCTGGCTGGCTAAAATATGCAGATGTTAAGTCTCTATTCAAGAAAGGGGATAAAGAGATACCATCAAAGTACAGACCGATTTCACTTTTGCCAGCATTCTCAAAAATTTTAGAAAAAGTAGTGTACAGGCAGCTTCTCAACCATCTGACCACAAATAACATATTATGAAGAAAAATAACATATTATCAAGAACACAGTTTGGATTTCTGAAGGGTTCTGATATTGAGAAGGCTATTTACACCTACAGTGAAAATGTACTTAATTCATTAAATAACAAGTTACAAGCAGCAGGTATTTTCTGTGATTTGTCAAAGGCATTCGATTGTGTGAACCACAACATCCTTTTAAATAAATTAGAATTCTACGGTGTCACGGGTAGTGCTGCAAAATGGTTCAAGTCATACCTCGCTAACAGGAAACAAAGGGTGTCAGTGAAAGGGACTAGTGAATTAAGTCATCAGTCATCATCAGAATGGGAAGAAATTACATGTGGTGTCCCACAAGGATCCATCTTAGGGCCATTGCTTTTTCTTATGTACGTTAATGATCTCTCATCAGTTACACTGCTAGAAGCAGAGTTCATTTTGTTTGCAGATGACACAAGTATTGCAATAAATAGTATGTAGAGTGTAGTTCTAGAAAGATCTGCTAATGATATTTTCATGGATATTAATAAATGGTTTAAAGCCAACTCATTGACATTAAACTTTGAAAAGACTCACTACATGCAATTCAGAACCTGTAAGAGGTTTCCACCCAGCATATGCATAAAGTATGAAGAAGAGCAGATAGAAGAGGTTGACGGTCTTAAATTCCTGGGATTACAGCTTGATAATAAATTCAGTTGGGAGGAGCACACTACAGAACTGCAGAAACACCTTAACAAATCTGTATTTGCAATTCGAGTGTTAGCAGACATAGGTGACATAAAAATGAAAAAGTTTGCATACTTTGCCTAATTTCATTCCATAATGTCATATGGTGTAATATTTTGGGGTAACTCTAAGTCAAACAAAAGTTTTCAGAGTCCAAAAGTGTGTAATACATATTATTTGTGGAGTAAATTCACGGACGTCCTGTAGAAACCTCTTCAAAGAACTGGCTATACTAACTACTGCCTCTCAGTATATTTACTCCTTAATGAAATTTGTCCTAAATAATATACCTCTTTTTCCAACAAACAGCTCAGTTCATACATACAATACCAGGAACAAAAATGATCTGCACAAGGACTTAAAAGCACTTACTTTAGTTCAAAAAGGGGTCCACTACTCAGGAACACTCATCTTCAATAATTTGCCAGCAAACATAAAAAATTTAGTTACAAATGAAGATCAGTTTAAAAGGAGCCTGAAAGACTTACTAGTGGCCAACTCCTTCTACTCCATTGACGAATTTTTTAATAGAAACAAATGATGTACTGTATACGAGGTTTGTCTGGAAAATACGTATAAAAGTTGAATAATAACTTTATTTTACAATTATTCAGGTATTACAATATGGTCTCCTTCAAAGTACTCGCCCTGAGATGCGATACACTTCTGCCAACGCCGTTTCCACTGTTGATAACATTGCTGAAAGTCTTCAGTTGTGTTGTTGTTCAGTTGCAGTGTCGTTTCCGCCTTGATGGCTTCCACATCTCCCAAGTGCTGCCCCCAAAGCACCATTTTGCATTTCGGGAACATTAAGAAGTCACACGGGGCTAAATCGGGTGAGAAAGGCGAGTGGTCTGTAACAGTGATTGAGCTTCGGGCCAAAAACTCGCGCACAACGAGCGACGTGTGAGCAGGCGCATTGTCGTGATGAAGGATCCACCTGCCCCCTTATGCCAACTCCGGTCGAACTCGGGCCACACGAGCTCTGAGACGTGTCAGAACTTCAACGTAAACATTTCCGTTCACTCTCTGACCGGGAAGGACAAATTCCTTGTGAACAATGCCCCTAGAATCAAAGAAAACAATCAACATTGTCTTCACATTGGACCTTGATTTTCATGATTTTTTTGTTCTCGGTTCTCCTGCTAGTTTCCATTTCTTGCTTTGAGATTTGAGCTCCACATCGAATTCGTAAAACCAGGACTCGTCTCCAGTGATGACTCGGTTGAGAAAGTCCCCTCGTTCCTCTGCTTCCAACCAATCCTCACAGCACTCAACCCTCTTTGCTTTCTGTTCTGGCGTCAAGAACTTCGGTACGATTTTCGCACACAATTTCTTCATTTCAAGTTTGTGTGTCAGGATTTCGTGAACGATTGTTTTGGGGATTGACAGCTCGTCAGCAATCATTCTGACTGTCAATCTATGGTCTTTAAGAACACAAGCCCGAATTCGTTCAACATTTGCATCGGAACTCAATGTCGACGGGCGTCCTGGGCGAGGGTCATCATTCACTTCTTCTCAGCCATCCCGGAACCTTTTTAACCACTTGTTCACGGTTGGTTCCTTCAGAGAATTGTCTCCGTAAACCTGTTTCAAACGCTCAAAAATCTCACGGCCATTCTTGCGTAGCTTTGCAAGAAACTTGATGTTGACGCGCTGTTCCTCAATCAGAGAGAGCTCCATGCCAACGGCGGATGAAAAAAGGTAACTGTCAACAAGCTGCTGCACACTCCCACCTTCACACAGAGTACTCTCACTCGAACTGAGCGTTGATGGGACTGATTACAGCAGTAGTCCCACCTGGCGGTGACTGCAACTTGTAACATAAAGACATTATTCAACTTTTATATGTATTTTCCGGTCAAACCTCGTTCATTCCTACTATTAGTATTGTTATTTCAGCTTTTTTTTTTTTTTTTTTTTTTTTAAAAAAAAAAAAGAAGATATGTTCTACATCCACGAGGATCTCCTCAGCACGGAACTATGGAACGAAAAACTAATGTAATCTAATCTAAGTCTTCCAATCAGAAAAGGACCCGATGAAGCTTTTCAACTCCATACATGAGAAAAAATTTCAACCAATTTTTCTGAACCGATGTACTGCAATTAGACATTTTTGTACAATTCCAGTAATAGTGTCTATGGCTGAACTGTCTTTTAGTAAACTGGTAAACACACTAAAAACCTTGCAAAAGAGCACAAGAACCAAAAGTTGTCTTACCCATCAGCAATTTTAGCAACTGAGAATGAATTTTGACTTTCCTGACGTAACTGATGATTTTGGTTAGAAGAAAGTTCAGAATCAATTACATGGAAGGTTACTTGTACATTCAGACTTAAGGCAAAAAGTAAGGACACAGAGTAATGTGTAGACAAATTAAATGAGCACAATGAGGTCTGCCAAAAATTACTTTTTTCAATTAAGAGAATTACCTTTGCCACAAAGAAGGTTGTGAAAGTGCAGTATGATAATCTGCAGCAATTCACTATTTGAAAACTACTGTATTGAATGACAGTTATTAAACTAGGTCATAAGAAATTTAATATATAAAATTTGGTTAACTTGTAATAAAAGTTCACATTCTGACTCATTTAAAGTTTAAACTGTGCAAAATTTTATAAATAAATGCGCTACCTTTAGGAAAGCTATCAAACTCTCATCATGCTCTCCTTTCTCCCAAAGCAATTTTCCTTTTTCCAACCATATTTCCGACTGGCTGGGATCAGTAGCTGCTGCTGCATTTAATGCAGCCAGAGCTTCTTCAAATTTACCATCTTTTTTCAACATAAGTGCTTCAAGTAGTAACGCAGATGATTTGTTCTCATTCCCTATTATGTCGAAACACTTTCTTGCTTGTTCAAACTCATCTAGAGAGATGTATGCTCTTGCCATACAGATGAGAATGTCAGCACTCAAGCCATAAGATGACAAAATCTGCAAGAAAGAAACCACACAGGAATCTGTAAGTGTAGAATTACTTAATTATTATACACAAATGTCACACACTGTACAAAGATAAATCTTCTATTCCATTTTGGCATTGTAGTGCATACTAGGATGCAATTCAGGATACAGTATAATTTACTGCAGTGTACTGATGTGTGTTTTCTAATTTTTCATTGGGCTGGCTGACTACACCGTGCAAACATTGTACATCTGCAGTTCGTATCGGGCGAGGGGTTATGTTGGGTGAAGTGGATGAGAGGTGAAACAAAGGATGTAGGGTGAAGGGTGAATGGTGGCTAACAGCTGGGAGGGGGAGAGAGCTGATGCATGGGACAGCAATGTGGCACGTGCACCAGTGATCTCCTGCAGTTCACAAAGATGTAGGGGAGTGGACTGGGAGAGTAAGAGAGAGAGAACGGAGGAGGGAGGGAGACAGAACAAGAGTAGGGGATATTGTGAGGAAGAGTGAGTAGGTGCAGAATGAGTGAAATTAGCGTCGCAGGGCAGGGGGCTATCAGAGACTGAGGTCAGGAGGATTATAGGATCAAAGGATGCACTGCAAGGACAACACCCATCTACCTAGTTCAGAGAAGCTGGTGTTGGAGAGTTTGAGAAGTAGCTACTGAAATCTAGCACGTTGTGCTAATCTGTATGTTCCACCACTGGGTGGTCAGTTGTGCTCTTAGCCACAGTTTGGCAGTGCCTGTTCATCTGAATGGACAGCTGATTGATGGTCATGCCTGCATAAAATTCTGTGCATAAAGTGCAGCAGAGCTGGTATGACTGCTTTAACAGGCCTATGATAGGGAAGGATAAACCTTTGGTGGGTTTGGAGTAGGATGTCACAGTAAACTGCATTGGAAAGGTCTTGTGCTTTGGTCTTCCATTGTCATGTGATAAAGGGTTAGGAGAGGGTGCAGTGTAAGAATGGATTAGAGTGTTGTAAAGACTGGGTGGGTGGTGGAGTTACACTACAGAAAGGTGGGAAGACAGTACTGATCAAGGATGCCCTGAGTAGTTGTTTTCGAGCTTTAGATTATTTCCCACAGCAATGTTCTCAATGAAGATAGATGAACATAGTGCAACAGCATTTAGAATTTGGTTTTAGATCTATCTTCTGTGATTTAGAATTAAAAGGTATCTGACAATTGGAACTCATGGTCTTGGAGTAGGGCCTTTGATTAGTAAGCAAAATGTCATGGGTTCCAGGTTTGCTTAAATTTTGAATAAAAATTGTCAGCAATGGCAGCTGAAGATTTCTGACAAGAAAAGTCATCCTTGTTTTCCCAATGGCCTTGTCAAAGACTGTGGAGGAGTGGACAAAGGTTGGCCTTTTCAAAGAGAGTGGACGAGTGGACAAAGGTTCAGGGCACTGCCTTTCTCTTGGGCTGGAAAACCATCAAAAAGGTGGAAGAATCAGCAATTATTAATGGCATGAGCATGTAGAAGGCTATGCACTAAGGACACATGGGCTAATGTGTAGCCATAGTACGTGTGGTCTGTTACTGGAAAAGTGTGATGGTGATTTCTCCATTGGTAGATCTTGGATTAGTCCCCCATTTGGATCTATGGGAATGGACTGTCAATGGGGGGTGGTGACCACGAGAAAAAGATGGAATACCCAATGAAGGGATAAAATTCTATGAGTCAGGGCATGGAATGTCAGAAGTTTGAATGCAGTAGGAAAGCTAGAAAATCTGAAAAGGAAAATGCAAAGGCTCAATCCTGATACAGTGGAGGTCAGTGAAGTGAAATGGAAAGAAGATACGGATTTCTGGTCAGATGAATATAGGGTAACAGGACCAACAGCAGAAAACGGCATAATGTGAGTTTGGTTCATTACGAATAGGAAAGTAGGGCAGACAGTGAGTTACTGTGAACGGTTTAGATTAGAGAGCAAACCAATGCTGACAACGATAGGTCAGATAAACACACCAATTTCGTAAGCACAATAAGAAGAGATTGGGAAGTATATGAGGGTGTTGATCTGGTAATTAAGTATTTAAAGGAAAATAATAATCTAATAATTGCTGGGGATTGAAATGTGGTTATAGGGGAAGGAATAGTAGAAAGGATTATGGCAGAATACTGGCTACAGAGTAGGAATGAGAGACGAGAAAGACTAACTGTATTTTGCAATAAATTTCAGGTAGTAATAGTGATTACTTGGTGCAAGAATCATAAGAAGAGAGAAATGATTGGAAATGACCTGGAGA
The DNA here is from genome assembly GCF_021461395.2 of Schistocerca americana. NCBI lineage: Eukaryota > Metazoa > Arthropoda > Insecta > Orthoptera > Acrididae > Schistocerca > Schistocerca americana. Next base: position 288,731,183 of record NC_060122.1, read on the forward strand.
CACACGAAGATTCCAAATGGACTACATCATAGCCAGATGGAACTTTTGAAATCTGATACTGGATTTAAGACATACAAAGGAGCTGATACATACTCAACCATAATTCAGTAATGAAGAAGAGTAACCTGAAGTTTATGAGAATCATACAGAAGAATCAGTGTGGAAGGGAAGTGGGATACAGAAGCACTGAGGAATGATAAGAGGTGTTTGCTAACAATATGGATACTGTGATAAGGAATATCACAGTAGGCAGTCCTGTTGAAAATGAGTGGACATCTCTAAAAAGGGAAATCACAGATGCTGCACATTCGGACATGAGTACAAGGAAGGTAACTTCTAAGAAAACTTGGTAACAAAGAAATACTTCAACTGGTTGACGAAAGGAGGAAGTACAAAATTGTTCCGGTAAAGACACGAATACAGCAATATAAATCATTCAAGAATGAAATAAATAGGAACTGCAGGGCAGCTAAAGTGAAATGGCTGCAGGGAAAATGTTAAGAAATCAAAAAAGAAATCATTGTCAGTAAGACTGACTCACATATAGAAAAGTCAAAACAACCTCTAGTGAAATTGAAAGCAAAGGTGGTAACATTAAGAATGCAATGGGAACTCCACTGTCAAATGCAAACGAAAGAACAGATAAATGGAAAGAGTACTAAAGGCCTAAACAAGTGGGAGGACTTGTCTGATAACGTTTCAGAAGAAGCAACTGGAGCCAACAAGTGTTGATATAGGGGATCATGTATTAGCGAGTTACAATTTAAAAGTGCTCTGGAAAACCTGATGTCGAATCAGAATTTATAAAATCATTAAAGGGAAATAGTAACCAAATTACTATTCCAGTTGGTGTGTAGAATCTATGAGACTGGCAACATGTCATCTGACTACTGGAAAAATATTATACACAATTCCAAAGATAGCGAGGGCAGATAGGCACAATCAGCTTAACATCTGATGCATTCAAGCTGCCGACAAGAATAACATACAGGAGAATGGAAAATAAAACTAAAGATCTGTTAGATAATGATCAGTTTGGCTTTAGGAAAGGTAAAGGCATCAGAGAAGCAGTTCTTACTGCACTGGATAATGGAATCAAAGATGAAGAAAACTCAATATACACTCACAGAATTTGTCTATCTAGAAAAAACATTTGACACTGTGTAATGGTGCAATATGTTTGATATTCTGAGAAAAATGGGAGTAAGCTAAAGGGAAAGACCTGTGATATACAATATGCATAAAAACCAATTACAGGATCTGTTGTATGGAATGAACAGTCTACCGGTAATAAGTACAGAATATGGATTGAGAGTAAACCAGAAAAAAGATAATAACAAGAAGTAGTGGAAATGAGAACAGTGAGAAATTATATCAAAACTGGCCATCATGAAGTAAAAGAATTAAGGAATTCTGCTATCTTGGTAGTAAAATAACCCACAATGTACGAAGCCAGGAGGACATAAAAAGCAGGAAGTAGTGTACTGGTGTCAAACATAGGCCTTAATTTGAGGAAGAATTTCCTGATAATGTACATTTGGAGCACAGCAATGTACGACAGTGAATTGTGGACAGTGGGAAAACCAAAACAAAAGAGAATCAAAGAGTTTAAGATGTGGTGCTACAGAAGAATGTCGAAAATCGGGCAAACTGATATTAGAAGGAATGAGGTGGTTCTCTGCAGCATCAGTGAAGAGGAAAATATGGAAAATACCGACAAAAGGAAGGGAGAGGATGGTAGAGGGTGTCCAGCAAAGGACTCCCTGATTTCAAAATTAAATACCTTGAAAACTACAACTGATACATGTGTGCAATGATAGGTATGTTTACTGTGAAAGTTCTGAGAATTTTACATTTAAGTTATACAGAAGTTTCAAAATAGTTCTAAAAGGTGCTGTATGCTGTGCAGCTCATATAATATCAGCGTGCACAATTTAACTTGTACTCTGCAAGCAGTCCCTTCAATCACATCAAAATCTTTTCAAAATGCCCACCACCCGCAGTACAGAGGTGGCACAAACAAAAGTTGAAAGTTGCCATCGTATCTTGTAGTATCTTAATGGAAATGGATCCATATGCCATGCAGATAGACGATTCAAGCTCACCCAGTGGGATGGGATGGGTTTGTAGACGGTGTCTTTTAATGTGTCCCACAAAAAGTTATCACAACAAGGAGTCAGATCATGTGAATACAAAGTTCAATCCAGGCCTGTGCCAGTAAATTTGCAATAATCCAATGCAATGACTTTATTCCTAAAGTATTCATCATTACAGTGAAACACTTGTTCGGTGCGATATGGTCTTGCTCCATCCTGCATGAACCACTTGGTGCCTGGTCAGTCCTGCAGTGCTGGCCGCGTGGTGACAAACTGTTACAAAATTGTAACATAACATTCACTAGTGATCATTTCTCACATGAAAAAGGGGCCAATAATGCCTCTGCTGCATACCACAGTCCAAACAGTAACTTTGGGAGAATACAGAAGTTCCACATCACACAAATGGGGATCTTTGAAACCTCAAAATCACCAGTTTTGTTTATGCATGACACCATTCAGAAGGAAGTGATCGTCATCTGTGAACCAGAAGCAGCCAACATGAGATCCTTCATTACCAATCATTGTGAAAATTTGGTTTGCAAAGTCAGCTCTCTGCTGCAAAGCTTGTACAGATATGGCCTGGGGCCAATAATCCCCTCTAGATCACCAGCCACACGGTCTGTACACTGGAATTTGGCAAAGAGCTTGCAAATGGTTTTTGCACAGGGTTTTTTTGGAACATTAAATCATGTTTGAAGCTTGTGCCTTGCTCCTGTAGGTTGGTGAGCTAACATGTTATATTTTGTTCAAAGGAATAAATGACTTGAACCTCTTTTTTTGGTTCACAAACCTCCTTTCACATTTCAATGGTGGAACTCATTGCTCAGAGCTGCAGCATATTATTTATAGGCATTATGTATTGTGATTACATTACCATCTGTCAGCAGATCACCGAACTATTTCGAAACTCTTATATAAAATTCTTACAGTTTTCACAATAAACATAATGTTTTTTGCATTTTTCTATCAATCTTAGTTTCTGAGATATTTACGTTGAAATCAGACACACTCATTATGCTGCGAAACTGTCAAGAATCTCACCTGGCCATCTGTTAACAACAAAATATCCCAACCAATTAGATTCAGGTCATACAAGAAAAGTACCATAACATAGGACCATAAATAATGAATCAGTAACAGTGCTAATACACAAATAACAAGAATGATGGGAAGTGAGTTGTAAAGCAGACAATATATAAAAAGGGGGGATGGGGGAGAAAATTAAACAGAAAGATGGATCAAGGATGGACAACTACAGGGATTAAAATATCTCAAGTACTCTCTCACTCAGAGGACAAGCAGTAGTCAAGAGCCGAAACTCCTTTAGCACCAGTATAGTAAAATCCTTCATTCGGATATTAAGATGGTGTAAAACATACACTGAGGAAGAGAGAAAATTACTTACATCACTAAAAAGTGCTAATTCTCGTTTATGATGGTGTTTCTAGCAGAGTAGTCAAGTCTTCAGCTAACTTAGGAGGACTATTATTAAGCTGTCTTTCAGTCATTAACTCAGTGTAGGTTTCTTGACAGATTTAAATTATATTTAGCATGCTCCTCTATAAAACTGGAGATAAGCAAACCACTTCTAATTACATGTGCATTTCATTATTCCTATTGTTGTAAAATGTTTTTGAGACAGTGGCTTATGATAGAAGACCAACTCATTTTTCGGAGAACTTGTTTAACTGCTACCCAGTTTGGCATTTGTGAAGGGTTCTCCACACAAGACTTCACAGCTGAAGTTATGGCACATCTAAACAAAAAATATTACTCTGTTGGTATATTCTGTGACCTTACCAAAGTGTCTGATTGTGTGGGCCATAAAGTACTACTTAGCAAACAAATTTTATGGCAGTAATGACATTTCATTAAAAAGCGAAGGTTACACTGAGAATACGAAATAATATAAGATTCTGGCTTTCATTGTGGGTTTTGTAGTATACTGAACAAATAAGACAATACTGGCACGTTTTGATTATGGGTTCTATAGTATACTGAACAAATATGATGATACTGGCACATTTTTGTCTTTACGGAGGTTGCAATGAATAGAGAGACAGTAAAAAGAAAAGTTTGTGACAAACCAGCATCAAGCAGTACTAGTTTTGTGAAGTGTTGCTGAAGTACTTCAAGTATCAAATAAATTAAAAGGAAAGACAAAAGATGCTTGCTTGGTTTCACTGGAAACTATGAACTCACCTCCTCGCATTTGCTGACAGCTTCCTCACATTTTTCTCTACCTTGCATACACAATGATTTTACAAGGGCAAAATTCAAGAGATGTTTCATATCTTCCTGTGGCTGGTTGAGATTTACTAATTTTGATAGTGCCTCTCTAGCACAGAATTCTGAATCAACAAAACAGTATGTTGCAAGGTAGCACTGGCACAGCAAAACATAAACATAACAAGAGTTTGGCATCATTGGTACCACTGAAAAAGCAATAAAAATTAGCTGCAGAGCCAAAATGAAACAATCTTTCGGGCTTTTTTAATTTCTAAGAGAAGGAAATCAACTAACTAAATTTCTCTCTCTCTCTCTCTCTCTCTCTCTCTCTCTCTCTCTCTCACACACACACACACACACACACACAAAAAACCAGCTTTAGCTTTTCCCTTACAAAAACAGAAACTACCAGTAGTACTCACCTTGTTTCAATACCTCACAGGCATCAGTAAAGCTACCATCATTAAAAAGTTTAGCACCTTTTGCAAGCAGTGCTAGGCCTGAGTTCTGGTTTAGGGCAAGAAGTCTAGTAATGTAATCTTCAATACAACTGTTAACATGATTAACAGATTGAAGACAATGTACTGTAGCTTCACTGTAACATTTGCATATCCATTCTAATGGATATTCCATTTTTTTATACAAAAGATGCATATTTATTGCTTCATTCATAAGTTCCTTATACTTTTTACACTTATAAAGTAATTTTAAGTATTTCTTGTAATAGTCCTCCTTTTCCTCTTCCAAATCATCTTGCAGGATGAGAGACAATGCATCTTCCAGCTGTTAATAGACAGAAAAAAAAGTTTGAATTTAGTCTAGCAAACATAAAAATTTTATGCACTTGCAGGAAAGAAAGGCTGCTGCTGGATCGCTGACCTTTGTGAAAGTAACACACTTAGCAAACAAAATTCATTTCACTATAGTAACATCAATAATACAGCATCATCAGTGTAAACTGTAACACAAAGGGCACATGTGACCGAAAGAACTTTACACTACAGATTAGGAATGTCACATTACTGACAATACACCAGTGATAAAGTTTGCAAAGCAATACATAATCTCTGACTGACATTAAAGTATGGTGTGAGGCCGCCAAATACTGTAATCAGAATGAATACATAAAAAAAACAAATACTGACTGTGGAATTGCCCGCACGAGGAACCACATGTTACACTCTAAAACCTCAAATGTAAAGGCAAAATCAAACAATGGAAAATACAGGCTGGAATAGTGAGAGCATTATGAAAAGGATAGATTGCTACTTACCATATCGCAGAGATGTTGAGTCACAGACAGACACAATGCAAAAACTACTAGACAAGTAAGCTTTTGGCCAGGAGGCCTTCCCCTGAATTGGACAACGCGCGCGCGCGCGCGCGCACACACACACACACACACACACACACACACACACACACGTGCAATAACTATCTCTGGCAACAGTGGCAACAGAGGACAGCTTTGGCAGTCGCAGACAACAGTGGTCATGTGTGTGTTAGCTGTGTTTGTGTGAATGTATATATGTTGTCTAATTCAGGAGAAGGCCTTCTGGTTGAAAGCATAAGGTTAGCAGTCTTTTTGTTGTTCCTGTCTGAGACTCAACATCTCTGTCATATGGTGAGTAGCAATCTATCCTTGTCATAATACCATCAATATACATAGGTTGAGATCACACATACTATACAATGTCACCCTCAAACACTTTAGTGTTTGGCAGCCACGTAACTAAAAAATACAGGCTGTCAGAGAGCTGCCAACACAGTAGGATTTAACAAACATGAAACCATCAATATAGTACAGGTTGAAGTGGGACTCACATGAAATCACTAAATTTTGCCTTTAAGCAAAGCAACATCAGCATTTACATGCACATTTCAGAAATTTCAGAATAAGATGGTTCTAGTATTTGGACAATAGAAAATGACACTGTGGCATGTACACCACCAGTCTTGTTTGTAGTATATTCCGTGACACCTTTAACACACATCTAGGCCCACACTCAGTGCAGTGCTTCCCCTTTGAATCTATACCGTGGACAACATGTATGCTCCTTTACAGCCATGTGGACAACATGTTGATTGTCTGTGCTGTAACCACATAGGGTGGTTAATTCAATTATCTGTTTAAATAGTGTGCCCTGCACACACAAAATATTGCAGTACAATCTGTTTTCCAAATACGGTCATCCTGCTCTGTTTGAACTCACTCATACTAATATTGCACATTAATGAGGTATAGTGGCATTTGCTTTCAAGTTTCCACTTCATCCACTTTCTACTAAGCCTGTTTGTCATTAAGATCTTTCCAGTCACAGATGAAAGGGTTCTACCAGAAATTTTTTAACACTACCTCTTTGTAAATTTAGTTACATAATGCTGGTACATCGTTCAAACTTTCCTCACAATTTGTATTTGTTTGGTCTCGTCTTATAGTGTGGCAAAATTTTCACAAATGTAAAAAAAAAAAAAAAAAAAAAAAAAAAAAAAAAAAAAAAAAAAAAAAAAAAAAAAGCTTTTCAATATTGGAGGATATAGAATAAACCCTAAACACACAAGAGAAAGGATACAAGTAGAAGTGAAACATGTCTAGGTACAGGCTGCTGAAGTGTTATTCCTTCTTGCCTATGAAGTCATTTAAAGGAAAAGGGTATGAGCATTGGCTAAATGAAAGAGCTAATTAATTTATTACGAATGTGCCTATAAACAACAATCCTTCATGTCATCATAATGTTTGAAACTCAGTTTCTTTACTGTTATTTCATTACTGGAGTAGTCCTAAAAAGAAAAAAAGGAAGATGGTGTGGATTGGGTGGGTGGGGGTGGGGTGGGAGTGCTACATAGCACAGGTACATTAACATCAAGATCATTGTTAAGTACAGTATTAGTTCAGTTGGACAAGGATGTAGAAGAAAAAAGGCTGTGCACCAACCGAAGTGACCATATCATCAGTCACCTGTAACAAATTGGAGTAGCTATTTCTAGCTTCAGAATTAAGGAATTTGTTCTTCGGGACTCAAAGTAATGTACAATAAATATACTCACTTCAAAATTAAGAACATTAAAATCTGCAACTGTCACATAAATTATTTTTAACAACGATCTCTACAATTGCATAAAAGTATGTTGACAGGTAACTTACTTTTGCTGATAATTTTGCATTTAGGTCTGGAATTTGTCCCAGAACTGTTACCAGAGTTCTCAATGCTATAGATTTCTTCTCATCACTTACAATCTCAATTTGATAATCCAGAATTTCAGCAAAAGTGTCACATTTCTTGCTCTTCAGAGTTAGTTCCGCTAATTTATTGCAAATTTCCCTATATTTGCCTATATCACTGCAACAACAATAAAATAAAAGAATGAAGCAATTAACAAATCAGTATTTCTGTAACTGTTGTGCTTAGATTACACGGTTTTCAAGAATGATAGTACCCTTACACTCTGTTTAGTACTAATTCTTCCATCTTTATCATTTTAATTCTTTTTTATTCCATTGGATAACTGTTACACTGGCATATATTGATGGCACATGTTCACTAAATTAAGGCAGTAGTAAATGCATTGTGTAATAATACTATTGCATAGCATGTCAATTTCAAATGACGAGTTACTGTCACAGAACTGGGGGGTGATGGACATTGCCTATTATTAGGAATCATACCAGCAGTCACCTGGAATGATTTAGCAAAATATTGGAAAATCCAAATAGGGATCCAAGGGCTAGATTACAATCCTGATCCTTCACTACAGAAACACTATCATTAACTCAATACCTTCAATTACAACCACAATTAAATAGGAGTACACCTGCTGACAATCATAGTTAATTGTAAGAATACATCCATAAAAGAATTAGCTTCTAAAATCCTCTTTTTATCAATTTTTGAGTACTGTTCAGCAGTTTACAACCTTAATTAGGCAGTTTTTGTTGACTGCAGGCCACAGCTTTGACAAATCTTGGAAATAACGTATTTCAAAATGTGAAATAAGTTGTATGATTACTTTCAGTCAGAGGTCATTTTCCAGCACAAATTTTTGTTAATTGTGGAAAAAGGGGGGGAGGGCACCAAATGTGTAAAGGATTTCATGATGAGTGCACTACTTTATAAAGGGGAAACTATTTGAACTGTTAACAGTCACTGCTCTAAATGTGATTGTTTTCTGAAGCCAAGTAAGTCTGCAGCTAGTAAGCACTGCATATTGTTGGCCATAAAATAAACTACAATAACACAAAAGTAACAGTACAGATCTCAACTATTTAGGACAAGACCTTTACTGAAGTATTCAAAATCTGCTTGTCAGAAGATGTCACTGACTGTGACCGGAGATCACAAGTATGTGACACACACAATTTGCCAATGTTCCAGTATTCTATTTAAGCATAATTTGCAATTACAACTTAAAGTTTATCCAAAATGTATCTGCAGCACATGATAGGGGTGAAAAGGACACCTGAATAAATATACAGCATTTACAGTAATAAAACTGTAATAAAATTCGGATGGCAACTCAATAAGGTCTAAGCATTTTTGGAGTTGAAACTCGTGTTATTTATGACTGCAAATGAACAGGAAATTTGAAAAAGTAATGACGACTTAAACATGATGAAACATGACAAGCAGAATTGTTGTTCTTATGCTAGCCACAAATGTTTTCAGCTTGCAGCTATGAAGCATATTTCACTGTAAGAAACCATGCACAGAAAAAGACACACAGATAACTTGTAATCCTTTAAAGCAACTGATGCAATATGTTGATAGGTAGCACACCAACTACAACCTACAAAGTGAACTCAACAGTGTAACTATACTAAATACAGATTACATAGTTGTTGCAGAGAGTCACTCTAAGTGTGGGTAACAACTAACTTTCGTTGCCTTTCATTGCCTCCTTCTGGGCACAACTGCGCTTGACTATCACCGTTTGTTTATTCTGATCTGGGTACAGACTATATTTTTAGATTTAATCTCGAAGTCTGCAGATGATGGTGTTATACACTGCCTGATAAAAAAAAGTGAGGCACTCTGGAGACATGATCTCTGTAATTTCACACACACACACACACACACACACACACACACACACACCAACGGTAGGTATGTAAATGATTAAATTGACAAGTTGCACACAGGCACAATTAAAAGACACTTACATAAAACTTTTGGCCACAGTCTTCCGTCAGCAAAAGGGAAACACACACACCTTTCATACACACAAGCAAGCACACCTCGTGTACACATGACCAGCAACTGGCAACTTGGGACAGAATGCAACTGGTCCAACTGATAGTTGCATTCTGACCTAAGTTACCGGAGTTGGCGCTCATGTGTGTGTGAGATGTGCTTGCTTGTGTGTATGAAGGGTGTGTGTGTTTCTCTTTGCTGATGAAGGCTGCGGCTGAAGGCTTATATAAGTGTCATTTAATTGTGCCTGTCTGTAGCTTGTGTAATCTTTACAGTAAGTAGCAAATCTATCTTTTCCTACACTGTTTATGTTCCTATTTGGAGTTCCCATTGTTTAAATTGCAATTCTCTGTGACAGGCAGAGTATCAATCAGAGTGAATCAGTTTAGTTGGTGTTCAGTGTTATTACCAGGATTGATATGGTATGTGAAGGGGTGCAAACAGCATCAAATGTTGAGTGATCACTATGATGGACAGAAAGATGTGTACTCATCAGACAGCACTCTCAGCACCTGACAGAGTTGGGACTCATTGTGGGCCTCCACATTGTAGGCTGGACAAAGCACACAAAATCCATATTTGCATGGCATTTGGATAAGACAGATGCCCGATGTTGGATTGGATGGGAACTTGAGAGCAGGCATACTCACTCTCAAGATTCCAGTCGACCATGTCTGTATTGTACACCAAGCACATTGTAACCCTCCACACCTGCATCTGCCATCCAGCTGCAAGTGATGGACTCCCTGCAACATTCCATGTCATCTTGCACCATTGTACGAGACTATCAGCAGCTGGTGTAAGGCATTACCAGCCAATGCAAAAGCTACTGTTAAAACCACAATACCAATGACTGTGTTTGGAGTTGTACAGTGACCAGAAAGCATACACTGCTGATGAATGGCATCACATTGTGTTCAGCAGTGAATTGTATTTCTACACTACCCTTGGTGAACAGTGGGGAGTGCGGTGGAAACTGAGGAGAGGACACTTTCTTACAATGTTTTGGTGAGGCAACTCAGTGTTACTCCTAGTGTCACAGTGTGAGGAGCCATTGGGTATGGTTTCAGTTCATGGCCAGTGGTAACTGAGCATAATGGACATCCTGAACCCGTAACGCCCATATGACAGTATCATGGTGCCATTTTTCAACAGTACAATGGTTATTCATACGTAGAACCTATCTCTATGAACTGTCTGCATGATTTGAGGTACTCTAACAACTAGCACGATCCCAAGATCTTTCCCCAACAGAACAAGTGTAGGACAAGTTTAGTCATCATACTCCATCTCAGTGCCAGTATCTGCATCTATAACTACAAAGATACTCCACAAGCCACCAAGTGGCGCACTGCAGAGAGTACCCTATAATACTACTAGTCAGTCCCTTTCCTGTTCCGCTTGCAAATACAGCGAGGGAAAAATGACTATCTATATGATTCCGTATGAACTCTCATTTCTTGTATCTTATCTTTGTGGTCCTTATGTGCAATGTACTTTGGTGGCAGCAGAATCATTCGGCAGTCAGTTTCACATGCCAGTTCTCTAAACTTTCTCAATAGCGTTCCTCAAAAAGAACGCTGCCTTCCTTCTTGGGATTCCCATTTGAGTTCCCCAAGCATCTCCATTACACTTATGTGTTATCAGAATCTACCTGTAACAAATCTAGCAGTCCGCCTCTTAACTGCTTTGAGGGAGGAGGAGGAGATTAGTGTTCAAGTCTCATCTACGACAAGATCATTAGGGATGGAGCACATGCTTGGATTAGGGAAGGGTGGAGAATGAAAGCAGACACGCCCTTTCAAAGAAACCATCCTAGCATTTGCCATACACGGTTAAGGGAAATCACGGAAAACTTTAATCAAGGTGGCCATATGCGGGTTTCAACCATGGTTCTCCTAAATGCAAGTCCATTGTGCTAACCACTGTGCTATCCCACTCGGTCTGAACTGCTTTGACGCTTCCTTAAATCAGACCTGGTATGGATCCCAAACGTTCGAGCAATACTCATGAATAGTTCACACCAGTGTCCTACATGTGGTTTCCTTTACAAATGAACCACACTTTTCTAAAATTCTCCCAATAAAATGAAGCCAACCATTTGCCTTCCCTACCACAGTCCTCACCTGCTCGATCCATTTAATATTGCTCTACAGCATTATGCCCAGATATTTAAATGATGCGACTGTGTCAAGCGCGACACTACTACTGACGCTGTGTCTGAACATTACAGGTTTGTTTTTTATACTTACCCACACTAACTTAATTTTTTCTACATTTGGAGCTAGCTGTCATTAATCACACAAACTAGAAATCTTGTCCAAGTCACCTTGTGTCCTCCGACAGTCACTCAACTTTAACACCTTAGTGTACACCACAGCATCATCAGAAAATAACAGAAGATAGCTGCCCAACCTGTACATAGACAACAGCAGTCCTGTCACACTTCCCTGGGGCACTCCTGCCGGTACCCTCGTCTCTGACGAACACTCACCATACTGTGCTCTGTCTTCAAGGTACTCACATATCTGCGAATCTCTTCCATATCCTCATACCTTTGTTAACAGCCTGCAATGGGGCGCCATATCAAATACTTTCCACAAATCTATAAATATAGAATCTGTCTGTTGCCCTTCCTCTATAGTTTACAGTACATCATGTGAAAACAGGGCAAGCTGAGTTTTGCATGAGCAATGCTTTCTAAAACCATGCTGATTTGTGAAAATAATGTTCTCGGTCTCAAGAAAATTTATTATAATCGAACTGAGAATATGTTCAAGGACTCTGCAGCAAACCAAAGTTAGGGATTGGTTGGTAATTTTGCGGGTCCATTCTTTTACTTTTCTTATATACTGAAGTCACCTGTGCATTTTTCCCATTGCTTGCAACTTTGCACTGGGCGAGAGATTTGTGACAAATGCAAGCTAGGTAAGGGGCCAGTGCTGTAAAACTTAAGTGAATTAGGATGCTATCAGGACCTGGTGACTCACTTGTTTCTCTATACCAGGCATGACTATTACCATGTCCTCAACATGGTAGTGTGTGCGATAGTCAAATGACAGTATGTTTGTACGATTCTCTCCCATGAACAATTTCTTAAATGCAATATTCAAAACTTTGGCTTTTGTTTTACTGTCTCCAACTGCCACACCACCCTGGGCCAACAAGGGACTAAATGAAAATCTTAGACACTTAGTGCATTTACATAGGACCAGAATTTTCTAAGGTTCTTCGCTAGATCTTTTGCTAAGGTATAACAGTGGTAATTGTTGTATGCTTCATGCATAGATCTTTTCACAAAGACATGAATCTCTACCAATCTTTACCTGTCGTCATATGGGCGTTCTCTTTTTAACAGAGGGAGCAACTGCTTCTGCTTCCCCAGCATTTTCCGAATTTTATTACTGGACCACAGTGGATCTTTTAATTCCTTAGTCCACTTACTGGGCAAATAACTCTCCAGACCACGATTTACAATCTGCTTAAACTTCACAAATAATTCATCTATGTCAAGCTTGCTGGAACTAAGTTATGTCAATTCAGTAAATGAGATGCTAGCAACTGCTTAACTGCTTCTTCTAGCAGAAACACTCCCCTAGACTTCTCGACGGATTTATTACCTTCTGTAACCATAGCTGCTATAATGACATTATGATTGCTAATCCTGATTTTTATACTGACATTGATAACATCCAGCCTATGTGCAGCTACAAGGTGTAAGATATTCTCATGCCGAACTAGCTGCTCAAAACAGTTCTCAGAAAACTGTGTTCAAAAGTACTTTGCAGGAGTGTCTGTCTTTACCCCTGCAATGAATCCATAGACTTTCTGGTCTACACTTAATAGATTAAAGTAATCTCCCACTAGTACTGCATGATCTGGGTATTTATGCACTACTAATTGCAGCCTTGCTTTTAATGATTCTAGAACTGTCAAAGCGGAATCGAGTTCCCGGTATAAACAGCCAACAATTAACTTGGTTTCACCTACACCTGTTATATGTGACCAGGTAATTTCATTGTCACACTCAACTTCAACCTCAATAGGTACAACAATTTTATCAACAGCAATGAACACTCCAGCTCCTATGGCGTCTAATCTGTCTTTCTGATATAAATTCCGTGATGCACTAAAGAGCCTTCCACTTTCGGTTTCAGCCAGCTCTCGATCCCGAGAATAATCTGAGCACAAGAACTTCCCTAGAGGACAGTAAATTTGGGAACTTTGTTACGAACACTTCGACAGTTTACTAATAAAATTCTGACATTCTAAGTGTCTTTATTTGAATGCGGTCTGACTCCCCTTACTAAGTATCAACTGGTGAGTGTTCAACAGAGTACCTCTCAAACTATTGCCTAGCCTAAAAACTGTCATGTGCACTCCACAAATACTCTGCTACCCGAGTAGCTGCTTCCTTTGTGTAGTGATCCCCTGACCTATCAAGTGGAGTCCTACAAATCCCCACCTGATAATGCAGGTGCAGAAATCTGCAGTCAAGACAGTCACAGAGTCGACAAAGTCTTTGGATGGGAGCCTCCACTCAGCTCCAAATCAAAGGACCTTGATCAACATTTGGAACAATGCTGCAAATTGTGAGCTCTCTTTGCACCCCACATGTGACACCAGCAGCTTTCACCACTTCCGCCAGCTGCCTGTAAGAACTGAGCATGACCTCGGAACCCTTGCGGCAGGCGTAGTCAGTGCCAACATGAAGCACAACTTGCAGGTGACTGCACCCTAAATGTTTGATAGCAGCAGGCAGGGCCACCTCTGCATCTCAGATTAGGTCCCCCAGCAGACATACTGAGTGCACATTGGCTTTCTTTCCAACTCTGAATGCTATTTGTCTAAGGGGCTCCATAAAGTGCCTAATGTTGGAGTTCTTGACAACTAGTAAACCTTCCCCCCCCCCCCCACCCCACCCCCATGTGCTTGCTCAGACCCAGCTGAAGCAGCAGCCACATGTCCACTCAGACCGAATGTGTGTGGCCAGACAGCCAGTCTCTACAATGGCCCTCCGACTTTAGTGAAATGAACACATTAGCACCACCACTCTGCTGTGGGGGTGGACCCACTGCACCAGGTACACTAGGAGGTGTCAGAGCAGCAGAGACCATGGGCAAAACAAGTGACACGCCATATTCTCCACCTCCACTACATCCCGAGACAGCACCCTGAATGTGACTGACTGTAGCCAAAGCACATTCAGCTGTTCACGAACTGCAGCAGTTGTGTCCGCACACAGCACGTACACATCCAACCCATCCTAAATAGTCTAATTGAAGAAGTGATTGTAAAAGCAGACAGAATCCTAGATACGCAACTTGCTATCCTCCTGATGTGTTACCAATGGATGCTGGTGCGTTAATGAGTGATGTAGCTGGCTGTTCAGAAGAAATCGAAACTACACTACAGGCTGAAAGCATTTACACTTACAAAAATGTGATGTTAAACCTCTTTAAACAGAAAAACATACATGAAATTTAAGAACTATACTATGAGGAAAACACAGGAAAAGAAAAACACTTAACTTGCTGCTCTGTAGATGTGTATCAACCCACAGCTTGCCTGATAGCATGGACCAGTTACAGCAGTTTTGGGCCAGTGAGCTTCACGGGAGTATACAGTGATTTTACGGCACCCTTCCCAACTGAATCAATGCTGCTTCCAGGACAGAGGTGGTGCAATATCATGCTGATAAGTGGGCTCATACTACCAAGTACTTCGTAAATATGACTTGATTTTGTAGTCACTGAAATATCATCATGTACCTTCTCAACCCATGAAGTTTCATTCTGTTGCCTTTTGGTTGCTTCCTTTTTTGTCATGTAGCACATATTGTTATATACTTTAGTTAAGTTATAATCAAATCTTGAGAGGATGTCAGCCTGGTGCAAAGATTCAGTTAGCTCTATACAAATAGTAATGAAAAGCAGTGCACTTCAGGAAATATACACATAGCCGCCAAAGTTTACATGATTACCAAGTCAGCCATGCTGTACAAATGTTTGTTATGTGGGAATATGAAGTTCAATCTTTACAAAAGTTGCAACATGGATCAATCAAAAGACAAGTTTCGATTCAGCAGTAAAATATGGTAACGTAACAAGTTTATCTACATGATGGCTTTCTTACAAAATACTTTCATTCCTCATTCTGAAATACTGCTGTAGTTTGTGGAATGTATTCAGTTGGATTAACAACCAACATGGAGCATGTGAAAAGAGGAGCAATGCAAATGCTCACAGGGTTGTCACATATACATTAAACAATCTCAAGTATAGGATACTCAAAGAAATAGATTTCCTATGTAGTATAAACTTACTTACAAGATTACAAGATACATGGTGGTATCAACATTTGTACGTCCTGACTCTGTAATGACCATTAAGATAAAATTAGATTAATAGTTTGTAGTGGCATGACACAGTTTTTATCACCATGCCCAAGCCATGAATAGAAAGACAAAAAACACAAAATAAAAACAATCCTCCAGTAACAAATCTTACTGACAATTTGCAGTGTGTTGACAGGAGAAACCAGTTGCAGGCAACAGTCGCCTAGACATTATGTTTCCCTTTTTTAAGTAAACATACTTAGTAGGAAATACAACACAAGCATGACAGAGGTGGAAAAATAAATAAATAAATAAATAAATTAAAAAATACAATGGCTGGGTGAGTGTCAACTATTGTCAGTAGCGCTGCAGCAGTGGCTGGAAATGACAGCTCTTACTCTTTCTTGCAGCGAATGTGAGGTTTGGACTGAGATTAAATAAATAAATAAAATTAAAAAAAAAAAAACAAACAAGAATGCAGACCAAAATTCATCATGAGCTGTGTCAGGTGTACAGGAAAGTCATTAACAATTACCAATGACAACATTATGGAGATGCACTGAGAACTGTTTGTGCTTTATGGTGACATGTTGTTCCATGATATGGATCTCAACATCTATTTTCTGCAGGTATCATGAGCCTTGTTTCATGAAACTGTCAATGAGTAACTGCTGCTGCTCAAGGATGCTCTCAGTTACCAACATACTTTAACTTATGTTCATTTATTAGTTCCTCAATATGTTCCTACAGAATACCTTACAAAACTCACACTGACATGAGGAGGATTTCGTTCATAAAATACCAATGTGTCCTCGTTTGTAAACAGCCAACAATAATGTTTGAGAGAGTAAGGCAACATTTAAAGTAATGGTTGTGTATGTTTCACTTCAAAAATTAGCACAACTAATCAAAATAATCCTGGAACATTTTTATCATTCAATATATGAAAGTTCCATGTAACTTCTTTGTTAACTTTTTTTACAATTCCCAAAACAAATTTAATAATTATGGAAGTATGCAGAAGTGACAGGTATAAGGCTATGTAATATGGATGAATGTTTCATGTGGTAACATCATTTGTGGTGAAGTAAGATTTTACAAATAATGACTGGTGTACAGTGGCCTTATAATACTGCAAAATTCGTTGTCTGCAGCCCATTTTACTGGATTTTTGCTTATGACAGCACCCTGTAGGTAGTAGATAATGTCCACATCAATTCTACACTTCCAGTCTGGCCTCATAGAATAAATATGTAGTGAATGATTAGTTTTTAGTCTAAAAACATCTCCACAACCATTACTTCCTCGGTTTTGTCCACAGCAAAATTCCTGTTTCTTAGAAGGTGTTCTTGTTTTGAATTCAACTGATTTTAATTTTGTCTGAGAGTTGTAGAGCAACACAATGAGCTTGCTTTTCACTGACACCCAAGTTTCCTTTTGTTCAGAATACATTTCTTTCAGAAATAAGTGTTAAGAAATATCTTGTAGGTAACAACAGGCAATTAGCAGTACCTTTTAGTTCATAACTACTTACTTGTGACTATTCGATGCTACAGCACTGTTGAAACCAGTAGCCTAAATAAAGTGTTAAAAAAATAATGACTGAGTGTGTATATTTTCACAATGGGTCAAATGGCTGCTGTCCCTCATTCTATATTTTTACAATGGATTTATGATTATATGGGAACAGTTCCATGTGATAAACCAACATGAAATGAAATGTCATCAGTCCAATAATTTGCTGTCTGTTCATATTCCCAATGTTTGAAAAATGGACAAGTGGTCACAACAAATATAACTTCCAATACTTGTGTTCCCTCCATGAAGCTACTTGTGTCAATGAAACATTACAACTTTGTTTATACACACTTCTGTCACCACCTGCAGAGTTTCAGATGGCGATAACACGGTAAAAAATGAAATTTATCACTGAATACTCTTCATAAAAGTGTTTTGAAAACAGGTACTTTGTGAACGCCTCCTCGACTATGATCTACATACCCATTCTGCAAACCAATGTGATGTACAGAGTAGTAGGTGCTTAGCACTGCACTACATGTTAGGATTTCTTCCCACACCAACAGCATATGGCATGCATGAAGAATGAAGTTTAAGTAATCTGTGTGCACTGTAATTAGCATAAGTTGTCTTTACAGTCTCCATAGGAGTGATATGTGGGAGGATGAAGTATAATTCTAGATTCTTCACTGAATACTGGTTCTTGAAAATTTGTAACTATGCTTTCAGGAGATAATGGGCATCTATCTTCAAGTGTCTGCCTAATCAGGTTTTTCAGTACTTCCATACACCTTCTCACGACTCAAATAAAGCTGCAATTATTTGTCCTATTCACTACGAGTCCCACACAGTTGAGCAGTATTATAAAATGAAACACAAGTGCTTCATAAGCAGGCCACTTTGTAGATGGACTATTTTCCCAGTATCATGTCAATGAATGTAAGTCTGCTTTATCTATGACAGAATGTGTGGTAACACAGTTTCATAGCCACACAAATTGTTACATCCAGATATTCGAGAGTGCACAATTGTACAATTTTGAAAATATAAATTAATCATCAAGAGCTGTCTGAGTAACTTTGTAGATAATAGTTCATTACAGATAACTGTATCATGTGCAAAAAGTCTGAAGTTGGTAATAATATTTTTCTTCAGGTCATTAATATACAAAACGAGCAGCAGTGTGTTTAAGAACTGTGCTTCTCTCTCCCTCCAGTAGATTATGGAGGCAAAGTGGGATAGAGATTTTGCAATTTTCCTTTCTCACTGGGAAATAATGCTACACAGTGCGGTAAGCAGAAACTGCTTATTTTAAGCTTTCGTAAACAAATTTTTATTGGTTCATGTTAACAACAGGACATTTTATGAAACAGAGAAAATTTTAATGCAACATGTAAAAAAAAGAAAAAAGCAATACCATGCTAATTTCCACTTTCATGTCAACATTCTCGGACAAAATGAGGAAATCTTTCTCTCCTGATGCCTTGATACACATCAATTCTCTATTCAGTATTATTGTACAGATCATCTTGGATGTCAGAAGCTAGAGGAAAATGGATCATCATCATTCTTTCCCTTTCCTTTTTTCTTACAAAATTTACTTAAATCATCTTATCCTTTGGTGTGCCAGATAAGTTTTGTCATGTGGTTTTCCTCTGTGATAAAATACATTACAATGTAGTCCTTGGCTTGTCTCCTAGTTCTTAGTGGAAACTGACATTTTATTTTGCTACTGCTGTTATCATCTGCACGAGTCTAAATTTTTTGTTCAACTCTTGTCATCTAATATGTCAATGGTTCAATTGGTTGGACATTAGTGGAAATCTGATGCCTGGAGATACTGCCATGGGTGGCAGTTGTGGCAACAATGAAGCCAAAATTGGTAGCTTGTTGAATCACTAGATCCAGCTATGACAAGCTTTTCTGATAGAATATCTATCCATATCTTCTTCGACTCTGAGCGTTGGAAATTTCCTTGCACTTTCTGCAGTGCTTTTCCAGGATCCAATAGTATTTTGCGTTTTCAGGACCTACAGTATCATACACCATGCTGTAAAGCCAAAGGTGACATTCTTTGGCACATTCTCAATTTTTTACAATGCTTCCATCAGTTTTCTTGGAAACTAGACCTTTGGCATACATCTCTTGTACAGTTTTTTCCAGTTCATCAAAACAGTCCTCAATGCTGCTTTAATGGGTCTAAATACTGCAACATCCAAGGGCTGAGTGAGATGTGTAGAATTCGGAGGCAGCATTATAAAACAGCAATATACTGTGGTCATTAAACAGCTTACACTTCCTGGAAGAGCTCTCTTCGAAAACTGTCCCCCATAACAGTTTTTCTTCCCTTAAACCTTATTAAGTATGGCAGAGCTACTTTCACAAACCATTATTCAAATAAAGGCATGTCATACCAACCAGATTTGCTTACTTCATAGCGTGAGTCCTCAACATGACCTTTTGTCCATGTTAGGTCGAGACTTGTGGCCACACTCCTGTAGGCAACAAAATGTAGGAGTATTTCTCCATTTTCGGATACAGCAAACATTACACTAACTTGCTGTTTGCTGTAATCAATAACTCTTTCTGGATGTCGACATACTCTTCTCACAATGACCCTGGAAGACCCAGGATCATACGTGAAATTTGTCTCGTCACAATTTAGTATCCTCTCTGGAGAAATATCTTTCAGATTAGCTACCGTATTCTTAAAGTACATAACCAATTAGACATTCTTCTTCAACAACAGCCCTTGATCTCACATTTTCAGGTAGACAAAATGTTAGATTAGCATGTTGATGAAAGAGATTCTTAACCCATTCTCTCTCACATCTGGTATCCTGGGACTCGTTCACTTGATGTCCATGCCACTCAAGGAAAAGTTTTTACCATATCCCTAAAATCACCACTTTGAAGGGGAAATCCCCACTGTGCACAGGTTGAAAACCCTTCTACTGTTAATTTTTCATGTTCTTCACTTAAAGCTTTCGGATCTCCACATTTTCTCTTAAATTTTTCCATGTACCCTATCTCCCAGTGGTGTTTTTGGAGCAACATATTCCTTGGCTATTTTCCTTAAGCTTCTGCCACATCTCTCATCCTCTGCAATAACTTTTTCATTGCTTTTTTGTCATATTTAAAGAGGCCAGTGCTCCCAGCAACCTTTTTTGTGCTTTCTGGCTATGTCCCACTTCATCCTTGAAAATGGCAATTATTTAAACAAAATAACCTCATGAATAAATTACTGACAAAAATACCACAATAATTTGTGTACAACAGAACCTCAATTCCGTGTCTGAGACTGTTGGTTACTTTGAGAAATGTAATCATGTTTTTCAGTTATGGAGGAGGTCTGAAGATATCACGTAGTTTTCCTCTCCCTACATCAAAAGAAAAAAAAAATATTCTGTGAATTAATTACCAACAAAACTAACGTGAAATACAATGTATCTGCTTTATTAAATCTTGATGATCAAAACCAAGTGGAGAGACTAACTTCAGAGTCACTAGATGTCTGCAACAACAAAACAGCAAAGATACTATTACATCCCACATCATCCCATATGTCCTGCTCCATTCTGCTCTGTGTTAAGGTTCAATCTTAGTCTTCATGAAATTCAAAATTCTGCCGCCTTTTATTCTGAGAGTTCAAATGTAAAATTAATATAAGTCTGAAGCATGGGAATTTTAATGTGTTAATGTAATATAACCAATTAGCACTATCCGAACTTTGGCCTCATTCTGTGAAACTGGACAGATGGTAAAAAGTATGGTTTTCTCTGAATCAGTGTAGTTTAGAGAATGTCATCTAGTGGAAACTGGGGCTTATATTTCAGGATTACTAGCTTTGAATGCTAATGGTCACTCATCACTTGTGATCTAGTCCACTCTAAAACCCCAGGCACAATGCCCCGCATTATTTCTATTCACTCTTCCAACTGCACACTGTCACAATCTAACACTGCGTGTTGATCATTTCCATAATATAACTTTCCGATAACTCTGCGGGATCTCAAGACAAGATTTTATACTAGGAATGATTTGTTTACCTTTATCAGGTTCTCTGCTCACCACATATTTTAATTTCATTATGATGCACACTGTTTTTGTTACTACTCCTGCTGCCAGTGTGTTAAATCATCTTTACCATGACCACTGGTTAATTAAACTAACAGTTTTCATTTCAAATTAAGGACAAATATATGGTAATTTATAGTATGGGAATAAATGTAATCTTTGATGAGCCAGGAAAATTAATTCAATATGCAAAAACATGCTGTGTACATGCCAAGTGTGACTGAAGGAACAACATATGACATGAAACAAAATGTGAAATTAAAACAAGGAATTGAAACACACACACAGCCTACCTTACAAATGTACAACAAATTGCATTTATAGAGCTTGTGTATGATTTACTAAGCAACAAACAATACTGAACATAGCCGAGTGTTGCGAGGTGATATACAAAGGCACATAGACATGAAATTCAAATTTATCGTCATTACTCTATCGCTGAAAAGATGTACATACGTTTCAAGAATAAGTAGCTGCTGATATACTGGGTAGAGTTCCTTGTAGGCTGTTTCAGAATCATCCTTTTCATAAAAGGAGGCAAGGCCTTGCCATGCAAGCAGTTGCTTTGGTGAAGCTTCAATAGCCTTTCTAAATGCATTGGGGGCTTGATCCCTCTTGTCAGATTCTTGCAATGCAACTCCAAACAACACAAGGCCAACATAATTATTACGATCAGCTTTCAAAACAGCCTGTTAAAATGAAGTACAAATTATTGCTCTTATAATCCAAGAGTGGCCACAGTAATAAACAATATGTTCGGTAACTGCTACTGCCATGTATCAATTTTCGTTTACAAATGCACATTTTCACATTTTAAAATAACTGAACATACCTTGCATTTCTGCAGTGCAGTATTAAAGTCTTTATTTTTAATAGCTTCCCGTGCCTCCTTCAAATTGGTCTTTATTTCTTTGGCGTCCATCCTCAGGTTACAATTCTATCAGAAATGCTTTCCCTAAACATAAAAAAAAAAATCTGGAAGAAAACTGCATGGAAGCATTTTAGTTCATAAACAAGTAGTAAAGGGCCACAAGAGTAGCCCTATAAGCTATTGTTGACAACTTCACTGTGCTGAATGATATGAAGTGTATCGGAGCAAGAAACCAACTGAAAGAGTAAAATTTTTATTTGTTTTGACCTTTCTATTAATACGACACAACAGCAGCTGCAAAACAGTTTATTTCATTTAATAAATTTTACAATTGTGAATTGAAAAAAGAAGGTATCTAGCGTGAATTATGTAATAGGTACTGTGCTGACATTTGCCACTAATGCTTTAGTTAATCTTTAGTTTGCTTGTAAGACCTTTAGCTGTTTTCAAAGCTTACTTAACATTTTGTACATTGGTTAAAGACGTAGTCATACTCAAGTTCATTCGTTGTTCTCAGTCCAACGAATAAATGCTACTGCTACTTATTACACATTCATATTAACCGCAAATATTGCCAAGAAATTGTGCCAGAGTAAGAACCCAAGCTACTTAAAAACAGGCTACAAAATTTTCGTGAAACAGCAGCACATAATGATCTGATCGCTCACTTACGAGCTAAACATATATTTTGAGCATGAACAGAATTCCATATAATACCAACGAATTATAGTATGAGGAGTTTATTAATTCATTATGTTTGCATAACTGGCGCTGACTGCAAGCAACTGAGAGTCTTAAATGTTGTTCATCTTCTGCCGTAAAAGTTCACGATCTTACTTTCTGTCCTAGAGTCTGCTTCACTATTGAGGCTACTGTAATTTGAACAGTGTGTCAGCATGAGTAAAACTGGACGTAAGAAATCAGAATCACTGTTTTACAAAAAGTATGGATCCGTAATAAGTGAATACGATTATGTTGTTTTGTTCTTAATTCATTGTCATTGTTTATATTTTAATCGAACATCATTGTATACTAAAGAGAATGCAACCGCTCCCCTTACCTTCAAAATGATTTTTTGATAAAGGTTGCTACTTCTACAAAAAAATATTTATTCAAAAGAATCTGCATCAATATAAAACAATTCTACAGTCACAAACGTCATTTCTTCCACCAACGCCTTCTGCTAGCCGCTGCCGCATGTAAGATGCGGCTCATGGATATTCTTTATCGTTCTCTTCGCGGAAGTGAGTGAAGGATAATCGACTGTTGAGTATTGACTGTAAAAAGTGCATGCTCCCTCGTCGTATCAAATTCCTAGGCAGAATGAGATTATGTGGACTCTTGGTTTTTCCTGTCAATTTTATCACATAGCATTATGAGAGAAGACCTGCTCTCTATTGTGTTGACATCATTTGATACTGGAGAATTTTAGAAATGTACTCGTGGAATCTCTTGCGGAAACGCTCTGTAACTATCATGCATGCAGCTGAATACCACAATAAATTGAGAATTCTGGAGCACGCTTTTACCAAGCAGGTCACCTCAAATTGTCGTAATGTTTTATTCACTATTTTTACAAAATACCAAAAACTATAAACAGATCGATTAACATTTGACGGAACGGAACAGGACTGAACAGGCCAACAAAACAATCTACATTTCAAATGACGGCATCTACAAAGACTGTCAACGGAACGGAAAGGGGCAGTACGAGAAGGAACGAGACGGCAAGGTCAGGGTTTTCCGGGAAGGAAGTTTTGATGTTGACATTGGTAGGGCACGGTGCCGTCGTTTACTAATATCTTTGCCGAGCTCACTTACGTCATAGTCTGAAAAAAAAGCGTAGGTCATTCCCGGTTTTAAGAAAGGCCGCAAGACAGATCCACACCATTATAGACTTATATCGTTGATATCAGTCTGTTGTAGAATCATGGTACATGTTTTATGCTCAAGAATTATGACGTTTTTGAAAAATGAACATCTCCTCCATAAAAATCAACATGGATTTCGCAAGCAGAGATCCTGCGAAACTCAGCTCGTTCTGTTCCTCCATGAGATCCACAGCACAGAGGACAACGACGCTCAGATTGATGCCGTGTTCCTTGATTTCAGTAAGCCATTTGACACAAGCCCATATTGCCGTTTAATGAAAAAAAAAAAACGAGCTTACGGCGTATCGGAGCAGACTTGCGATTGGATTCAAGACTTTCTTGCAGATAGAACCCAACACGTCGCTCTTAAAGGAACAAAATCGACAGATGTAAACGTAATATCCGGAGTACCACAGGGAAGTGTGACAGGACTGTTACTGTTTACAATATACATAAATGATCTAGTAGAAAGCGTCGGATGCTCTTTAAGGCTATTCGCAGATGATGCAGTTGTCTATACCAAAGTAGCAACGCCAGAAGATAGTAAGAATTTGCAGAACGACCTGCAGAGAATTGGTGAATGGTGCAGGCTCTGGCAGTTGACCCTGAACAAAAATGAATGTAACATATTGCGCATTCATAGGAAAAGAAATCCATTATTGTACAGCTACACTATTGAAGACAAACAGCTGGCGATAGCGTATGCCATAAAATATCAAGGCGTAGCTATCCAGAGCGACCTTAAGTGGAACGACCACATAAAACAGATAGTGGGAAAAGCAGATACCAGACTCAGATTCATCGGAAGAATCTTAAGGAAGTGTAACTCATCCACGAAAGAAGTGGCTTATAAGGCGCTTGTTGGCCCGATTCTTGAGTATTATTCATCTATCTGGGATGCCTGTCAGGTAAGATTGATAGAGAAGATAGAGAAGATCCAATGAAGACCGGCAGATTTCGTCGTGGCATCGATTAGCGATCGAGAGAGCGTTACAGAGACGCTAAACAAACTCCACTGGCAGACGTTACAAGAGAGGCGTTGTGCATCAAGGACAGATTTACTATTGAAATTTCTGGACAGCACTTCTAAGATCAGACAACATATTGCTTCCCCCCACATACATTTCGCATATTGACCATGAGGAGAAAATTCGAGAAATTAGAGCCAATACAGTGACTTACCGACAGTTATTTTTCCCACCCACTATTTGCTAGAGGAACGGTGTTGTAGGGATCAGATAGTTGTGCCGAAAGTACCTTCCGCCACACACGCCATTAGGTGGCTTGCGGAGTATGATGTAGATGTAGATAGTCGTGTATGTTGCGCTTTTGTGGTTTCTAAATCATTGTTATATTATTTTGCTATGTGTTCGTGACCCACTGCAAATGTGTAATGCACACTGGATATTTTTTACACTGTGTGTTCTTCCACAAGAGAGGCCAGATATCTGAAAGCGAAAAATTATTTTGGTTTTACGACAGCTGGACAGAGGTGACACCTACACCAAGTATAAATAACAAAATAAATATGTGGAGACGCAGTTAGTCGAAGACTATCACCAAAAATAGTGAAGTGTAGAATATCTTTGTTTCCTAATCTGATGATTTTTTTGTTTTCTTATTTGTTCCTACTAGTACGGCTCATGTTTTTGGTGTAGGGAGTGCCTTCTCTGTGCTGTTGCATGTATTAACTTGACAGTTCCGTGAAATGTGTGGCATTAATATCTTCCATGCTTTAATGGATCGATGTTCCCACAAGTGGTGACCCCAAAGAAGGTCATACTTTAAACATGAGGATAGTCCAGTGGCTACTGTGGACGCCACCTTGACAGAAGAATTGTCGTACAGTTCGCAACAAGTGACTCCTTTTCCTCCAGTGGCAACAAACGTCGGTCAAGTACCGGGTAACCTCGCGTGATTCGCAGCACATGGACAATTCGTCAATTAGCTGTATCGCTTCTTTAGTACTGCTAGGAAAATTCAACACTCCATCGTACGTGCCACAACAACTGGACCTATTGTTCCCGCTTCTGGAACTTTCGCTCACCATTAATGTATTTGTAATGGTAACCTACAATATATTCTTACCGTTAGTGCTTAAGACACTCAGGACTCTGTTGTTATTGTCTGATATCGTTCATGACATGCCATCTGTGTGCAAATACAGGCATTTTAAGGAAAATGTGCTTCGTCGAGTGCACAAACCAACAGATCTTCGAACCCATCAATTTTGAAAAGTTAGGATATCGGAGATAAACCGCTTCTTGAATTCTTGTGTCATGACTGAATTTGAAGTGTCTGAGGTAACGTGAAAACAATTGTGGTTCAACCAGTTTCCTTTCGTAATCAGAAGTTCTGTAGCTTCAAATAACAACTTAAGCTGTGACTCTCAATTACTTGTTGGTGACCGGTTGCATAATATTTTGTTATGTGACGAGGCATGTGGCGCCCCACAAACTAGAAGTGGCATCGCGAATGTAATTACAGCGTACGCCATTAAAGGGGAGCAGCTTCCACTATCTGAAGAACTTGGGTCACTCCATCGCGATTTGAGGAGGAGGAGATTAGTGTTTAACGTTCCGTCGACAACGATGTCATTAAGGACGGAGCACAAGCTCTGGTTAGGGAAGGATGGAAAAGGAAATCGGCCTTGCCCTTTGAAAGGAATCATCCAGGCAGTTATCTGAAGCGATTTAGGGAAATCACGGAAAACTTAAATCTGGATGGCCAGACGCGGGTTTGAATCGTCGTGCCGGCCTCTGTGGCCGAGCGGTTCTAGGCGCTTCAGTCTGGAACCGCGCGACTGCCACGGTCGCAGGTTCGAATCCTGCCTCGGGCATGGATGTGTGTGATGTCCTTAGGTTAGTTAGATTTAAGTAGTTCTAAGTCTAGGGGACTGATGACCTCAGATGTTAGGTCCCATAGCGCTCAGAGCCATTTGAACCATCGTTCTCCTGAATGCGAGTCCAGTGGCGCGATTTGAGCGCTCTCCAGCAGTACTTTTGGGACCGTGACGTCAGCAAGCGCTTGCGCAACTGCTGTTAGTATCATATCTATTTCGGGCGATTAGCTAGAAAAAGCACTCCTTCATGCAGCTACCTAAATGACAACAGTGAACCTAACATGAATTGCTTGCACACTACCATCACAGCGAATAAATGGTCTCCCATTTAAATGTTCTGGAGTCAGTTCGTGACAATCAAACTAGTAACAGACATGTCACTCTTTCTGGCATGTCGAATCGATAATCTATTATTGATATATCAGGGAGGAGGAGGAGATTAGTATTTAACGTGTCATGGACAACGAGGTCATTAGAGATGGAGCACAAGCTCGGATTAGGGAAGGATGGGGAAGGAAATCGGTCATGCCATTTGAAAGGAACCATCCCATCGTTTGCCTGGAGTGATTTAGAGAAATCACAGAAAACTTAAATCAGGAAGACCAGATACGAGTTTGAACAGCCATCATCCTGAATGCAAGTCCAGTGTGCTAACCACTGTGCCACCTCAGTCTGTTATTGATATATCAAAGACAAATGTGTTCTCAGGCAGAAAGAAGTGGAGTTTTGGGGCCATCGGTTTAACACTTTCAGCATTCAGCCTCTATAGAAATGAAATAGAATAATTACATCAAAGGAGATTGCTTACAAATCACTCCTGCAACCAGTTCTAGAATATTACTCAAGTGTCCGGGGCCTCTGTACCCGTGGTCTAGGGGTAACGTCTTTGATTCACAATGAAAACGTCTTCGGTCCTGGGTTCGATCCCCACCACCACCTAAATTTTGATAAATAATCAGCATTGGCGGCCGAACACTTCCGGCATAAGAAGTCAGCCTCATTCTGCCAACGGCCTTGTCAAAGAGGGCGGAGGAGCGGATAGAGGTTCAGGGCACTCTCTTGTCCTGGGGGTGGGAAATTGCTCCTAAAGGCGGAAGAATCAGCAATGATCAACGACATGAGGATGCAGAAGGCAATGGAAACCACTGCATTAAAGACACGTAACGTGTATCCACAGGACATGTGGCCTGTAATTGAAGAAGTGTCATGATGATCTCTCCATTGGCAAAAGATTCCGGAATAGTCCCCCATTCGGATCTCTGGGAGGGGACTGCCAAGGGGGATGTTACCATGAGAAAAAGATTGAATAATCTACGAAAGGATAACGTTCTACGAGTTGGGGCGTGGAATGTCAGAAGCTTGAACGTGGTAGGGAAACTAGGAAATCTGAAGAGGGAAATGCAAAGGCTCAATCTAGATATAGTAGGGGTCAGTGAAGTAAACTTGAAGGAAGACAAGGATTTCTGGTGAGATGAGTATCGGGTATTATCAACAGCAGCAGAAAATGGTATAACAGGTGTAGGATTCGTTATGAATAGGAAGGTAGGGCAGAGGGTGTGTTACTGTGAACAGTTCAGTGACTGGGTTGTTCTAATCAGAATCGACAGCAGACCAACACCGACAACGATAGTTCAGGTATACATGCCGACGTCGCAAGCTGAAGATGAACAGATAGAGAAAGTGTATGAGGATATTGAAAGGGTAATGCAGTATGTAAAGGGGGACGAAAATCTAATAGTCATGGGCGACTGGAATGCAGTTGTAGGGGAAGGAGTAGAAGAAAAGGTTACAGGAGAATATGGGCTTGGGACAAGGAATGAAAGAGGAGAAAGACTAATTCTGTAACAAGTTTCAGCTAGTAATAGCGAATACCCTGTTCAAGAATCACATGAGGAGGAGGTATACTTGGAAAAGGCCGAGAGATACGGGAAGATTTCAATTAGATTACATCATGGTCAGACAGAGATTCCGAAATCAGATACTGGAT
The DNA here is from genome assembly GCF_021461395.2 of Schistocerca americana. Classification (NCBI taxonomy): domain Eukaryota; kingdom Metazoa; phylum Arthropoda; class Insecta; order Orthoptera; family Acrididae; genus Schistocerca; species Schistocerca americana. The sequence continues at coordinate 288,760,203 of NC_060122.1, forward strand.
TGTAAGGCGTACCCAGGAGCAGATATAGACTCAGATCACAATATAGTAGTGATGGAAATGAGCGTTTGGCGTCATTGGCCGGGAGGCCCCTCGCGGGGCAGGTCCGGCCGCCATATCGCAGGTCTTATTACATTCGGCGCCACATTGGGCGACCTGCACGCCGGATGGGGATGAAATGATGATGAACACAACACAACACCCAGTCCCTGAGCGGAGAAAATCTCCGACCCAGCCGGGAATCGAACCCGGGCCCAGAGGACGGCAATCCGTCACGCTGACCACTCAGCTACTGGGGCGGACATAGTAGTGATGAAGAGTAGACTCAAGTTCAAGACATTAGTCAGGAAGAATCAATATGCAAAGAAGTGGGATACGGAAGTACTAAGGAATGACGAGATACGTTCGAAGTTCTCTAACGCTATAGTTACAGCAATAAGGAATAGCGCAGTAGGCAGTACAGTTGAAGAGGAATGGACATCTCTAAAAAGGGCCATCACAGAAGTTGGGAAGGAAAACATAGGTACAAAGAAGGTAGCTGCGAAGAAACCATGGGTAACAGAAGAAATACTTCAGTTGATTGATGAAAGGAGGAAGTACAAACATGTTCCGGGAAAATCAGGAATACAGAAATACAAGTTGCTGAGGAATGAAATAAATAGGAAGTGCAGGGAAGCTAAGACGAAATGGCTGCAGGAAAAATGTGAAGACATCGAAAAAGATATGATTGTCGGAAGGACAGACTCAGCATACAGGAAAGTCAAAACAACCTTTGTTGACATTAAAAGCAACGGTGGTAACATTAAGAGTGCAACGGGAATTCCACTGTTAAATGCAGAGGAGAGAGCAGATAGGTGGAAAGAATACATTGAAAGCCTCTATGAGGGTGAAGATTTGTCTGATGTGATAGAAGAAGAAGCAGGAGTCGATTTAGAAGAGATAGGGGATGCAGTATTAGAATCGGAATTTAAAAGAGCTTTGGAGGACTTACGGTCAAATAAGGCAGAAGGGATAGATAACATTCCATCAGAATTTCTAAAATCATTGGGGGAAGTGGCAACAAAACGACTATTCACGTTGGTGTGTAGAATATATGAGTCTGGCGATATACCATCTGACTTTCGGAAAAGCATCATCCACACAATTCCGAAGACGGCAAGGACTGACAAGCGCGAGAATTATCGCACAATCAGCTTAACAGCTCATGCATCGAAGCTGCTTACAAGAATAATATACAGAAGAATGGAAAAGAAAATTGAGAATGTGCTAGGTGACGATCAGTTTGGCTTTAGAAAAAGTAAAGGGACGAGAGAGGCAATTCTGACGTTACGGCTAATAATGGAAGCAAGGCTAAAGAAAAATCAAGACACTTTCATAGGATTTGTCGACCTGGAAAAAGCGTTCGACAATATAAAATGGTGCAAGCTGTTCGAGATTCTGAAAAAAGTAGGGATAAGCTATAGGGAGAGACGGGTCATATACAATATGTACAACAACCAAGCGGGAATAATAAGAGTGGGCGATCAAGAACGAAGTGCTCGTACTAAGAAAGGTGTAAGACAAGGCTGTAACCTTTCGCCCCTACTCTTCAATCTGTACATCGAGGAAGCAATGATGGAAATAAAAGAAAGGTTCAGGAGTGGAATTAAAATACGAGGTGAAAGGATATCAATGACGTGATTCGCTGATGACATTGCTATCCTGAGTGAAAGTGAAGAAGAATTAAATGATCTGCTGAATGGAATGAAAAGTCTAATGAGTACACAGTATGGTTTGAGAGTAAATCGGAGAAAGACGAAGGTAATGAGAAGTAGTAGAAATGAGAACAGCGAGAAACTTAACATCAGGATTGATGGTCACGAAGTCAATGAAGTTAAGGAATTCTGCTACCTAGGCGGTAAAATAACCAATGACGGACGGAGCAAGGAGGACATCAAAAGCAGACTCGCTATGGCAAAAAAGGCATTTCTGGCCAAGAGAAGTCTATTAATATCAAATACCGGCCTTAATTTGAGGAAGAAATTTCTGAGGATGTACGTCTGGAGTACAGCATTGTATGGTAATGAAACATGGACTGTGGGAAAACCGGAACAGAAGAGAATCGAAGCATTTGAGATGTGGTGCTATAGACAAATGTTGAAAATTAGGTGGACTGATAAGGTAAGGAATGAGAAGGTTCTAGGCAGAATCGGAGAGGAAAGGAATATGTGGAAAACACTGATAAGGAGAAGGGGCAGGATGATAGGACATCTGCTAACAAGGGAACCTCCCCATCGCACCCCCCCCTCAGATTTAGTTATAAGTTGGCACAGTGGATAGGCCTTGAAAAACTGAACACAGATCAATCGAGAAAACAGGAAGAAGTTGTGTGAACTATGAAAAAAATTAGTAAAATATACAAACTGAGAAGTCCATGCTCAACATACGCAACATCAAGGAGAGTCTGAGCCTAGGACCGCCGTGGTCCCGTGGTTAGCGTGAGTAGACGCGGAGCGAAAGGTCCTTGGTTCAAGTCATCCCTCGAGCGAAAAGTCTACTTACTTTATTTTTGCAAAGTTATGATCTGTCTGTTCGTTCATTGACGTCTCTCTTCACTGCAATAAGTTTAGTGTCTGTGTTTTCCGACCGCACCGCAAAACCGTGCGATTAGTAGACGAAAGGACGTGCCTCTCCAATTGGAACCGAAAACATTTGATCGCAAGGTCATAGGTCAACCGATTCCTCCACAGGAAAACACGTCTGATATATTCTATACGACACTGGTGACGGCATGTGCGTCACATGACAGGGAAATGTTGTCGACCCATCTAGCTTGTACACTTTAGCGAATGGGTAAAGTGATTCTTCTACCTTGCCCGATTTAGGTTTTCTTGTGGATGTAATAATCACTCCTAAAAAAGTGATGAAAACATAAGAGTTTGTCACATAAACTGAAAATAAAAAATTAAACTTTTCGCTCAGGGGAAGACTTGAACCTTGGACCTCTCGTTCCATAGCTGCTCTCGCTAACCACGGGACCACGGCGCTCCTTGACTCCCATTATCCTTTATGTTGCCTATCTTCGCATGGACTACTCAGTTTGTATATTTTACTAATTTTTTTCATAGTTCCACACAACATCTTCCTATTTTCTCGATTGATCTGTGTTCAGTTTTTCAAGGCCTATCCACTGCGCCAACTTATAACTAAATCTGAGGGGGGTGCGATGGGGAGGTTCCCTTGTAAGACATGAGGGAATGACTTCCGTGGTACTAGAGGGAGCTGTAGAGGGCAAAAACTGTAGAGGAAGACAGAGATTGGAATACGTCAAGCAAATAATTGAGGACGTAGGTTGCAAGTGCTACTCTGAGATGAAGAGGTTAGCACAGGAAAGGAATTCGTGGCGGGCCGCATCAAAACAGTAGACTGATGACAAAAAAAAGGGGGCCTATACCAGATAGGACTAACAGGGGATACTGAACATGCACAGCGAAGGGCAGCATGAATGGTCACAGGTTTGTTTCATCCACGTGAGAGTGTCACAGAGATACTGAATGAACTGAAGTGGAAGACTCTTGAAGATAAGTGTAAACTATCCTGAGAAAGTCTGTTAACAAAGTTTCAGCAACCAGTGTTAAATGATTACTCTAGGAATGTCCTACAACCCTATACATATCGCTCACTTTGGGATCAGAGAATAAGATTAGAATAATTATAGCATGCACAGAGGCATTCAAACAATAATTCTCTCTGCGCTCCTTACGTGAATGCAACAGGAAGAAAACCTAATAATGGGTACAATGAGAAGTACCCTCTGACACGTATCTCACGGTGGTTTGCAGAGTATAGACGTAGATGTAGAAATTGATATGATTAAGTCTGATTCTCTTTCAAACACATTTTAACAGTTACGCCATCTTCCTCTCACTGTGCCCTTACAGGTGCTCCTCACCGTAATCCTGCCAGGACCAAATTCAAGACCTTACAGATGCTATCCACGTTTGACAGGATCAAGTCCAGTTTAAGGGACACCGTTCTTTCAGTGTGTCCTGTCCATTCCATATCCTTGATTATTTTCATTGATGCTGACCAGATAAGATAGGGAAAGATCTTCAGCAGTAAATAAGAAATATATGGCAACTGCTTGCATTCTTTTCTCACAAACTGTCAGAGTCGGAAATAAAATGTAGCGCCTATGACTGAGAACTGTTGACTGTGTATGAAGCCATTAAGCAATTCTAGCTGATTGTAAAAGCTTGCCACTTCACAGTTTTATTGATCACAGACTTTTTTTTTTTTTTTTTGCTTTCACTATTCCACATAACTCATTCTCACCAAGACAATTCCGCCATTTGGAATCTGTCAGTCAGTTCTAGATCGATATTCGCCATTTATTGGTTGTGGATAATGCTGTGGCTGACTGTTTTTCCAGAATTAATGCTGTTTCAGCAACCATTGCCTTCAAGTGACTGGTGACAGAGCAAGACACTGATGTGGAATTACAAGAGTTACCAAGAAGTAACATACAGGATTGCATATATGTAATATCGCTTGGACAACTTCCTTAGTGTGGTGACAGACTTCTCAAAACTGACCACTCCTTTTCGTTCCACAGCGTTTTCGGAAACAGTTCTTTCATTCCATTCGTGGACTCCCCCCATTCTGGAGCCAACTGCTCTATACTGATTGTGACTAATAGCTTTGTATGGGTGGGCATCAAGCGTGAGTACAGGCTGTTGGTAAATATTTTCTAACAAATGACTAAGGTGGGGTAACATGTATAAAAACCCATTGGTTCTTACAGGGAATCTACACACCATTTTTCTCACACCCATGTTGACTTGGTTGGACCACTCAAATGTGTTAAAGGCTTTCAGCATATTTTGGTTGGTATATGTGCTGGGTTTCGGCGGAAACTGTCCCACAAACCTTTCTATAGTCTCTCGGTTCAATTATCCGATTGATGTAACATAATGTTAATTTGAGTCCATCCTGATCTGCCAACTGACAAACTTTTGTGGTTTTACACATCATCATACGACCAGTATCACCTGTCCAGTAATGGGATGGTTGAATGTTGGCACCAAACTTTTAAATCTGTCCTGATGTGTAAAGTTTCATCTTCATTGTCAGTTTTACCTCTAGCGTTGCTTAGTCTACATGCTGCATTCAAACTCAGCATTGGTGCTTCAGTGGTGGAGTTCTTGTATGGCAAGTCCATCAGGCTTCCTCCGGAGTTCTTCAGCCAACATTGTGGCCACCTGCCTAGGGATCTGCCGTTCTTATTACAACAAATCAAGGACTGCATTTCCAACATCCATCCATCCACAACATCCTGCTACATGGAGGCCCCTTGTTTTTATTCACCAAGATCTAAGTATGTAATCTCATGTTACGCTTCAGCCTCTGTAAAAGCTCTTTTACAAACGTCTTACATGGGTCTGCATACTGTACTGGAACAGCATGAGCTAACGGAGATAGGATTGGTTAACGAAAAGCATTCAAGGTTTCTGTCAAACATCTCAAGGTGGCGTAGCTGCTCCAGGCAGACAACACTGCAGGTCGCCTGACGCCTGCATCACATTACACAGCGGCCGACGAGCCTACGCCTTTGCTAGACCAGTCTCCAGATCTGGTGCTTACGTTGACTAAAGCAGCTGTCGACGAGACTATGCCATTGCCGGACACTCATCCACTTTCTCTGTTTTCCACACAGTCTGCGTGAGGGCCGACGTGATCGTATGTCACAAATAACCCTTCATCCCAGGAGCTCTGCTCTATGTAGAAGGAGATGGAGAGGGATGCTTTCTGACAATGCAGGTAGTCGGAGACTATCGCTAAGAGAAGTGAATTGCGGAGTAACTTTGTTTTCTGAATTGGAGACCTTTTTGTGTTCTTGTTTGTTTCGTCAGTGCATTTCATGTTTCAGCTTAGCGAGTATCTTCTCGGTTAAGTTGCATGTGTTGACTTGGCAATTTCACAAATTGTGTGGAATTACGGTAATATCATTCGTACTTTATTGTGGCTCGACATTCTCACAAATATTAATAAAGCAATTTTCATTAAATAATCTTTTTTTTAAACGAAATAGTCTGCTTTATTGAAGGAGAAAAATATAGTTGTTTCTGACATCATTTGATACATAGAAAAAAATTGAACAGTAGAAAAGCTACACAGGCTCTATGTATTCCCTTATAAATGTTTTTGTTGTGTTTGTGTGTATATATTTTCTCTAAAAAATAAATGTCGATCTTTTGAAATTTGTTTGAGTTCTCAGCAGTATACAACACAAAACTGATCAAATAACCTCCATTATGAAGTTTGCTTTCACCTTTAATAAAATTCCTCATTGCTAGTTCCTTAAATCTGATACCATATTCTGACATTTTGCATCAAGAATGGTGTTGCAAGGTTAGTCTTAATACTTTATTAAAAAATTTCATACATACACGAGAGAGTGTAAACGATTTGAGAACTAAACAAGAGAACATAAAAAAACAATAAATAAATATGACACCATACAATAAATGGCAGTCATCCAGAGGCGCCCATACCTGAGGAAGGAGGGGGCCACATCCCACCCCTTCCACCCCAGGTCTCAGGAAAACGAAAGAATGTAGTACAGTAAGGTTTTTTTCGTCAAAGAAACTGATTTAAAAATCCGTATTACGCAAGTTTTTAACAGGGTCGGAATGACTACTTACAAGTTGCTATTCATCTTCCAAAATATTAAAAGTACTCCATACCACCAGGTAGGCCTCCTCCTATAAACTGTCATATGGGCGCCATAGGAGTCAACAATAACTGCATTGCATAATGTTAGTTTCTAATGAAATGGGCGTGGGGTCCAGAACGTGTGACACCAGGTGGAGGGGCAGGTGGTTCTGACAGGTCAGTTGTAGATTCATCAGGTATTTTGTCGAGCACCTGTTGTGGCTTGTACATGATGATTGGTGATTCTGCCAAGTCTGTCACAGATTCATCAGGCGTTTTGTCTGGCACCTGCTGTGGCTTGTCTGGTTTGCAAATACCAGCAAAGAACATGCAGAAAGCAGGTTTAAGGCGATCGATGGAAATTGTAGTTGAGGTGCCATTAACATAGACCTTAAATGTCTTCTCATCTCAACTAAGGATTGTATATGGTTCGTCATACGGTGAATGCAGAATCTTGCACACAGTGTTGTGCCTAACAGAAACCTCATTATCTTTCCAAAGATCAACAAAATTGAAAAATCGGTGAGTGTGCTCTCTCGGTGTGATCGGATGCAGCTTGAAGATGTGTGAATGAAATTTTTGAACATAATCTGATACCTCAATTAGGTCGTTAGGTATGTTTCCAAAGAACTGACTCGGCTGTTGCTTGGGGTTCACCATAGAGAAGTTGTTTTTCTATGGTGTTAACATCTTTCTTGATGGAAATGCAGGGACCAGTAGGACAGTTTCTGTCCAACACAGTGAATAATGTTATCACAGAGCCAGTTGCACAATTTTGGCATAAATCCAGGGATAGTTAACTGAGGAACAGGCTAGCCCCAGGTTAACTTGGAGTATGCATTGTACAATGCCATTTTATTCCCCAGTTAGTTATTTTCGGAATAGTATCCATGTCCAGTTAAGTTGGCAACAACTGAAGAGAACTCTGGGTATTTTCGTGTAGATCATTTATGTAGTCGTCGTCTGCAGAAATAGGGTGTGAAACCTGAGTGATAAGCACTCCTCATAACAAAATTATTTGCTTGAGAATACTTTAAAGCTGCAAATTAGAAAACACGAAAACTCCTGCAGTCTCAGTCAATGAAAATATTAATGCAAAATTGGTAGGGTACTTATTTGTGCAACAATAAAACGATCTATCTTCAAGTTCGATTAAAGATGGGGTGTTTGGTGTTTGCCAGTCCATTATTAACTATATTGAGAGTATATGAAGAACAAGATGCCAACATTTACAATAAATAACTACTATCTTTTTTATAATCCTGGGGTAGAAATGTAACTATGGCATCTATAAAACTGGAGGCTGCTGTTATTGTATCTCACCCTAAATGTTTGAGGAAGAGTAACTACTTCACACATAATTTTGTCCTGTGTAATCTTCTCTAGTAGCTATATGTAATCTGGGAGGGCAGGGGAAGTAACTGTGGGTGTGACACATTCAGTGTTCCCTTTCTTCTTTTCTACAGTCATCTCAGCTTAGAACTGACAGTTTTGTTGCCATAATAAAGATACCTGTTGTCAAATGTGAAACAATTGGCAGAGTTTAAGATGCTGCTGCTTCAGAAGAAGCTTGACAGGAACCGAGAAGGGAGGAAGAACTAAATTGGTTAATAACAGAGCATAAAGCTCAAAATTAGGATCAGGAAATAAAAATTAAAGCACATGATTTCAGAATAAAAATATATTAATTCATAATCATTAGTTTATTTTATTTTCATTTAATTACGTCAGAGAATGGAGATAATGGAAAAACTCTCTTGTGCATGTTGTTTGGTGCCATATAAATCCTTTTAATAAACCTGCTGGCTATCTGCTTGCCAGTAGCAATAAAGTCTCCAATGAACAGAAGGAAATCACCAGAGGCAAAATATTTGAATGTCCATAGTAGCTGGTTCATTGGTGGAACAGAGTCATTTCTGAAAGAAATAAAGGGATTAAACGAGACAATTCAAGGGAAATTTAAAACATAAGTTGCCAGCCACTCCCGCTGTTATGGCTATGTCGATTTAATAAACAAAGATTGCTGTTAGCTGAGTGACAAGTACCTATGTTCTTCTAACACAATGATAACAATCATTTTATGAAGAATATGGATACGGTTGCGTGGATAATACGAATAACTGAGGAATACAACAGCTATCTGATTTCTTAAAAAAACTGACTTCTCGTTAGCTGACATGTTAAACTTAGCTTGAGTAAGCATAAATAATTTACATGTTTATGGAAATAATGCTAGATGATGGATAATTTTGTTGCTCTGAAGCATTCACTGGGAGATGGGAAGTTTTTGTCTAAATGGGAGATAAGAGTGAATAATATTTTCTTCTATAGATGGCGACTAAGTGAGCTCGGGACATTAGTATATTATTAAACTTTTTGTTACATTAAACAAGCACAATAAGCCATCAGTTTCACAAAACTGGTACTTCAGACAAGTACAATATAAGACATTTGAATTTAAGTTACCTTCAACTAGCTACAATTTGACATAAAGGAAGACACTGAAATAAACTTGATACTTGAGGAAAGTTTAAAACATAGCACCCAGGAACTCCTTCCACATGCTACAACTACATATATAGCTATTATTTTATGATAAATATGTTTAGGCATCTGTGGATAATACTAATAACTGATAGGCACAACAGCTATGTTGTGTAGCTGTGGACTCATCACTTAAAAAAAATGGAAGTAGGAACTTTCCTCTTAATCTTACTGAGTTAAACTTGTCCTAAGTAAGCACAAATAGTTCACAGACCTCAGTGAATGATGGTAGAAGGGTGACAATGTTGTTGCTCTGAAGCATTAATAGGCCAGTGATGCTAATATTTTCACTAAAAGGCGGAAATTTGTTCTGATACTGCTGTGGTGTTTACAAAAAGGGGCACTCCCAATATAAAACGAAGTGGAACAATATTTTCTGCTACTCACATACTGTGGCAGAGTGAAACTGAGATACTACTGTTTTATCAAAACTTTTGCAACACGAAAAATCTGTGGGAAGTGTGGTATTCGGATATTAGTTACGTATAATAGCAGCTAACATATCATAGGATTTCATACAAATATATTTTATTGCCCTATAAGGTAGCAAGCATATTATGACAAACATCGATCAGGGTGAATTAACTGCACTTCCAGAGAGGTTAGTTGAACTACCTCAGAGCAACGATGTTGTTCCAGGCGACTCCACATGGAGTTACGTCACCACAGCACCCCCCCCCCCCCCCCCCCAATTGCTTGAAGCATATGGAAGAAAGCTGTGTGCACCGGCGGGATATCAGAGTGGTGGAGGCGTTAATCGCTGAAACGTCTTAATCGGCGAGGTGCGCTGGTGGGTGCAGTGTGCAGCCAAAGTGTGAGAAAGGAGGAGCCGCCAGAGGCTGAGGAGAGGGGATGGTGGTGCGGTGTAGGTGATACGATGGTCGCGACCGGCGAGGCAGTGGGAGGCATGATGTCATCATTGGCGAAAGAGGAACAGGCAGCGCACCCAGCATGATGATAAGAGGCTGGCGAGGCGGCTGTAGAGGTGATGTTATCCCAGGCGTCGGCAGTGAGAGCGGCATACACAGGGGTGGTGACGATGAGCGCTCAATCGGTCGTGAAGCGAGGTGTTCGACGAAGGAGGGCAGAGGCGGGGCATGTTCGATTGACCAGGAGACTACACTGGGGCCTGCCTGCCTATTTGCGAAACTGACTGAGATAACTAACAGTGAGTCATATGGGATGACACCAATATCTTCTGGCAGAAAGTCACTCATATTTAATTGTACTTTGAAGTGAGTGTCTGTTGGCTGTGGAGGCGCCAATGCAGAGCATGCCACTGGGGCATCAGTTTAAGTCCATGCTGGCTTCAGTCTGTTTAAGGTCTTTGTAGTGGTCTTTCCTGAGACAACAATGTGAAACATGTTGGTGTCCCACTAGACTATGCGGTATGGCATAGGGGTGGTGCGAAGCCAGGCTGATGGCATCTGTGCACAGCATGACATGGGAACATGTGTTTAACTCCTAGGCGCTACAGACTGGAACCGCGCGACCGCTACGGTAGCAGGTTCGAATCCTGCCTCGGGCATGGATGTGTGTGATGTCCTTAGGTTAGTTAGGTTTAAGTAGTGCTAAGTTCTAGGGGACTGATGGCCTTAGAAGTTAAGTCCCATAGTGCTCAGAGCCATTGTTTAACTCCTTATGAACAAATGTCATAGGCTTTGTGTGATGGGTAAGTGGTGGCACGCAGGTGTTGCATATATACTCACGCACTCGCTGCACTAGTTCTGGCAGGTCATGGCCCAATGTGGCTACATTTAGTGGCAAATTCTGCAAGGCTCACCGTATAGGACCTCAGAAAGTGAGGGGTTCAGAACTTCTTTATGAACAGTCCTAATTCCGAGAAGCACCCAGGGCAGGGCAACAGTTCTTGACTGCAAGTGGCAGATTAACACTGCCTTGAGTGTTCAGTGCCATCCTTCCACTAGGCCATTTGACTGAGGATGGTAAGCAGCCATGTGGAAATGATGCCACCCGCAATGTCGGCACAGTTCACTGAACAAGGCACATTCAAATTACTGGCCTTGGTCTGTTGTCAGTGATGGAAGATAGTCGAACGTGGCAATCCAGTTGCAAACAAAGGCCTTGGCAACTGTGTTGGCTGAAATTTCCAGTAACAGGGTGGTCTCAATGCAATGTGTCAAATGGTCAATCATGGATAAGATGTACTTTGAACCCTGTGACTCAGGGAATGGCCTGCCTAACTCAATATGAACATGCTGCAAACGTCCCTTTGGGATACGGAATTTCCCAAAGGAGAGCTAAGCATAACATCCTACCTTTGCTTCCTGACAAGGGCCACAGGCCATGGTCCATAAAACACAACCAAGCTCTGCTCCAATGGAGATTAAGGGGACGTTGTATGTCCTATGCTGCCAATGTTAAATTATCGATTTTTGTGACCCTTTTTAAGACACTAACTTACAATTTTCCATAATTATTGAATGCACCTTACTAGTTACACTGAACTCGAATTATTACTAAAATTGCATTGTGGGGCATTTGATATTTTTTTCAAACTCTCAATTTTTGACAGAATTTTGTAAATAAATAAAAATAAAAACAAAACAACTTAGGATATTTTAATTATTCTAGTTCCGTATGTGTTGAATCTCACACTTGGCATGCTGTGAAAATTTCATGTCTCTACCCCAGCACTTTTTATTAGAAAACATGTCATTTACTGCAAAAAATGTTGTTCAGAGATATTAAGGTTTAAAACTTTTTTATTGCAAATTCTTATGCAGATTTACATTTCTGCATCTTTTATTTACTAAATTGCCCTGGCCCGTAGTCTGTGTCTTCTTCAGTGTAACAACAGCCCAGTGCTTGTCTTCTTCTTTTCTTTCTTGCTTCTTTCATCATTTGCTGAGCAGCTAACTCTGCTTAATGTACACGAAGCTCATCCAGTTCCTGCTGTGTTCTATCCAAATCTTACTCCCAACTGCTACAGAACCTTAAATATTTCATAGTTCCCACCATTAAAAGTTATTACATCATCAGACACTGTTAACTTTAGAGTCATAAGGCCAACAAATACATTTTTAGGCACACAGCACCACACAACATCTTGAAGGACTCATTCACATTCTAGGTCTTCCCACGTAAACACTTCTTTAGTAGCTCAGGATTTTCCAAATCTCCGTAAATAGGTTTGATTGCCTCCATTGTTGCCAAAGGAAGAGAATGTTTATGTGTAAATTCATTCAGGGTGCCAGAAAATTTAGCTTGCCTATATTTACACCAAGTGTTTGGTGGAGGCGGACAAAAAGCATGATATGGCTTTTCATCAGTTGATATTGGATGGAAGAAAGTGCTCCACACAGCTCTTTTCATTTTCTTTAATTTGTCGCAGTTATCTCTAATGGCCTTCCCATAATATTCCTGTAATTCATCAATTACTTTGTCTGTTAGTCTTCCAGCACATTTTATTGTCTTGCCATCAGACACTACAGCAGTTTCAATGAAAAGTAGTATCAGAAACAAAGGACTGATTTGTTCATTCGCAATGCCAACTTCTGAGACTTAGCAGTAGGCACAAAACAAAGCAATTCACTGCCTTCTAGACTGTGTAGTTTCCAAGATATGACTGCTCAATATATGTGTAGCCGCGAAATTTGACATTCACACATCAACATTCAAAATATTATTTGAAGGCCTCACAACTGTCTGATTTTAAAGTATTATATACCAAAATGTCCAGGAAAGTCCAAAGTACATTATGGAGTAGAAAAAAGAAAATGTCAAATTTCAACGAGTTTCACACACAATGTCCCCTTAATGCGAGGGGTTGATTGATGAATGCCAAGAGCTGCTAATGTAGGTAGGTCTATTTGTTGTTGAAGAGCAACACCTATTGGAATTATGAATGCATCAACCAACAAAGTAAGAGACACTCGGGCAACAGAGTGTGCTAAAACTGCGACCTCAGTGATTGCTGTCTTCATGTTGTTAAAAGCAGTTTCTGTTTCGCTAGTCCATTGTAATTTGTTACCTGATTTCGGCAAACCTCGTACACGTCATTCACTGGAGCGGCCAGCAACACATGGTTCCACACAAAGCGACGATAGAAGTTAGCAACACAGAGAAATTTGCGCAACTCATGACTATCAAAGTATGTAGAAAGTTGTGTATAGCTTTCATTCTCTCCTGTGGTGGCCAAATTTGTTGGGTGTTAATGGTATGCCCTGGGAAATGAACTTCTGATGCTCCAAACATGCACTTTGATGGGTTGATGAGTAAAGTGAGTGAAGATTTGACATAAATGCATCAGATGTTCATTTTTACAGCTGGAAATTACCAAAACATTCTCAAGTGGAGATTATGAGTGAATTTCTCATAAAACGCTGAACTGGAGCAGACTGAATGGAGTACAGACAGCCATCTTAGGTATGTCTTCCAGAGCACTGGTTATTTGCAAGAAATCATGTACCAAATTTTACTGAGAAGATGTGTTTGCTGTGGATACTGAATGAGAATACTTCAATGTGTAGTACAGGAACCAATCCAGAATTGCCATGGCGTTGAATCGCCAGTAATCATCGGATGTACGCGATCTGTTGGTCTTCTTTGGGACTATGTGTAGAGGTGAGGCTTAGCTGCTGCTTGATGGATGACAGATCGCTTGGGTTAGGACAAAAGAAAGTTCTTGCTTCACTACCTTCAATTTTTTGGGTGGTAACCGACCAGGTCGAACGTGAATCGGTGGTCCCAGCGTTGTTAGAACTTGTTGCAGTGTTGAGTACTGAACAGGCGCTGGCGTGGGTAGCTGCTGAGTGATTTCCACCAACTGCTTGAATATGGAGAATCACCAGTGATCATACATACAGCAGTGTTGTCCACACAGTGTAACCATCCACAGCTAGATAAGTTAGTGATTTTATCAAGAAGGCGGCGATGGTGAAGGTTTGGTAGCAGGCCATAAAATGATAAAAAGTCTGCTCCAAGGATGGGGGTGTACTGTTTCTATCACAATGAATTGCCGCACAAATTCTCAATGGCTTAAGTTCAGTGAAAGTGTCAGATGACCATATGTCTTCACTGTGGAACCATTGGCAGCATAGAGCCGACAGTCACCACTGCTGTGGTGAGAATACATCTGCACATGTGTCCAACAGAAACAACAGTTTCGTCCACTGTTCGTTGTCAAACAGTCGATGGTTGCCGTCTAAGAAGCAAGTTCCCATTGTTACTGACTTCACCGTTTTCTATCCTACTATGTATAGGTAGGGAACAGTTTATGATCACTGATACTAGCGATAATACACAGACTGGTGGAACGAATAGGTAATTCCTGAACTCAACGGTGGGGGAGTTCACGAAGTGAATGGTTAACCAATGGCGAGTCCATAGCGTAACAGTCGTCTTAAACATGCACAACAGTCCAAGGAGCAATTGAAATCACAAACTTAAAACACACAATGTTGGGCTGTATTGTTCAGTGGTACGTAACTAAATGGTTCGAAGAGCAAACTTGAAAGTGCCTGGCCACATTATTTACAGACAGTCTCACATCAGTGTATAAAATAAATAAAATAAATTAATAAAATATATTGTTATTTCGATATTGATTATTCTATCTGTATGATGGTGATTGTGATTGCAATTGTATTTGCTTATCTGGAACGTGGACGTTTAATTATTCGGTATCAGACGCTTGACAATGGCTTTTTCGTAAAGGCAATGTTACTCGTAGTTGACCGTGAAATAAAACTGAATAATCGGACTTCGTAATTAAATCGTTTCCAAAGACTGCTGCGGTAGGTGCGGACTCATAATCTAAATCTCAATATTACAATAATTTGCCAGCCATGCCAATACGTCGTACAGAGGTGATTGTCTACTAAACATAAAAAAGTTACACAGTTAGTTAAATCAGATATATTCAATGAATAAGCCTACAGTTCATAATCCTACTTACTTTTATAAATATAATTCTTTACAGAATCGAGTGCCTAGTGTGGTTGCAACTCGCAGTATTCTTCTATAACATGAAATATGGCGGTGTGCCAGACAATAAAAAAAAAATACGTGCTTCTCGCACCACTTCTACCAGAGCTCTCCCTTTCTTAATCAAACATAAGAGTAACGTAATTGTGCTTTTGTTTTATCAGCGACACAGCGCTGCAGTTGTGTGCCATAGGCTTTATTTATTTGTCACTGATTATTTATTTAATTAATATTTCGCGTTTCTGCGGAAACTCACGCTCGGCATGCAAATGTGCCTTTATATTGCCCCCTGAATTGCGAGGCGAAAGGACACACCTGCAGGCGAGCAATTCACCTAAAGGCATAAGAAAATCTAAGTTATCTACAACTATTTACATGACTTACATTACACATTATATACAAAATTTGAATGACGCGGGTGCACCGTAAAAGTTCTAATGTTGGCAGATAGAGCGCGCGCATGCGCAGAAGCGTCTGTGTAACTGCGGCACTGCCGTTATATCGTACAGTTAGATCACGCGGCACAGTATTGCAGATCATATTGTTCGTGTGCGCGCGTTTTTCAGTCGTTGCACAAAGAAAATATTCAACCAAGATTACATATGAAGACTACATTCTATGACAGGTAACTTAGTTTTAAATTTACAATATTTGTTATAACACAATACAACTTAGATTGTTGAATGTTCTTAGTTACATAGTATTGTTTTGAAATGCTTCAAAGAAAAATGTCCGTATTTTTCAGGTGCGTTGACCTATACACATCGTGTCGTTATTACAGTTCATATTCATCCACTGCACAATAATTTTTTACAGGTTAGTATCGTCGTGGTAAAGTTTTTTTGATCACAGTAACATCGTTGTATAACAACGTGATTAATACATAAGCGTGTCCAATTCTCATTTCCATTATAGTCGTAGTGATGCAGTTCGTTGTGACTAAAAGCATTGCTTATTACAGATCAGACGTGACCCGTCGAGTAATTGTTCCACGTGCAGTTCGTTTTTTACATTCCGTGGAAGCTTGGTTGCAGAACCTCGGACGGCACATAGCTGGCGTCGATCCTTGGACAGTCCAGGTAAGAGTGTCCGTCACATTTCGAGAACATTTCATTCCCTGAAGTTCCAACCAAAATTCTTCCACCCGTCGTGTTGTTTTCTGGACAGGCACTTTGTGTCCATTTAATCCAGTTAACATCTTGAAGTCGGGTACTGTAGTAATGTCACTAGACGATGCACGAATTATGCACTTCACAATTTCAGTTTGTTTTTTTTTTTTTTTTTTTTTTTTTTAATATAGCTCACCTAAATGTTCGTAGTTATTAATCAAGGAAATCGTTCATCGCGTTTACATTGATACGCTGCATAATGAATGGCATTAACAGTTTCTTTCACATAGGTTTCCGCATAGTTGCAGAGTTAGTAATGTTCGTTAATGTCCGTGACCAGTGGTTCACTATGCAATGTCTTTTTGGCACTCGTTGTGTTCAAATTTTTACATAGTAACAGTTACACTTTACATCAGTTAAAAAAATAAGTAATTATACATACACACGTCATATATTTTCTTAGCATAAACATAATATAGTTGCACATAAACATGTTTACATCATCATTACATCGCTATAGGTTATTACATTGTGTCACATTTGATTTCATGAATTGCAGATATTTACATCCTCTTTAGCGGTTTTGCTGGGATATTATCGATGTTTTTTGTGATGTCATCTGAAATTAAGATAGGTTAGACACAACATTCATTTCATCAGTAGGCAAGACCAGGCGTTTTCACTACTCAATAAATATTCAAAATAGTAAGAGAGAGAAAATGTTCGATTCCTCGCGTTTTGTGCGTGTGTGTAGAGTGTCTGTGTGGCCTTGACTACTGATAGATGCTTTTCGTGTTGAGAGATGTGCGTCTAATCTATTTCTCAAAGTAAAAGATCGCTTCACAGATGACGTCTGTCAGTTCGTCAGGTGTCACACCAAGTCAGTGGTACCTTCAGTAACAAATGTTCCGTGAAAATTAATATGTCATCCACTGCTACGTAATCATAAATTTTACTTTAATATTCCGTCTTTCAGGTGGAGGCGCGCACTGAAAGAAGAGTTCTTCTGTCTTCAACTGCGTCACTGGAACCGCTGAAATGAAAATTTCTATACTACTTATTATCTGTGTTGTAACAACAGAGTTTTTCGAGTTGCTTAGCAATATTTTGATGGGTATGACCTTGACATTATTCAGCATGAAATGCTCTAAGATCTCGGTGTGCGTATAGCCCAATAATTTTGTTAGTTCTAGGATGTTGTAACAGATACGCACCAGGATGCGGTATGTTAACAATTATATAAGGTCCTTCATATAGCAGACGCCACTTAGCGTTGCGTCGTTTGAGTGCTACAGATTTATGATGAGTACGAAGTAGTACAAGCATTCCTACCTCGAATTTTTGTTTTCTTTTTATTATGTTTCTGTGATGTTTGTTTCGTATTTGTGCGTGATGTGTCAATGTAGTCAATACTTCTTTTATTTTCTGTTCAGGTGTGATTTCCTTGTCTGACAACTTAGGTAATGGTTCTATCCACTGATCGTTCTGTTTGCAATTGAACATGATCTCGTTAGGTGTGTAATTCGTATCGTAAATATTTAAGTTATTGTGTACGTCTTCGAAAAGACTTAGGTAGGACACCCAATTAGTATGTTTTGATGAAATATAGGTCCTCATGAATCGATTTAATTCTCGGAAAAGTCTCTCAGTCGCGTTACATTGTGGACTAAACCTCGAAATAAATATACTTTTGATGTTATTGTCCTTCAAGAAATTTCTCCATTTGTACCCAGAGTAGTATGCTGCATTATCTGATAGAATTGCTTTAGGTTTTCCCACGTGCGTCAGGTAATCACTTGAGAATCTTCGTATTATAGCATTTGCAGTGGCGGATTTTAAAGCATAAAGTTTTACATGTTTAGAAAATATATCGTAAAAAGCTAAGATATATTTGACGCCTCCAGAGCTTGCTGGATGCGGTCCACTGATGTCAGTACACAGAATTTTCAGGGGTTTACTGGGTAAAATAGAATGTAAATCTGTTTTTGTGGATAAATTCTGAGGTTTTGATTTTTGACATATGACACATGTTTTTAGTTCCCTGTAAATTTTTCTTCTCATATTGCTAAAATAACAGTATGTGCTGAGCTTTGCCAAACACTTTTTCGTCCCATAATGACCCCAAACTAAGTGTGTGTGCCAAATTAGATTACGTTCAGACTCTTTGGGAATGCATACACACCAGTTAGTAGCATTTGGATGTCGGCGGTAAAATAACACATCATTGTGTAACTTGTAATACTTAGTCAAAGGATGATTGTGTTTTTCTACCATTAATGTTATTATCTTATACCAGTGAGGATCAGATTTTTGTAATTCAGCCATGTTTCTGCACATATCAATATAATATTGGTGATACTGCTTGTCTTGCATTAAGAGAATCCTGTAGTCATTTATATTTTCTAAGTCACTGTTGGTATCATTCATACCTTGTGGAAGTCTAGACAAAGTGTCTGCAATGGTGTTGTCCTTACCTCTTATGTACTTAATTTCAAAAGAGTAGTTCTGAAGTGTAACTGCCCATCGTGATAGTCTAGGATGTACAAGTTTACAAGTTAACAAAAATGTCAGGGCCTGGTGATCGGTGTAAATTACCGTATGTTTTCCAAATAAATAATAATTGAATTTCTTGAATGCCCATACTATGGAAAGTGTTTCTAACTCAGTAGTGGAGTATGTACGCTCACATTCAGTTAGAGTGCGACTCGCAAACCCAATAATTCTTATCTGTTCCTCCTCTTTATTCGTTACAACTTGAAATAAGCAACAGCCCAAGCCAGTACGTGAAGCGTCACAAGTCATACAAAAATCTAAATTGAAATCTGGATGGCTCAATATGTTAGCATTCACTAAAGCATGTTTAATTGTATTAAAGTCATTCTGGCACTGTTCCGACCAGATCCAAACTTGATTCTTTCTGAGTAGATTTAGCAGATGTTTACTGTTCAAAAGTGGTTGTGGCAAAAAACGTCTGAAAAATGAACATAGCCCAAGGAATGATTTTAACTGCTTTTTAGTTCGAGGGCTAGGAAAGTTTCTGATAGCATCTAATTTACTGGGATCCGGACGTATGCCCTGTGAATTAATGATATGCCCTAAATACTTTATCTCACTGCAACCAAATTTTGATTTTCTTAGGTTGGCTGTGACTCCAGCTTGTGCAAATTTTTCTAAAATTCTTTGAAGAGTGTCAACGTGTTCATTCCAAGATTGTGTAGCTATCAGTATATTATCTACATAGTGTGTGACTGTCTCAACTAAATCGTCGCCAAGCACGGTATCCAGGGCTGTAATGAATACCCCCGAGCTGACATTCAGTCCGAAGGGTAGAACACAAAACTGATAGGTTCGCCCCCCGAACATAAATGCAGTATATTTCCGAGAATCAGGAGTGATACCCACCTGCCAAAACGAATTAGCGAGATCTATTGTGGAAAAATATTTTGCATCTAGAAATTTCTGTAATTGCTCTTCTAAATTTTCAGGTTTTGTGTGAACCGGTAAAATTATTTCATTAATAGCTCGTGCGTCTAACACTAACCTAATGCTTCCATTTGATTTTTTGACAACAAGTAGAGGACTACAATAAGGTGAGGTGGATGGTTCAATGACCTTCCAGTCTAACATTTGTTTTAATTCTTGCCACACAGCAGGTCGTTGAGATAACGGTACGTTATATGTCTTATGGTAGAAGATCTTGTGAGGCTTAACTTCAATCTTGTACACATACGTGTTGATAACACCTAATCATTTGGTAAAAACTTGTAAATATTTGGATGACACTTCCTGTAGTTTTATACGTTCATGTACACTGAGAGCTGTAGCTTCACTTATCTTATGATCAAGCAATGTTTTCAAGTCCATTAGCTCTGTGTCAGATGAGTGTGTTTGCATGTCTTGAATGTCATTGTCAAGTACTAACTGAACCTTGTACCCTGTACAGTGTTTGTCATGCTTTAGAGTTCTCCTGTCCAAATCAATAATAATTACACTGCCTTTATCATTTAAAATACATTTACCTTTGGAGAAGTCTATAATGCAGTCCTTCTCGCTCATAATATCTATTCCTAATATACAATTTGTCACAAGGTTTTGTACAACCAGGAATGGCCATTGTACGGTTCCATTACCTATTTTAACGTTTACAAAAACTTGCTTCGTAACCCTACATGACTTATTACCTAGTGCAGTAGTTATTTTACAGTTTTGGGCAGG
The DNA here is from genome assembly GCF_021461395.2 of Schistocerca americana. Taxonomy (NCBI): domain Eukaryota; kingdom Metazoa; phylum Arthropoda; class Insecta; order Orthoptera; family Acrididae; genus Schistocerca; species Schistocerca americana. The sequence continues at coordinate 288,780,710 of NC_060122.1, forward strand.
AAACTCAGGCACAGGTTCCAATTCACACATCTTTTTATAGAAATTAAAAGACAAAACGCTCACAGCTGCACCTGTATCTAGGATAATAGTAGTTGGAATCCCACCTACTACACCAGTAGTAGATGCTAAAACAATTACATTTGTGTTTAAACGACATTGTGTACTGTCTTGTAAAAGTTCATCTGATATATTGTTATTGTGGTTGTATCTTATAAATAAAACAGGTAGTTTTTGTTTAGAATTACTCGGCATATCATTATTCTGTTGTTCAAGTGTGGTGTCAAATAACTGATTAACATTGAAGTCGCCCCCCAAGCATTCTTCAGCCACGACCTGGGACAAAGTAGTGACTGTTTCTAGTTTGTTGGATTATCATTTGTACTAGGTACTGACACAGATTGAGGTTGTGCATCAGGTGTCATTTCTATTATATTCACATTCGGATATTGCCTATTATGATCTCCAAACTTTTGCGGTTGTTGTAGCTGTTGCGCATTATAACTTACCTGTCGGTCGTGAGGTATGCTCCAATTTTGACCTGGTGGCTGCTGTGGTAAAGCAGAGTTTGAATGAAAGTACTGATCGTTACGAGTCCAACCTTGATGCTGTCTTGGCTCGTAGTTATTATTATTTCTATTTCTGTTTGTGTTTTTGTTATTACCTTTGTATCCGTTGTTACCGTTGTAGTTATTACCGCGGTGCCTTTGGTATAGATTGCCGCATGAAATGTTATTACTGTTGTAACTATTGTTTGTATTGGAATACGCGTGTTGATTTTGATTTCCGTATTGAGACGGCATGTGAGTTTGCTGTTTTTGCTGTACCGCGTATCCAACTGTGGGCGCGCCAGAATTGTGTTGGCAAGCCTGCATGTTTTGCATACCACTAGTGTAAACATTGTGGCTGCTGTTTTGCCGCGCGAAGCGCTGATCTTCAAGTAACATGTCAACCGAATCTAAAGCTGTTAAAAAATAATCTGAATCGTCATCCGGGATATGTAGGAGTTTTTCTTTAATGTTGAAAGGCAATTTGGCCTTCAACGCACGGAGTATATCACGCGTTGCGACTGGTTCGTCTAAAAAATGTCCCATGTTCAAGTATTTTTCAAAATATCTGCGTAAGTTACCATTTTTACTGTTAAAAGTTTCAGGTTCTAAAATTTGTCTTCTGAGTCGCTCCTGGACGGATTGCGACCAGAATTTGTTCAGAAAAGCACGCTCAAACTCACTGTACGTGGTACATACGTCAGCTTGACTGTATGCCCAGACAGCTGCATCGCCTTGGATGTAACCGACAATATATGAAATCTTTTTCCGGTCGCTCCAAGTGCGTGGAAATGCGTTACTAAAAGATTTAAGAAAAATCACCGGATGAATGGTTCGTTTTTCTGGGATAAAAATCTGAAATTGCCTGTGTTTCATTAAGCTTTCATCTTCCTTCGCATTGTGATATGGATTTATTCCACTGTAATTACTGGTATGTTCAGCTGGCGAGTAATTACGATAATGTTGCTGTGGTTTACCATGATAATAGCTTGTGTTTGTGTTTCCACATCGTGGTATGTGTTGTAGTCGTGGTGTGTTTTGTTCTTGTGTATTTGTCGTGTGCGGAATGTGTGTATCATACTCGAATGTATATTGGTTTCTGAACTGTACATTTTGACTGATATTTTCGTTACATTCAGACTGTAGTTGATCGGTGAATTGTCTCATGGGTACAGTGACGGATTGTACTGCGTCACTGATCAGCTGTTTGTTATGAGTAATGTATTGCGCTACGGAGTCGTGCACAATTGTTGGTAAATTTTCACGTAAGCATCTATCAAAATGTTTGTCTTTGTTCTCAACCCAATCATGAAATTCTTTATTAATATTTTGAAAATGAGCTGTGGCATCAGATTGTAAGATGTCAGTCAGGTGTTGTTCAACATTGTCAAATTTATTCTGTACGTCAGTAATTCGTTTTTCAAGGTTGTCATGTACTGAAGGATATGTTTGAATTTGTTCAGTAAGAACTTCACACGTGACATTAAGGTTTTTTACTTGTGTCTGTAAAAGTGCTACGTCAGTTGTAGTCTTTTCTTGTCTCGTATTAAGCTGGGAAAATTTAGTACTGAGTTCAGTCATCTGTCTGGTCAGTGTGGCGTCTATAAGTTCCACACGTTTACACAAAGTGTCATTACCTATCTTGATTGCTATGAGATCAGATTTGATTTCGTCATTTTGTGTTTTTAACTGTTCATTTTGTGTCTCTAATTGTGCCTTTAAGGTTGCCATGTTTTCGGCGTTCTGTTTCCTTATGGTTGCCATATTTTCTGCGTTTTGTTTCACTAGCATTTGTAACATGTCGGCAATGTTTACCGTTTGCAAGGTCTCTGCCCCCGCCGCGTCATTAGACGTGACGTCATGCATTAACATGGGCTCTGATTGAGATTTTGAAATTTTTGTAGTGGACGGCCTATTGTCAAAATTTTCGTCAACACTTGCGTCAATGTTTGATGAATCGTCACTACCGGTTGCTGTCGTAAAGTCATTTTCTAACACTTGTCTCACGTCCGAGTCGGATTGCGCCTGAATAGTACGTCCTTGCTGTTCCATTTTTGCGTATTGTTTTCTAGTTATTACCATGCCACACGTGATATATGTTTCAAGAAAATTTTTGACACTGATTTTAAAATAAAATGTAGTTGAGCATGAATCGCTCATAGCAACAATGGCTGTCTGTTAATTTAAAAATATAAACTGAATTTGAGATTATTGGTAATGGCTGCTGGCCATGTTACATGATATCGTACCGAAGTCGGCCATATTGTACACTCGTGTATTGGTATTGTTGCATACGTTATTGTTTAGGGAAAAGTACTGAGAATGAAATTTATCACTGAAACTGTTATGCGGAAAAGAAACACTACAGAATTTACTGAAAAGCTAATACACTGAATTATACGTCTGGTCAAGCCTGCTAATGCAAAGATGCTGCGTCTTACCTTATTTTGCTGGAAGTTTCATTGCGTCTTCCCGCAAAATTTCAGAATTGGAAAATATCTTCAGATTTTGTTATCTCTCATACATTGACGTCCAGGTCCAGAAAGTTGATTTTTTACATGAAACAAAGAGAACAATGTAACAAATGACAAAATAACAAGTCCGACACGCAGTCGCCAATATAAAATAGATAAAATAAATAAATAAAAATATATTGTTATTTCGATATTGATTATTCTATCTGTATGATGGTGATTGTGATTGCAATTGTATTTGCTTATTTGGAACGTGGACGTTTAATTATTCGGTATCAGACGCTTGACAATGGCTTTTTCGTAAAGGCAATGTTACTTGTAGTTGACCGTGAAATAAAACTGAATAATCGGACTTCGTAATTAAATCGTTTCCAAAGACTGCTGCGGTAGGTGCGGACTCATAATCTAAATCTCAATATTACAATAATTTGCCAGCCATGCCAATACGTCGTACAGAGGTGATTGTCTACTAAACATAAAAAAGTTACACAGTTAGTTAAATCAGATATATTCAATGAATAAGCCTACAGTTCATAATCCTACTTACTTTTATAAATATAATTCTTTACAGAATCGAGTGCCTAGTGTGGTTGCAACTCGCAGTATTCTTCTATAACATGAAATATGGCGGTGTGCCAGACAATTAAAAAAAATACGTGCTTCTCGCACCACTTCTACCAGAGCTCTCCCTTTCTTAATCAAACATAAGAGTAACGTAATTGTGCTTTTGTTTTATCAGCGACACAGCGCTGCAGTTGTGTGCCATAGGCTTTATTTATTTGTCACTGATTATTTATTTAATTAATATTTCGCGTTTCCGCGGAAACTCACGCTCGGCATGCAAATGTGCCTTTATAAGTGGATGGCTCTGTGTGACATGTTTGCCATGGCGATACCTCATGCAGGAGCAACCTGCAGCTCGAGTATATAGTCCAAGTATCTCCATACTTTTGTCCATATCAATACTTAGGCTGGGTGGATAATCGGAATCACTGTTATGCACTAAAACCTTTTGATAGGTAAGTAGGATCAGAGATATCTCAGTCTGTGCCATTTCTTCAGGGAGGAGGAGAGAGAGATGTCAGAAGCCCAAAGGTCATTAATACAATTGGCTGGGTCAAATGCCAGCGCATGCTGTAGGATTGAAAATTGAAAAATGAGTTCTATGGCTCAGCTTGGTCCTGTCTGCAGTGAAGTGGGTACAGGCTGCATAGAACATAGTGCAAGGAATTGACCGTCATGGAAATCTGAGTCTGAAAATGCTCCACCTCCATCGATTGTGTTGTGAGGGGATCTCTGCTGTTGGTGGGACCCAGAAGTGGTGTAGGGAATGGAAGTGATTCCACTCCATTAGCTCCCATTCCTAGTCACTACCGACCGCCTATAAACTACTGTACGTAAGGGCAGAGGTTATAGTGGTAGCAAGCAAGCTTTTCCTGGTACAGCTCCACATATTGTGCACAGCTGGCAGTTGTGGGGAAGTGGGGAGGGTCGATATGTCTTAATGCAGCTGTAGCTGATTTCAGTGCTTGACCAAATTGTCCTGGACAGCCGTTACTTCAAAAATTTGCCACCCACTATTGCCAACAAAGACACCTTAGGTCCATCTGGAGTCCCAGCGAAACGTGCGAGCCCAGACATAGGAGCCCAAGTGGTGATATGACTGTGTGCATGAGTGTGTGTATGTGTGGGCGGTGGACCCACAGAGCCAGATACGTAGGACAAAGACAGTGCAGTGTGCGCTCCTGTAAAGTTTTCACCAGGCTACATTCATTTTCAAAAATCCTGAAATGCAGATGCTGTGAATTGAGGGCCATTGTCAGAAACCTGTATGGCAGTTGCCCCCTATACTGCAAATATGATGGACAAGTAGTTGCTGCAGTAGTGGTAGTCATTTGAGTCACATGTGGAAAGTTAAAGAGGGAACCAACAACTAGCAATCACATTACACATGAGAATGGTCTGGTAAAATCAACACGCACTCTTTTCCAGGGTTGGTTATAGCATGGCCAAGGGTTGAATCGCTATGCTGGTGCTAACTGATTGTTGGCATAGGCCAGCCAGTTCCAGACAGTGGAAGCAAGGTGTTGCTGGAATATGTAGCCTGAGTATCTCTGACCTGAATGAGATTTTCACTCTGCATCGGAGTGTGTGCTGATATGAAACTTCCTGGCAGATTATAACTGTGTGCCGAACCGAGACTCGAACTCGGGACCTTTGCCTTTCGTGAGCAAGTGCTCTACCATCTGAGCTACCCAAGCACGACTCACGCCCCGTCCCCACAGCTTTACTTCTGCCAGTATATCGTCTCCTACCTTCCAAACTTGACAGAAGCTCTCCTGCTCTCTGACCTGTTGTCTAATCGATTCTCATAGCGGACTGGCAGTACAAATCACTGTGAGATGTTGAACCTGGTATATTTGCCGTCTCACTTGGAGAATGGCATTTTCTAGCTTCAGAATCATTTAGTCTGTGGTACCAGCACAACTTTTCAGCTGAAGGCGAATGGCGGCATTTCTTCGCTGAGTGATTGCGCTGTGATGTCTGACTGGGATGCTGTGTTTGAAGAGCGACAACTTGAGTGGTAAGCCCAGCAATTTGTCCTTGTAATTGTCTGATTGTGGGCATATGGCTGCAACACTTGAGAACTGATACATATTAGCAGTATGGTCCACTGTTTGTGCAAAGGCGTCGAAGTGGCTGCGGCATATGGTGAGTATCTGGTGGCCGTCGACAATAAGCGTGACGGATGTTTCGTAGAATATCTTCATTAACAGCATTGCTCGCCAGGTGCCGTAGGCGACGCAACGGCTGTGAAGAGTTGCGATCATCTAACACTTCAGTGTGAAAAAATGTTTCTAATCGTTTGGCTTCAGAGTGAGAAAAGCAGTTGATTTGAACATTTTTAATGGCAGCATATTTATCAGTGCTTGGTGGCGAGGTCAAAATATCCTGGACTTCAGTGGCCATATCCTCGTTGAGAACGGCAAATGGAGTTAACTATGCTTTGTTTCATTGGAAGTTGTGTGGACTACCACAGAATCTCGAGTTGTGGAAACCACAGAACACAATTTTCTTGACAGAAGGTGGTGATTTAACTGTTATATGGTTCGCGAGAGTGTTTGTAGGCATGTCGACAATTGGCATCGGATTTTTCATTATAGATAATTAGTATTCAATACGAGGCAGATGCTTGATGCAATTGATGCAGTGTTTTGTAGTTATATGTAAATTGAAGTTGGAGAGGGAAAGAAAGGACAGGAAAGGGCAGGGATTAGTGATGTCAGCTGCATCAGAACATTATGTGAAATCAGCAGTGACAAGTGAAAGTGTGTACCAGACCAGCATTCGAATTCAGATCTCCTGTTTACTAGGCAGGTGTGTTAACCAATGTGCCACCTGGCACACAGTATTATCACAACTACACAGACTATCTTGACACACCTCATCACCGATCCACACTCCCGTCGAGCGCCACCTACCTACAGTCCTTGACCACTTCCTCAATTTTCTCCATTCCTGCAGGAGGTCAATCATGCTTGTGCATGCATACTGAAGAAGGTGAATCCATTGCCCAGCTAGAGGAATCAATTATATGAATCTGTGGTGTCTGTTCTTTCGGACATGTTCACCTTCTTCGGTGCAGATGCACAAGCATGTCTGAACTCCTGCAGGAATCTCAGAGTTGTGAGCATGGAGGAAGTGGACAGGGGCTGTCGATGGGTGGCGCTCGCTAGGAGTGTGGGTGCCAAGATAGTCCGTGAAGTTGCGATAACACTGTGTCACTCATAGTGCAGAGGTTAACACACCTGCCTAGGAAGCAGGAGATCCCGGGTTTAAATCCTCGTCTGGTACACATTTTCATTCAACACCTCTAATTTCGCGTCATATCCCAACGCAGCTGGCGTCAGTAATCCCTTTCCTTTCCTATCTTCCGCCCCCCATCACCTTCAGTTTACATGTAATGTGTCGCAGCTGTGGATTCTGCATGGCGTCTGTTCTTTCACATATGTCCGAAAGAAATTCATATAGTTTCGTACTTAGTTTGTGATGTGGCGTGATTCAAAGTCTCACTGATCACTAAAAATGTTGCGGATTTAGTGTGAATAATTTATTAACAATATTTGGCAGATACACAAGAGGACACAAAAATTCGAGAACAAAACAAGAGAACATAAAAAACATTGAATAAGTGTGAGATAAAAGAATAAACGGGAGACAGCGACAGCACTGCAGTGCATAACTACATTGCGTCTTTGTAACATTTCATTGGTATCTCATAATCTCAGTTTCATCATTTGGTTTTGAGCTAATTTCATTGACATCGTTTTAAGATTCCGTCATGTGTGAACACTCCATCATTTCAAGATGACGCTACCTGACATTCCGTTCTGTTCCAGTCCATACCATTCCATTCTATTCTGACATCTAGTTTGAAATGGCCTTTAATGTTTATTATTATAGTTGTACCTTTTATCTAATTCAAATTAAACTTGCTAACTGTGTAGCTCGTGATGTATAGCTTTCACAAATATTTCAAGTTGCACATTTGATTTTTGCGATTCTTCTTTCAGCAGACACTATTTATATAATTATTTCTCGATTGTGTAGGTCGATGGATATATGATATATATCCTGAATAAAAGTCTGAAAGTTGGTGATTCAAGCCTCAGTCAGTCCTCGCATTTTGCATCACTTAAGGCTTTTATTATCTATTGCATTTGTGAAAAATGCCAAGTTTCAGCGTCGCGCAGGGTCCATGTTAATTCTGCGCCCCTGTAGAGCTATTACTTCAGAGGTTAGAAGGAAGAAGAGCATACCCAGGGCTGGTTTAGTGCCAAAATGACACAAGTGACCACTTGGAGCATCAAGATGAGAGGGGTGCATTTTATACATAAAATTTTTGACCAGTTTAATAATTTTCAACTACTGAAAGTTACCTACTTGCTGGGGAGTTTTCTTAACATGTAACATACAACTTATGTGGCCAAATAGTCTCTTATGTTTAACATGTTAATACAAAATTAGATAATATATTTTGTATTTATGTTCCACGTTTTTCAGTGGAAAGTGAGATAATTTCTAAACTATAGAAATAAAAAGTTCCATTATTAAACTAAAAATGAAAAGAAATTTTGAATCTTCTTTCTTTGCACTCAGTTTAATGATATCACATTTTCTTTGTAGCTTTTGCCAAAAGCTTTTAAAGTCCTCAGGAATGACCTTAAAAGATTTTTAAAAATTTTTAACACTGAAATAAGATTCAGAAATGTATTTCCATCACAGGGGAACGTCTACTTATTTTCAAAGAAAAACAACCCATTTCCACGATTACTAACTTCATGTTTATTTTTAAACATCTTACCAAGTCACCAGAGATAGTCAGTTGAAGTTTGAGGGGAGAGGCTTGGCAGGTAGCAGGGAGGAGGAGTTGCCAACTGAATATGGCTGTTGTGTGTGTAAATGTTCTCAAACCAGCCCTGAGCATACCACTTCCAATATAACAATGTTTTGATAATAACTTTGCTTTATTTTAAAATTTCTATTTAATTAAGCAACATTATTTTACTTGAATTACTGTTATAAAACAGACTCACTCAGAACAGAATGTAAGGAAGTAAGAAAAGAGTATTATTAAGCCTTCGCATTTTTACTACCTTGATCCATTTTAATATCATGTTATATATTTTTGATATTTGTTAATTTATTTATAATTGTCATAAAGTGTTTTAATAACTAAAAAATACAGTTTTCTTCCATTACTTATTATGCAGGACATGATGCAATTCAGGCTTCAAAGCATTACTGGAGGCACTGTAAACTTTTTATTAATGTAAACACAGAAAGCTTTCTTTAACACATTACTTTATGAAATATGCTCTTGTTGGAGGTAGTACACCACCACTTTCCTCTGACATTTGAACTGTATTACCCAGCTAGTTGTAGAAAAAGCTACAATATATGATAGAATATAAGCAAAGAATTACTTAGTATATTTTTTGATATCCATAATGCATTGTCTGCAAGAAATGGCCAATGGCAAAAAATTCCAGGCCCTAGTGGAGATCAGATCTTGAAGATGTGAATCTGTACTCTGACAATTAACCATTAAGCCACAAATTAGGTAGTCGAAAGTAAGAACATCCGTATAACTGAGAACAATTTCCTCACTCCCCCCTCCCACAGCCTGGAAAGTGTACGTTGCACAGGCAGTAGAAAAATTCCTTTGACATATGAAGTCTATGTTTTCTCATTAATCTTGTTAAAATAGAATACTGATTGTTGTGGTGAGGTTTTGTCTTCATAGCGTTTTGCATTAAGAAATTATGAAGTACTTTATAACATCTAATATTCAATAACTTCTTTAAAGCGGTAGGACCATATGGCGATAAAGTCATATAGACTTCAATAAATTTCAAAAGTTTGTGATTTCTCAAAACACATTCATCGTTCGATGGAATAAGTAATAAAGACACACACTAAATTATTTTCCAACCATATTGTATCTTTTTATTCAGTGACATGATATGTTGAAAATCCTGTGACCAAAAGATAGTATTCTACTGTTAAACAGACCAACAATGACCTTGTGAACTAGATAGTCGAGAGAAATAAAAATCCAAATAATATTTGAAATCGGTGTTTTTAGATTGAATGCAAAGCAGTATCCTCTGTAGTTTACAGTATGGTATTACTGAACAGTGATTATATTTTGACATTTCTTATGTTTTAACATTTTATAAAGAGCAAAAATTTGTATGGCGTTCGTCATGACAAAAAAAAACAGATATCACTCAACCTTATTCACTGATCAACAGTGAGAAGATAAGAATACAAAGATGAATTAAAGATTCATGTAATTTCTTTGTGATTCCTTGATGTAAATTGTCACACAACCTTGTTGTAGATGGAAGGAAAAGAGAAAAATGCCTCGAACTGTTGGCGCAGGGACTATCCAGCTAGGTAGCATTCAGTTCACAAGACTATAGGAACACATGAGAACATTTTTATGTCACATGCTGTGTTGACGACTTCAGGAACTGCTATTGACTTTCTTTAGGGTTCGTTGCAGGGTGCTTGGGAGATGCCACTATGAATTTCATAGCTGATAGTTTTCGTTCAAAGATTACATGTAATGAAAGTATGCCATTACAGGGCAATGTCACATTGACAATTTATAAAAAAGTAGTTTTTGGTATGGTCTGTTATAATTAAAGGTCACATAACGACATATTGGCTGTGAAAGCCTTCAAACTATCTAAGTTACAGCACAAAGTCTGAAGATTCACAAGTTTATCATGTTTTACTGGTTGTAAATACAATGTTACAAAATACAAAGTTGCTCGTTCATGTACTGCCATTTCCAGTTTTTTTTTTTATCTTCAAGTTCCTAAATATTCTGGGACTGCCTCATTACAGGTCCTTTGACTGAAGTATGTTTTGTAATATTCTGTGTTATGCACGTATGTGTGTACTGTCTCTCTCAGGAGTGTGTTGTCTTTGTTAATAATTTACAAACTGAGCATGAGACACACAAAAGCGAGTAAATATTCAAAACATTTCATCATCCAGGAAAACGAACAACCATTCAGAATAAAAAGCATATAAGAGATCGACACATCTGCAAAAGAATGACTGTAAAAGGTAACTTAGTCTCATGCATCTATTACGAGATATTTTTTTAAGACTATCACTCAGAATAAAAACATTGAAAAGACTGACACAATTGCAAGATAATTAAAAGCGATCTATAAAACATAAAAATAAGTTTATGAGCTATTTCTTTTTGGACACAACTTTTCCAAAGAAGAATGTCTTCAATTGAGGTACATCTTTAACTACCAATATGACATTTTTAATCATTTTATTACAACAAATTGTACCAGTACCGACCCATTTTCGAGAGACCCTCAACGTGCTGGTATTCTGAAACAGCATTTATTCATAGGACATCATTTAAATGAGTCATTGTTTTAATTCGTCTGCTATAATGCCTACTCACCATTTCTAATTACAAAAAGACGCCATCAGCTAGTTTTCAGAGTTTCTAAATATAAATGTAAGTTGTTGAGACATCTTGAAGTTTGTTTCCACAAATTATTGCATTCAGCTCTGGCTGGCTTGAGCTTGTTTTCTCATTGTAAATCAGCAAGGCCTCTCGCTTTTGGGGTTGATGAAGGCATATTAGGAAAAATAGTTAATACAACTTTTTCAGTGAGTTTCGATGTTAGTTCTTGCAAACTCGTTAATGTCTCCCTTATCCACAGCTCAATCCACATGAATGCAGAACTTTACACATTCATAAGCAACATAACATGCAATTCACGTACCCTGCAATTAAGATAAAGTGTAATCTCCTGTTCTATCTGATTTAGTCGAATGTTATTATTTTGAATGTCACGTTCACCTCACATGTTGTGAAATGAAGGTTCGCGAAAATTGATAGAGAGTTCTTTCCGTCTTCGATGCAGCATGTGATGTCAAAATGACATCACATGTGCCTCAGGTCTTGTGAACCGTTAGCCACATCCAGCTATGCCGAAACTCCATATCGGCAAAGAGTGTAGAATGAGCCAGCAGCCAACTGTTGAAAGACAGCCATCAGCTACACTGCATTAATTGTGAAAAAAACATTAGTAGTACTGTTTGTTTATCAAATTTTAATGGTGCCTGAACTTTAGTATGGGTCTTATGGCAGTACGGTTCTGATCAGGGCATAATAAAGTTGTCAAATTGTGGGAGTGCAGTTTTGATCTGGGTGCAGTCTTGTTTCCTGACGAAGGTTTGGTAAGACAGTTTGAAAGCTTGGTTTTGGATTAGTACTGAAACGTCAAGCGTTGATTTAGGACAGGTTTCTAAAGCACATTCTTGTAGGTTCCTTGAGTTATTGATGTATGCTGTTTTTTTACTATTAGATATTTAATGGCTTTCGAGTTGCTCGTCAGTTCAGGGGTACTGTATTAACAAGGTTTTGTGCTGGGAGAACCTCAAATGATTTGTCAACCGATCATTAGCTGATAACAACTCGAGTGCAATTTTATGCAAGTTTAGAGTATAATATTTGGATCAGCCTAAGTCCTGGTTAGTTCCAGTGTATAGTAGGAAGCCTGACATATCAATTTTGAGGGAGAGTGGATTTTACTTATTAGTCGACTTTTTTTGCTTTACATGTAAGGAGATTATTGACTTTGAATGATAAGAGTCCACTGCTGAAAAAAAAAAACACTGAATGTTCCTTTATGAGTGTGGAGCATGGAATTTAAACAAGTTCCGTTGGTTGAATTCTGATCCCTTTAATGGATGTTCTGAGCGCAAGCGAATCGAGTCCATTTTTGGTCCTTTTGGACTTTGTTCACTTTTACGTACTATTAATGAAACTGCTTTCGGATCATAAAATATTCATCTCTGCACACTGTAAAGAAGTGTCACAAGATTGGAAACGCCGTTGAGCATTGAGGGAAGCAGTTTTTTGTTGAGAGCACGATGGGAGTATGTCTACTGTCACAGTTTGCATGGTTTGTTTTGTCAGTGTGTGAGCTCTAATTAAAGCAGATTGATGATTATGAGTGATTCGCCTGAAATATGGAAGCTAACATATGGAAATATCAACACAAATGTGCCCATATGTGTTAATCTATATGTGCTATTTTTAAAAGAAAAATTGCTCTTAAATGTTAATTATCTACTGTAGTTTTTGGTTTATTATAGAACTATTGGGAAATGACATGGCTGGCGTCTGAATGTTGGTGGATACTTCCATATACTTGATCAGGAATTGGTCCAGTCACAGGCACCTAGCCCGTTGCATATGCCATGTCTGTTATCACTTAATGACTCGGACCCTAGCACAGATGAGTGCTTGTATAACATGTCTCTCATTATATATGTGTGTAAATATTTTTGCGTCTACATGATACTTATCTGCAGCTGTTTTCCTGTCAATTCTAGAAATACTCGCTAATGTATTAATGTCTGGACAGTCACAGAAATCTATTTCAATGGACATGTCGGACCAGTGTGAGACAGGAAATGTCTGTTTACATATGTAACTCTCCAGAAAAACAGTTTTTGTTCTTACACAAAATGCTTATCGGTCATTTTTTCTTTTTCCCTAGAAATACTGAACAAGTATGAACCCACACCCTGGCCATTCTCACGAACACCCACGTTAAGGCTGTCATCGTGACTGTCTGGACTGTCAACACGGCGATCTCTGGAAGTTATCGTAACAATTCGTTAGCCAGCAACAGTTTGTCAACCCATTCTATTAACATGCACCAGGTATGTCATGTTATGGCACTGCCATGTACAGGGGTTCAAGTCACACACACTGGAACAGGATCTCATTTGCCCTGATTGGGAACTCAGCCAGGAACTGTGACGCGATCCTGTGCCTGAAAGCGTATCAACATGCCTGGAAACGGAAAATTTCTAAGATCCTAGATGATCCACAATATTCCAGCATAAAATGTAATGTGACCCTGTGTTGTGAGTTTACTGTCACAAAACATGACGTTGTAAAACACCAATACATTTATGAGGGAAACTGATGCAATTTCGCTAGGCATTCCACTTGCTGAGTTGTACGAGGGATTAAGCAAGACCAAAATAACGACCTCATTCTGTGAGTTACAAGAACGAGAGTCTGGGAAAGTCGTAATTAGGTTCTGTGGTCGAACATCTGTAGACTTGTTTATGACTCAATACATGTAGAGTGTTTATATATCCCTCTTCCTGGAGAAATACTTCGAAAACGAGACATTGTTCATGTCGAAAGTTCGAACGACAGTGCAACAAGCATTTCACTTGTGAGAAAAACTTGAAGATACGTCCAGAATGTAGTCAGCACTACATGCCTAATATTTGTATAAGCACAATGGCACTGCATCCGCAGTCATGCTCCCGAACGTTGCTAAATTTGAGAGGCAGAATCTCCACAAATCGGTTCATGTATACACCCTGGGGAAAAGCATGTCTGATAAGCTCGATGTGTAGAAGAAAAGGATCGAGGATAAAGCTATTGAACCCATTCACTTGTAATTTGCAGGTCAGTGCAAAAAAACAGATTTGTTGCTCAACCCTGATGACACTAAGCAACGTTACTGCTGGAGTAGAAACGTTTCCCGCCTAATTTCCTTTCAGTTGACTACAAATAAGAGTGTACACTCTAAGACAAAAAAAAAAAAAAAAACATGTACCACAAAGGAATTATCCGAATGGGGAGGAAATCGGTATATGTAATGTACATGATTACAGTTTCAGACAAAATGGGTGATTTATTCAAGAGAAAGAACTTCATAAATTGAGCAAGTCAGTAATGTGTTGATCCACCTCTGGCCCTTATGCAGGCAGTTATTTGGCTTGGCGTTGCTTGATTCACTTCTTGGTTGTAGAACTGAGCGATATTGTGTCAAATACTATCCAATTGTCGCATTAGATCGCCAGAATAGTTTCAGACAAAATGGGTGATTTATTCAAGAGAAAGAACTTCATAAATTGAGCAAGTCAGTAATGTGTTGATCCGCCTCTGGCCCTTATGCAGGCAATTATTTGGCTTGGCGTTGCTTGATTCACTTCTTGGTTGTAGAACTGAGGGATATTGTGTCAAATACTATCCAATTGTCGCATTAGATCGCCAGAATCCCGAGATGGTTGGAGAGCCCTCCCCATAATGCTCCAAACGTTCTCACTGAATTTCAAATCATCATATTCTGTATCAGCTGCGAGTGTCTGTATCTTTGTTTCGTCGCTCTCTCGCAAAAAGTGAATTTTGTACTCAGTACAATACTTGTCATGTTTGAGAGTCCTGGTATCTAAGTCAATCGCGACATCACTGCTTTTATGTCTAAGGGAACATTTAAGTTTCGAGAACTCAATAATAGTGTCCTTCTCACATAACATATCTAAACCTATAATAATTACGAGGGTCATTCAGTAATTAAAGAGACAAATTGATCTGGGGGAAAACTGTTAGTAGGACAAGTTTGGTACTTTTATGGCGTTAAGTTGGCATGACTGGAATGAGCACTGATCAGCTGATGTATCAACATTGTTTTGTTTATAACCTCAAAAATACATTTCATGATCGAGAGTCGCCTTGAAACGTCCACATTAGTTGAACAACGTTCCGTTATTCGTTTTTTGTTTACTGAAGGCGAGAAACCAGTGAATATATACTGCAGAATGTGCAAATTTGTACAAGTGGGTAGAGCAGTTCAAAAATGGTTGCTACTCAGTGACTGACGAACATCGTTCTGGCCGACCAGCTGCAGTTTCAACTTCCTCACTTGAAAGTCGAACTGATGACATTGTTCATGGCCACCGCCGTGTGACTGGGGAAATGACAGTTGATAAGGTTCAAGTTAGTACTGGTTCAGTTCATAACATTATCTATAACAAGCTGAAGTATCGCAAAACATGTGCAAGATGGGTCCCAAAGGAATTGACGCAGCTACACAAGGAAACAGGGTTGAGAGTTGGCACAGAGCTAAAGGAACGTTTTGAAAATTTTAACTTGTGATGAAACTTGGGTTCACTATTATGAGCCGGAATCCATGGAGTGGAAGCACGCCAACTCACCGGTCAAGAAAAAATTCAAAACCCAAGCATCAGCAGGAAAAGTCATGTTGACAGTGGTTTGGGATACTGAAGGCCCAGTTTTTTGTGATTATCTCGAAGAGCAGCGTACAATGATCAGCCAACGCTACTCGGATTTGCTTTTAAACAAGGTGAAGCAAGCCATGAGAGAGAGAGATGACGTGGACTCAGAGGAGAGGTATGATTCTCCAGCAATACAACGCACGTCCTCATATTGCTCAACTAACCTGTGAAATCATCGACAAAATGTGGTGGGAGGTACTGCCTCCTCCCCCTTACAGTCCTGATTTAGCACCTAGTGATTTACATTTGTTTGGTGCACTGAAGGAGGCATTATGTACTAAGAGGTTCCAGGACAACGAGGACGTGAAAAGGTTTGTGGAAAATTGGTTCAAACATCAAGATAAAGAGTTCTTTGCAGGCGGAATAAAAATGCTTGCAGCCCGTTGGAACAAGTGCATAAATGTTCAAGGGGATTATGTTGAAAATTAGAAAAAGTATTGTTTCGAAAAAATAAACGCTTTTTTCTTCAGACCAATTTGTCTCTTTAATTATTGAATGACCCTCATAGTAACTAGGAATGGCCATTGTACTGTTCCATTACCCGTCTTAACAGTTCGATTTATCGTGGCTTTTCCTGGCTGGGTTGTAAATATTAGCCAAAGACAAATAATAACAGATGATGATAATACACTCCTGGAAATTGAAATAAGAACACCGTGAATTCATTGTCCTAGGAAGGGGAAACATTATTGACACATTCCTGGGCTCAGATACATCACATGATCACACTGAGAGAACCACAGGCACATAGACACAGGCAACAGAGCATGCACAATGTCGGCACTAGTACAGTGTATATCCACCTTTCGCAGCAATGCAGGCTGCTATTCTCCCATGGAGACGATCGTAGAGATGCTGGATGTAGTCCTGTGGAACGGCTTGCCATGCCATTTCCACCTGACGCCTCAGTTGGACCAGTGTTCGTGCTGGACGTGCAGACCGCGTGAGACGACGCTTCATCCAGTCCCAAACATGCTCGATGGGGACAGATCCGGAGATCTTGCTGGCCAAAGTAGTTGACTTACACCTTCTAGAGCACGTTGGGTGGCACGGGATACATGCGGACGTGCATTGTCCTGTTGGAACAGCAAGTTCCCTTGCCGGTCTAGGAATGGTAGAACGATGGGTTCGATGACGGTTTGGATGTACCGTGCACTATTCAGTGTCCCCTCGACGATCACCAGTGGTGTACGGCCAGTGTAGGAGATCGCTCCCCACACCATGATGCCGGGTGTTGGCCCTGTGTGCCTCGGTCGTATGCAGTCCTGATTGTGGCGCTCACCTGCACGGCGCCAAACACGCATACGACCATCATTGGCACCAAGGCAGAAGCGACTCTCATCGCTGAAGACGACACGTCTCCATTCGTCCCTCCATTCACGCCTGTCGCAACACCACTGGAGGCGGGCTGCACGATGTTGGGGCGTGAGCGGAAGACGGCCTAACGGTGTGCGGGACCGTAGCCCAGCTTCATGGAGACGGTTGCGAATGGTCCTCGCCGATACCCCAGGAGCAACAGTGTCTCTAATTTGCTGGGAAGTGGCGGTGCGGTCCCCTACGGCACTGCGTAGGATCCTACGGTCTTGGCGTGCATCCGTGCGTCGCTGCAGTCCGGTCCCAGGTCGACGGGCACGTGCACCTTCCGCCGACCACTGGCGATAACATCGATGTACTGTGGAGACCTCACGCCCCACGTGTTGAGCAATTCGGCGGTACGTCCACCCGGCTTCCCTCATGCCCACTATACGCCCTCGCTCAAAGTCCGTCAACTGCACATACGGTTCACGTCCACGCTGTCGCGGCATGCTACCAGTGTTAAAGACTGCGATGGAGCTCCGTATGCCACGGCAAACTGGCTGACACTGACGGCGGCGGTGCACAAATGCTGCGCAGCTAGCGCCATTCGACGGCCAACACCGCGGTTCCTGGTGTGTCCGCTGTGCCGTGCGTGTGATCATTGCTTGTACAGCCCTCTCGCAGTGTCCGGAGCAAGTATGGTGGGTCTGACACACCGGTATCAATGTGTTCTTTTTTCCATTTCCAGGAGTGTAGTATGTGATCAGAGTATGTTAATACAAACGTTGGGCGCTTGACGATGGATTTTTGCGTATTTAAGTTTGACCGTTAAGTTTGATTTTTCTGAAATTGTTCTTTATCGGACTTCGTACAGGGTGACGCGGAATAACGATAATGTTTGAAATGAGTAGTGGCAACCATGGATAGGTGGCAGCACTGCGGGTTCGTGACAGTTAGCGAGTAAATAGTCCGCCTTTTCAGTAATAATGGATCAGTGGAACAGACAACAGCGTGCGTTAGCCATAAAATGTTTTATAGAAACAGTGATAGTTTGGTAGCGGCGCAGAGGGAGTATCGATGTTTTTATAATTTAGGACGTCGTAATGCCGTTCTGTCGAAACGCGCGATAAAATGTTGGGTTAATAACTTTGAAGAGTCTGGATCTGCCCTCAAGAAGAAACCAACAGAACGACCAAGAAGTATGCGTTCTCCAGCGAACTTTGGTGTTGTACGGGAGCCTGTCTTATGGAGCACAAGGCGTTCAATTCATAAGCAAGCAGCAGTGGTTGGAATGCCCTGTGTTCGCAGAATTCTTCGTCTTGATTTAAAATGTCATCCGCAGAAACTACAGATGGTGAAACAATTGAAGGACAATGATCACCGGTTACGATTAGGGTTCTGTCAACAAATTAAACAATGATGATGAATTTCTAAACAAGTTGTGGATATCAGATGGGGTATATTTTCATCTCACCTATTATGTGAATAAACAGAACTACTGTTATTGGCAAACACAAATCCTAATGACGTTCATGAGCGCCCTTTACACGCTAGTAAAATGACAGTTCGGTGAGGTGTTTCATTACATGGGATTATCAGACCGCATTGTTCCACAAATGAACAGGGAAACGCAATAACTGTCAATGCCGATCGTTACGTGGAGATGTTACGAACTTTCGTTACACATGCATTGAACAACTTTCCAAACGTTCAAGAAGCCTGGCTTCAACAGGACGGAGCGACATCTCACACTGCACGGCAGTCAGTGGCGTATGTGAGAGAATTGTTTGGCAACTGTGTGATCTCACGATTCGGAGATCGCCAGATTTATCCGTTGTGATTTTTTCTTGTGGGGCTACCTCAAGAGCAACGTCTACACGACTCGACCAAGAACTCTGGAAGAGTTAAAACAGAGAATTCGGGATGCAATTCACAGTCTCCCAGCCGAGATGTTGCAGCGGTCAATGAGGAATCTCAACAGCAGATTTCACGAATGTATTCGTGTAGGATGACGCCACCCAAACGATATAATTTAAAAAAAAATCATAAATGCCATCAATGTTTCGTAAATGGCAAAGTTGTAAGGTTCAATTACTAGGAATGCAATTTCTTTCCTTCGTCACTTCTAGTTTTACTGGATTGTGGAAATGTTCCCGTTTTTCTGTGTCACCCTGCAGATTGAATAATTTCAAAGTTTTGGTTCGTGCTGGACCATTTGTAACACCTAACCTTTAGCATTGCCAAGATGCCG
The DNA here is from genome assembly GCF_021461395.2 of Schistocerca americana. Classification (NCBI taxonomy): domain Eukaryota; kingdom Metazoa; phylum Arthropoda; class Insecta; order Orthoptera; family Acrididae; genus Schistocerca; species Schistocerca americana. The sequence continues at coordinate 288,799,936 of NC_060122.1, forward strand.
TTTAATTCGAACAGTTGCTCACAGTATAAGTGAAGCACAAGATTAAAAAATATCATTGTGTTCACAAAATATTATACTAAATTAAGTTACATAGACACTTACATTAATTCTGTTGCTGTGTACAACTATGAGTACGCCTAGTGAGATTGCGTCTCAATAAAATAAATAATGGCGGTGTACGCAATAATTATCTGCAGTGATGGCAGATATGCGTCCGATCGGAACCGGCTCAAAAACAAAAAAAGTGCCATCTTCTCAGCAAGACAACTGAACTGCGTAATTATTCTAATGTTTCAGCGGTTGCACGCCACAATCGATACAACCGCTTATACTAATTACTATCTTAACTAATTCTTTATTTATATTCTTAACTTATATATACTTTTTTGCAATATATCCACGCCCATCCTGCAAATGTGCCTTTGAAAACTTCAGACAAAATGGAAGATTTATTCAAGAGAAAGAGCTCCATAAATTGAGCAAGACAATAATAGATTGCTACACCTCTGGCCCTTATGCAAGCAGTTATTCGGCTTGGCATTGCCTGATGCAGTTATTGGTTGTAGTCCTGAGGTATATCGTGTCAAATCCTGTACAACTGGCGCTTTAGATCGTTAAAATCCCGAGATGGTTGGAGCTCTCTGTACAGAAATCTCCAAACTTCTCATTTGGAGAGAGATTGGGTGAAACTCACGCCAGTGCGTGGGCGTTATCTTGCCGACATGTTAACCCAAGATGGCTTGCCGTGAGGGGCAATAAAATGGGGAGTAGAATCTCATTGACGTAGCGCTGTTCTGTAAGGGTGACATGAAAAGAGGTCTTACTGTGAAAAGAAATGGCACCATAGACTATTACTCCTGGTTGTCGGACCATATGGCGGTAGACAGTTAGGTTGGTATCCCACTGCTGTTCCGGGGCGTCTCCAGATATGTCTTCAGACTGGAATTTCATTGACTGGAGTAGAATTGTCTTCCGTGATGAGTCCCACTTCGAACTGAGACGCCCCAATGAGCAGTGAATACGTGTCTGGAGATGCCCTGGAACAGCCCTGACTGTCACCTCCCATACACCCTGCACCAAAGAGTGATGGTCTGGGGTGCCATTTCTTTTCACAGTAGGACCTCTTTGGTTGTCATCTGCTGCACCCTTACAGCACTATGGTACGTCGATGAGATTCTACTCCCCATTTTGTTGCCCCTCACGGCAAGCCGTCTTGGATTAACATGTCGGCAAGATAAAGCCCACCTGCACATGGCGTGAGTTTCACCCAATCTCTCCCCAAATGAGAACGTTTGGAGCATTCTGCACAGGGTTCTCCAACCATCTCGGGATTTTGACAATCTAAAGCGCCAGTTGTATACGATTTGACACGATATACCTCAGGACTACAACCAACAACTGCATCAAGCAATGCCAAGCCGAACAGGTGCTTGCATAAGGGCCAGAGGTGTACCAATGTATTATTGTCTTGCTCAATTTAGGGAACTCTTTCTCTTGAATAAATCTTCCATTTTGTGTGAAACTGTAACCATTGTCTACACATGTACATCACATCCATCAATTTCAATCCCATTTGGGTAATTCCTTCGTGGTGCATCACTTTCTGTCTTAGAGTGTGTTTGTTTTAGGTGTGAATGCATTTAATTTGAGCAAACAATTCATGTAGCATCAGAGGGCTGCTCTGCCCACGATATGGTAAGTGTAGATATGACTACTGAGCCGCAAAAGTTCAAACCATTTTCTACACAAAGAGCGAGTACCTTTTGCAGTGTACGCTGATCTCGAATGCCTGCCCATTCAGTGGCAGGCAGTGAGGGTGATCCCACTTCCTCACATACAACTCTCACAGAATGACACATACAATTTGAGGTATCATTAAAGGCGGTTTGTTCATTGACTCCAGTTGCAATTATTTTAAATCATGAGATGTGGGAAAGCCTGCACGATGGTTGCTTTCTGAGCTTCAGGCAGTTACAGAGGTACTTGATGAGATTTATCATAACAATATTCTACTAATTATTCAAATGTTCAAATGTGTGTGAATTTCTGAGGGACCAAACTGTTGAAGTCATCGGTCCCTAGGCTTACGCACTGCTTAAACTAGCTTAAACCAAGAACACACACACCCACGCCCGAAGGAGGACTCGAACCTCTGGCGTGAGGGGCCGCGCGATCCATGACATGGGGCCTCTAACCACGCGGCCATTGCGCGTGGCTACTAATTTTTGAGTAGGTAATTAGATCACTCAAGTTTGCGAAGCGAGGGCGGTACGCTTCACATATTGTGGCGACAAACGTTAAGCAGTAGTTCATATTCCTGCAGGAATTTTTGTGGGCTGAGATTTGTGCACGTCGCTCCATCCCATAGCGAGTGTGCAATTGCCATTAGTTTTGACTAAGGGAAATTTAACATTCTGCGGAATGCAGGAAAGTTAAGACTGATTGAATTCAGTCAAGGCCAGAGTAGGGAATTAGCGTTTCAGATCCAGCACGGAGATAACGCCGCCGCAGTTCCCGATTGGTAATGTACCAAAGCTCATTAGGCGAGATTAAATGTTGAGTCGAGATTTTGTTTACTCCAACCTGCATACGCTTTGAATATAGAAATTCAAGAGTTAATTACTGACTATTCTTCACTGAGTACATGAGAGTTTTGATTAGTTCAAAAGATAAAGTTCATTCTCCACCAACTTAGCCCACTGCTCAGCTACGACAACATAGATGTAAATATCATTGATAAAGGTTTAATTGTTTAATTTGTTATAATACTTTCATGTATAAAGATAAAGATTTAATAATCACATATTCAATGTCTAAATTTCAATTAATTTGTTGAGAGTTGGTAGTAATTAAACCCCCTTGTTGTTTATGACTTGAACCTTGAAAGCTTTGATAAATTAAAATATAGAATGAGAAAAGGAGAGGTTGTGTTATCATTTTAGGATAAATGCCAAACTGGTCATTTATATTGATTTGAGTATTCTTGAATTCAGAGGCATTTTAAATAATTTTGACACAGGGCCAAAACTTATAGCTATGTGGAATGCCTATTTACCACCCTGGGCTTGAGACGACAGTTAAGATACATTATCCATTGGCGCGTAAGATACATTATCCACTTGCATAAAGACCATAATATACGTCGCCCGTTTACAACGAGAATGTGCGGTCGCAAGAAGACCGGGCTCCAGACGGCCACGTGGTACTTCGGAGAGGGAACACGATCGTGTTGGGTGGGGCTTTGGCGCATTGTTCTGTACTTATGTTAGTTGTCCCATGTGCAGTGAATATGAAGAAGTAAATGGGCAGAAAACTAATGTCTGTGGAATTGCCCCTCCTCGCCCTTCCCTCGCACCCCATCCCACCAGCTCTTTTTACTCACTGTTTGACACATCGTCCGAATTTATTTTTACAGCAGAGTTGTATAATACCAATAAGGATTTTTTCCACCACGCTTCAGGGAATTCCTGCTTTCTTCCAACGGTCTTTCACATGCACAGCAATTCTCGACAGAATTGTTGGTAAACGCATTCCTTTGAACAGTGAAATGAGATGGAACTATAACGCCAGAACAATATCTCCCATTCACGAAAACCATCTGGGACTAACAAGTTTTAAATGAAATAACTGACAGTCCAGACTCTAACTGACTGTCCAGACTCTAGTGCAGTGACTATCGCTTCAAAAATAGCCTCCTATACTTTGACTTGGTTTCTTTCCCCCTCTGTTTTTCAGAACATTTTTTTGAAGACTGAACTACTCTTCAACGTTCTTCGGAAAATGACGCACAGTTGTGCTGTCTCAGAATGCATAGCTTACAAGAAGCTTAAGAAATACAGATAAATTGATCGACTTTTTAAATTCTATGAAATGCTGGACTAATTCGTAACCTGAAGTTTCTATGAAGACAGCTAAAACGATGGATAAATGCATTGGCAATCCTTTGATGTCAAAAAACAAAGAGGTGTACTTCGAGGTACTGGATAATATTGTAACACAACTTAAAATAAGATTTTACATCGTGATAAACTCCTCTTCCTTAAAGCAGGCACTGGTACTCAGTTTGCCAATTATGCTCAGAATTTACCTGTAGGCGGTTTTGATTCGTTGTAGTGCGTTCTTCAATTGTGCACAGTTATGTGTACAACTGAAGGCTGTATTTTCTTCCCAGCTCAAAGAAACATTTAACTCTGTCTGTTTGGGAGATATTATCACAAGAATGATTGAGTATGAAACGGATCAAATTCTTCCAGAAGCTTTCAAATTATTTTGTCCAACTGACGCCATAGTGCCGGCACGGTAGCTCAGCGTGTTCGGTCAGAGGGTTAGCTCCCTCTGTAATAAAAAACTGAGTTAATCGATCAACTACGAAAAAGAAAGCAAGCAAGAAGACGCGGATTCGAGTCCCGGCCGCAGTACCAATTTTACTTCATTATCGTAGATAATAAAAAGAGACTTAAATGTCTCAGGGAAATATTTAATTAAAAGATCTGGAATACATTCATTTTGTGTTTTTACCTTATAAGTAATATCACTGCTGTCATGTCCTCTCTTTTTATAATTATTAGTTTCTCTTTAGATATACGTTGGGGACGTTTATCTGACTAAGCGGTTTTTATGTACGCTATTTTTCTCTTGACAGGTCAGATGACAGTGGATCAGCGATTTACATGTTTACATAGTTGCCGTAATAACCAAGTTATGTGTGGAAATTCGGCTGTTTTTTTGTTATTTCTACAGTTTTAGTTCTAATTTTGTTGTTGCCTGGAATTTGTTTTAGTTGAGATTTTCATGTTCAATTTTTATGATCTCGTAACAATTTTTTTATTGTCTATGATTTGTGATGTTTTCTTGGTGTTATGTCTTTGTTGCATACTCTTCACGTTGTTATCGCTGTTACTACGTATATTTATTATTTAGTGTTTCTGTTTGATTGCTTTAACTGTTTTCATGCTTTATAATGTGAATAAAGTTTTCTATTTACTTTTAGTGCTTTAGGTCGGTTTGTTCATTTAGCAAATTTGTGGGGTTGTTTTTTGCATGTGAATATATCTCTATTTTCTCAAGGATGTTCATGATTGCTCCCTTTTGCGTAATATGAAGGATTTCTAGTGCTTCGTTTATAGGTTTTATCTCGTGTTTCTCTGTTTGTAGATGACGAAAAAATGTAGATGGGTTGTTTTCATTTTCTCTTGCTTTCTCTTTATATGTAATCTTGAAGTTTCTGCTGGTTTGTCCTATGTAGAATTTGTAACATGTGTTACATGAAATTTTGTAAATGGCGGGGTGCATTCGTTCCACAGTCTAGCATAATGTCCACATCTACTATATGTGAAGCCTGTTACAGGGGCTGACTCCATATAGGGTGCACTTTGACCTAATAAAATTCACTGTATGCACCTAACCAGCATACGACATAGTCTTCCTTTAAATGTCCCTTAAACTGATTCATACAGATGCCCTCTCTAGTTCTACCAAATTTCTCTTTAAAACTCATCTGCCAGTTCACTCAGTCTACCATGACACTTGAAGAAAAAATATATTCTTCACTCACCCTAGTGCACTGATGATGCTGTACATCAGCCCTCATCATTGCCCTAATCCACTCGCCACATCTAACGCCAGTTATAGTGGAGTCAGGATAGCTTGAGGGTTAATGATCTCACGAAAGATCACATTGTTGGTACGTGGTGGTTAGCAGGGTAGCAGGTACATCGAAATGGGTAGTCAGCCATAGTAGACTCATAGAAGCAGTGAGAAAACAATGACATGGTTACTCATCTCAATCAATATATCAGTCGAGAACGATGACTTGCTGTGATTAGCAGCAAATGACATGGGCTGGCCCAGGTTGCAGTGTTGATGGCAGCAAAACCAGGCGGATTGTAACAATAGTCTTTGGGCGCACGTCCGCAGCAGCAGAGAGTGTGCATAGCAGGCAGGCAGTGACCCAGCAATAAGTCTGGTGCAGGTGTGAAAAGTGTGTAAGTGCCCTGAAATCGGCTGAAGTCAGCCAACAGATAGCGTCTGGTTGGAAGAGACCAGTTAAGCTTCCAGCCACATCAGGAGTAGGCAAAGCCCATAGATGCGGAACTAGCACAAGCAGTGTCTAGTAGCAGTAGGCTGGATGACCCACATCAGGTCATCGATCGCTGTGGAGCACCTCAGAGCAGGCTACAGATGATGACAGATACGGCATTGCAGAAGTGTACAGTATTTATGGTCCCCGACCCAGTTCTGTCGCGACAGAGCATAATTTCTGACCATGGAAGTGGCGCAGAACTACACTTGGAAATGGTGTAATCTGGATCACCAGAGCCATGGTCTGGCCATCGTACTATGCAGCTTTGACAGTGTTCCAGTCACAGCAGCAGCGACAGGGGCAGGGTGTGTGGTAACCAGTCAGAGCTTTAATGCCGTAGCAATGACCGTCGTATATGATGTGTAGGGTTAATGAGAAAAAGATAGGAGAGATAGCGTACAGAGGTATACAAATATATTTCCCTCGTCTCAATGGAATAGGGCAGAAAATACACAAACAACGTATCTTCAGCTAAGCACTCCATGTTGTTCTGGCACAGGATTCTGTCATTATCATCATCATCATTAATATTGAGGCCAAACACCAGTTAAACTAACGGAAAAAAATCACATCACCAAGAAGGAGTCGTGCGACACAAACAAAACTTGGGAGGCGCGTTTCTGCATCTCAAAGATGATGTCCGTTCCAGTTTCGCGACAATCGCGCAAGAGTTGGCGCTAGCAACGCTACTATGAGTATTCAACCAGGTTTGCTTTAACGGTTGTGAGCGTTAGTTACCTTTGAGATTGGACGTGGTGAGTTGATATTAGTCAAGAATGTCTTTAAGACGAAAAAGACCTCATTATAAACGCCTCATTACTTTTGAACTAGATTGTGTAATAGGGCTACTAGAAGCTGGATGTTCCTTCTGCGATACTGCAGAAAGACTTGGCAGGAATGTAGTCACTGTGCACGATTACTGGCAGCGGTGGTCACGAGAGAGTATGGTCGCAAGAAGACCGGGTTCCAGACGGCCACATGCCACTGTTGAGAGGGAACACGATCGTGTTTGGTGTGGGGCTCTGACGCATCGAACTGCATGCGCAGCAGCAATTTGAGAAGCAGTTGGCACCCTAGTGACACAATGAACTGTTACAAATCGGTTGCTTCAAGGACAACAGAACCAGACGCCCTGTGGCGCGCATTCCACTGGCCCCAAACCAACGCCATTGCGACTTCAGTGGTGTCAAGCGAGAGCTCATTAGAGGGCAGTATGGAGGCCTATTGCATTTCCTGATGAAAGCTGGTTCTGCCTCAGTACTTGTGATAGCCCTATGTTGGTTAGAAGGAGGCCAGCTGGTGGCCTACAACCAATCTGTCTGCTTGCTGGACACACTGGACCCACATCTACAGCTATGGTCTGGGCTGTGATTTCGTATGACAGCAGGAGCAGTCTCGTGGTTATCCCGTGCTCCCTGACTGCAAATTTGTACGTCAGTCTGCTGATTCGACATGTTGTGCTGTCATTCATGAGCAACATCCCGTGGGGTGTTCTCGCCCTCATACCGCTGTTGCAACCCAACATGCTCTACAGAGTGTCGACATGTTGCCTTGGTCTGCTCGATCACCAGATCTGTCTATAATCATGCACATAGGGGATATTATTGGACGACAACTCCAGCGTCATCCACAAGCAGCATTAACCGTTCCTGTACTGACCGACTAAGTGCAACAGGCGTGGAACTCCATTCCTCAAACTGACATCTGGCACCTGTACAACATAATGCACGCATGTTTGCATGCTTGCATTCAACATTCTGGCGGTTACACCGGTTATTAATGTACCAGCATTTTTCATTTGCAATGGCTTATCTCGCGCTTATATTAACATGGGATCTTGCAATGTTAATCACTTGACTATGGTTCAAATGGTTCTGAGCACTATGGGACTTAACATCTGAGGTCATCAGTCCCCTAGAACTTAGAACTACTTAAACCTAACTAACCTGAGGACATCACACACATCCATGCCCGAGGCAGGATTCGAACCTGCGACCGTAGTGATCGTGCGGTTCCAGACTGTAGCGCCTAGAACCGCTCGGCCACCCCGGCGGGCAATCACTTGACTATGTTACCTAGACAAATGTTTTCCTGAAGTTTCATAACTCTACATTAATTATTTTTCGGTGTTGCGATTTTTTTCCCCTCATTGTATTTTCTTCTATTGATTTTGGATGGAAAGAGGTGGTAAAGGTGAACAGCATCCTCATGTAGGAGGGAATAGGTATACAGGGTGTTACAAAAACGTACGGACAAACTTTCAGGAAACATTCCTCACACACAAATAAAGAAAAGATGTTATGTGGACATGTGTCCGCAAACGCTTAATTTCCATGTTAGAGCTGATTTTAGTTTCGTCAGTATGTACTGTACTTCCTCGATTCACCCCCAGTTGACTCAACTGAAGGAAGGTAATGTTGACTTCGGTGCGTGTGTTGACATGCGACTCATTGCTCTACAGTACTAGCATCGAGCACATCAGTACGTAGCATCAACAGGTTAGTGTTCATCACGAACGTGGTTTTGCAGTCAGTGCAATGTTTACAAATGCGGAGTTGGCAGATGCCCATTTGATGTATGGATTAGCACGGGGCAACAGCCGTGGCGCGGTACGTTTGTATCGAGACAGATTTCCAGAACGAAGGTGCCCCGAAGAAAGACGTTCGAAGCAATTGATCGGCGTCTTAGGGATCACGGGACATTCCAGCCTATGACTCGCGACTGGGGAAGACCTAGAACGACGAGGACACCTGCAATGGACGAGGCAATTCTTCGTGCAGTTGACGATAACCCTAATGTCAGCGTCAGAGAAGTTGCTGCTGTACAAGGTAACGTTGACCACGTCACTGTATGGAGAGTGCTACGGGAGAACCAGCTGTTTCCGTACCATGTACAGCGTGTGCAGGCACTATCAGCAGCTGATTTGCCTCCACGGGTACACTTCTGCGAATGGTTCATCCAACAATCTGTCACTCCTCATTTCGGTGCAAATGTTTTCTTTGCGGATGAAGGTTCATTCCAACGCGATCAAATAGTAAATTTTCACAATCAACATGTATGGGCTGACGAGAATCCGCACGCAATTGTGCAATCACGTCATCAACACAGATTTTCTGTGAACGTTTGGGCATACATTGTTGGTGATGTCTTGATTGGGCCCCACGTTCTTCCACCTACTCTCAATGGAGCACGTTATCATGATTTCATACGGGATAGTCTACCTGTGCTGCTAGAACATGTGCCTTTACAAGTACGGCACAACATGTGGTTCATGCACGATGGAGCTCCTACACATTTCAGTCGAAGTGTTCTTACGCTTCTCAACAACAGATTCGGTGACCGATGGACCAATTCCATGGCCTCCACGCTCTCCTGACCTCAACCCTCTTGACTTTCATTTATGGGGGCATTTGAAAGCTCTTGTCTACGCAACCCCGGTACCAAATGTAGAGACTCTTCGTGCTCGTATTGTGGACGGCTGTGATACAATACGCCATTCTCCAGGGCTGCATCAGCGCATCAGGGATTCCATGCGACGGAGGGTGGATGCATGTATCCTCGCTAACGGAAGACATTTTGAACATTTCCTGTAACAAAGTGTTTGAAGTAACGCTGGTACGTTCTGTTGATGTGTGTTTCCATTCCATGATTAATGTGATTTGAAGAGAAGTAATAAAATGAGCTCTAACATGGAAAGTAAGCGTTTCCAGACACATGTCCACATAACATATTTTCTTTCTTTGTGTGTGAGGAATGTTTCCTGAAAGTTTGGTCGTACCTTTTTGTAACACCCTGTATACACAAAGGAGGATTTCGCTAGCTAATTTAATATTACTGCAAAGAAGATTGAGACAAACGTTAACGACAAACCTCTTTGTTAGTGCTCAAATCTCATCGAAGGTGAGGAAATTGAACTGCTAAATAGATAGGTCTTAAGCTGGGAACGCAATTTTCTAGAGTGAGTACAATACTCGAAACTGTTTAGATAATAATTTACATGAACTAGTGTTTCTTGTTTGTATCTGTTGCTACATATTCACGTGTACACTATTAACAAAACATTGCTGAAAACGATGAGTATGTTCTGAGGTTAATAAACAATCAACATCTGAGCAGTGTCACGCTGAAATTGTTCCTGGGAGATTTATTACTAGTCATGTTCCGTCTTTCTTCAGACTGACACTGATCTGGTACTTCTGTCTGTGTGGCAGAGCATGATCCCAGTTCGGTTTGTGAAGATAATTATTTTCTAGAAGGAAGGGCAGTTGCAGGCCCCTCCATACACCTAACCTACATTCGTTTCCACAAGATTATTAGTTTATACGTTCGATGCAGCTCATATCCTATCTTCCTTTCATTAAGTTGTTATAATACACACATCCCCAGAACTCCTGAAGATAGCCATTGACTGTGGATATTATATCACAGACACATTCCCTTTGACTGTTCAGAGATGTCACTAAACCTGCCAAAAGATGTAAACAACCATGCATGAGCAGCACCTATTAGACGGAGGGGGTCCGACAGCCGATCAGTTCTAGTCTTTCCACCAGGAAGGAGGTACACAGCTTGTGTCGTCTGTAGTTCAATCAAGCCTAGACGGTCAATACCGCGTTTCTATCGCGTCCGCATTGTTACTTTGTGCCAGGGGCTCTCAAGAAGGGAAGTGTCCAGGCGTCTCGGTGTGAACCAAAGCGATGTTGTTCGGACATGGAGGAGATACAGAGAGTCAGGAACTGTACATGACATGCCTCGCTCAGGCCGCCCAAGGGCTACTACGGATAACCGCTGCCTACGGATTATGGTGCGGAGGAACCCTGACAGCAACGCCACCATGTTGAATAATGTTTTCGCGCAGCCACAAGACGTCGTGTTACTATTCAAACTGTGCGCAACTTCACTCCCGACGTCCATGGCGAGGTCCATCATTGCAACCACGACACCATGCAGCGCGGTACAAATGGGCCCAACAACATTCCGAATAGATCGCCCAGGATTGGCATCACGTTCTCTTCACTGACGAGTGTCGCATTTGCCTTCAACCAGACAATCGTCGGAGACGTGTTTGCAGGCAACCCGGCCAGGTTGAACGCCTTAGACACACTGTCCAGCCAGTGCAGCAAGGTAGAGGTTCCCTGCTGTTTTGGGGAGGATTATGTGGGGCCGACGTACGCCGCTGGTGGTCATGGAAGGCGTACGATACGTGAATACCATCCTCCGACCGATAGTGCAATCATAACGGCAGCGTATTGGCGAGCATTCGTCCTCATGGACGACAATTTGCGCCCCCATCGTGCACATCTTGTGAATGACTTCCTTCAGGATAACGACATCGCTCGACTAGAGTGGCCAGCATGTTCTCCAGACATGAACCCTGGGATAGATTGAAAAGGGCTGCTTATGGACGACGACGTGACCCACCAACCACACTGAGGCATCTACGTCGAATCGCCTTTGAGGAGTGGGAGAATCTGGACCAACAGTGCCTTGATGAACTTGTGGACAGTATGCCATGACGAATACAGGCATGCGTCAATGCAAGAGGACGTGATACTGGGTATTGAAGGTACCGGTGTGTACAGCAATCTGGATCACCACCTCTGAAGGTCTCGCTGTATGGTGGTACAACATGCCATGTGTGGTTTTCATGAGCAATAAAAAAGGGTGGAAATGATGTTTATGCTGATCTCTGTCCCAGTTTTCTGTCCAGGTTCCTGAACTCTCGGAACCGAGGTGACGCAAAACTTTTTTGATGTATGTATATCGTAACATCATAGCCTAGAAAATAACAGATCTTAACTACAGAATACAATGCCTGACAAAAAAGTGAATCACACAAAAGACATGGTCGGAGTCAACGTAACTTCGTACACATACATACTATCGGTGGGTATGTAAATGATTAGAGCTGTCATTCTCTAGGCGCTTCAGTCTGGAACCGCGAGACCGCTACGGTCGCAGGTTCGAATCCTGCCTCGGGCATGGATGTGTGTGATGTCCTTAGGTTAGTTAGGTTTAAGTAGTTCTAAGTTCTAGGGGACTGGTGACCTCAGATGTTACGTCCCATATTGCTCAGAGCCATTTGAACCATTTGTCATTCTCTGTGACACTAAGAACAGTCACCAGACTCCGTTATTGTTGCTCGTATTCATTGTTGTTACCAGGCCCAGTAGGGTACATGAGAGACGTGAACAGCATCAAATTGTTGGTGATCACTGTGAAGGGCAGAGAGATGCGGCATACTCGTGTGAGACAGCTTTATCAGCACCTGACAGACTTTGTTAGCGACTTTATTGCGGGTATCCTTATGACCCCTAGTCGAATCGTGCATTAACTGAATTTGTGGGGCGTTCGGAAATGACGGAAGCCCAAAGTTGTACTGCATGGGCACATTAGGGCAGGAATACTCATCGTCAAGGTTGCAATTGATCATGTCTGACAACCACAAGGGAGGATCGCTGTATTGTACACCGCGCACATCATAACCCATTCACATCAGCAGCTGCCATCCGAAAACATGTCATGGAGTCCCTGCACCGTCGTTACGAGACTGGCAGGAGCCGGATTAGGGAATAACCTTCTAGTGCATAGGCTGCCGTTAGCACCACAACACAGACGACTATGTTTCCAGTGGTTCTGCAGCTAGGAAAAACAGACTGCCTGTGACTGGAGTAGCATTGTGTTCAGCGATGAACCGCGGTTCTCCGCTACCCCGGATGACTGTTATCGGCGAATATGGCAGCAACCTGGGAAGAGGTCCTATTCTTCCTATGTTTTGGAGAGCCATTGCGGTGTCACTCCTGGCGTCATTTTGTGGGGGGCCGTTTGCGACTGACTTCCGATCACGGTTGCCAGCGATGAGGGAGCTCTGGCGGCAAACGGTACGTCAAGGACATCCTGCGTCATCGTCTTCTCATGCGGCATATCGTGGTGTCATTTTTCAGCAGACTAATGCTCGTCCACTCAAGACATGTGTCTCTATGAAGTGTCTGCATAGTGCTGAGGTGCGTACGTGGCTAGCAAATCCATAGATCAGTATCCATCAGACCATATGTGGGATCAGCTCGCAGGTAAACTCCTTTGTAGTGCCAGTATCCAGCAGATTAAGAACTGGTTATAACAGCTGTGGACCAGCTTGCCTCACGAGTAGACCCTACGGCATTATGACACCGTTCCCACCATAACCAGTGCTTGCATTCACACAAGAGGGGGTGTAATGTCATACTGATACGTGGACTCGCACTGTCAAAATATTTGTAAATTTGACTCGATTTTGTAACCACTCTAATAACGTCACATACCCTCTCAAGTTGTGAAGTTTCATTTCTCAATCGGGAGGACGACGGTTCAATCCCGCGTCCGGCCATCCTGATTTAGGTTTTCCGTGATTTCCCTAAATCGCTCCAGGCAAATGCCGGGATGGTTCCTTTCAAAGGGCACGGCCGACTTCCTTCCCCGTCCTTCCCTAATCCGATGAGACCGATGACCTCGCTGTCTGGTCTCCTTCCCCGAAACAACCAAGTTTCATTTCTCTTCCTCCTTCCTTTCTGGACGCTTTACTGTTTTTGCCAGGCAGGGTAAAAGTGGGGAAAGGAAAATTTAGATGGTGGAGTATACAAATAGTTCCAAGATGCTTCGAAAAGTCCCCATACAAACTTCAGTGGCAAACAGACACACATAGAACTTCCTCTCCAAGTGATTCGTCTCCTGTGAATATCTTTCAACTGGATGTCATGTCAGTGGCTTCAGTGTATGACGTACCAGATGTGAGCTGTGTGGTCAGTGACTGTAATGAGCGCATGTAGAATGTCTGTGCTGATGATGCCTCTCCTTTCGCCATCCAGATGCTGATGATGATAATTCGAGCCAGTTACCTCTGAACTGAGAGTCACAACACAACTTAGGGGGCTCCCGCCACAGAGAAGAAATGAGTTTTGGAGCTGTCCAGTTGCTGTGATCTGTGAATATGTGTTAAAATATCTAGCACGTGGTACATGCTGCCTGCTGTCTACTGGCATTTGTACAAAGCCACAATTTTTGAGTTGTTAAGTCTCTCAGTGCCACACTGGGTTAGCGTACATCTGCTTGCGATGAAGACATTGTCAGACGTGCTGCTGTTATTGTCTTCAGTACAAAGATTATTTTCACGCAGCTCTCTGCACTAGTCGATCCTGCGCAGGCCTCTACGTTATTGCATAACTATTGCAAATTACACTACTGGCCATTAAAATTGCTACACCACGAAGATGACGTGCTACAGACGCGAAATTTAACCGACAGGAAGAAGATGCTGTGATATGCAAATCATTAGCTTTTCAGAGCATTCACACAAGGTTGGCGTCGGTGGCGACACCTACAACGCGCTGACGTGAGGAAAGTTTCCAACCGATTTCTCATACACAAACAGCAGATGACCGGCGTTGCCTGGTGAAACGTTGTTGTGATGCCTCTGTAAGGAGGAGAAATGCGTACCATCACGTTTCCGACTATGATATAGGTCGGATTGTAGCCTATCGCGATTGCAGGTTATCCTGTCGTGACATTGCAGCTTACGTTGGTCGACATCCAATGTTTGTTAGCAGAATATGGAATCTGAGGGTTCAGGAGGGTAATACAGAATGCCGTGCAGGATCCCAACGGCCTCGTATCACTAGCAGTCGAGATGACAGCCATCTAATTCGCACGGCTGTAACGGATAGTGCAGCCACGTCTCGATCCCTGAGTCAACAGATGGGGACGTTTGCAAGACAACAACCATCTGCACGAACAATTCGACGACGTTTGTAGCAGCATGGACTATCAGTTCGGAGACCATGGCTGCTGTTACCCCTGACGCTACATCACAGACGGGAGCGCCTGCGATGGTGTACTCAACGACGAACCTGGGTGCACGAATGGCAAAACGTCATTTTTTTGGATGGATCCAGGTTTGGCGACATCGCAGTGAACGCACATTGGAAGCGTGTATTCGTCATCGCCATATTGGCGTATCACCCGACGTGATGGTATGGGGTGCCATTGGTTACACGTCTCGTTCACCTCTTGTTCGCATTGACGGCACGTTGAACAGTAGACATTACATATCAGATGTGTTACGACCCGTGGCTCTACCCTTCAATCGAACCCTGCGAAACCCTACATTTCAGCAGGATAATGCACGAACGCATGTTGCAGGTCCTGTACGGGCGTTTCTGGACACAGAAAATATTCCGGCTGCTGCCCTGGCCAGTACATTCTCCAGATCTCTCACCAATTGAAAACGTCTGGTCAATGGTGGCCGAGCAACTGGCTCGTCACAATACGACAGTCACTACTCTTGATGAACTGTGGTATCGTGTTGAAGGTGCATGGGCAGCTGTACCTGTAGACGCCATCCGAGCTCTGTTTGACTCAATGCCCAGGCGTATCAAGGCCATTATTCCTGCCAGAGGTGGTTGTTCTGGGTACTGATTTCTCAGGATCTATGCACATAAATTGCGTGAAAATGTAATCACATGTCAGTTCTAGTATAATATATTTGGCAATGAATGCCCGTTTATAATCTGCATTTCTTCTTGGTGTAGCAATTTTAATGGCCAGTAGTGTAAATACTTTCGAACCTCCTTACTTGGTCTCCCTCTACAGTTTTTAACACCCCCACATTTCCTTCCGTTACCAAATTGATTGAGGACGTGTTCAGTCAACCGATTCCTTCTTTTAGTCAAGTTGTGCCATAAATTTCTGCTCTCCCAACTCGATTCAATACCTCCTCATTAGTTATCCGATCTACCAAACTAATCTTCAGCATTGTCAGCACCAAATTTTAAAATCTTCTATTCTCTTTTCGTCTGAATGGTGTATAGTGCAGGTTTCACTTCCGTACTAGGCTACAGTGGAGGCAAATGCCTTTAAAAAAGACTCATAACATTTCAATTCATATTGAATGTTAACAGATTTCTTCTTTTCAGACAAGATTTTTCTTCCTATTGCTAGTCTGCATTTTATACACATTCTACCTTAATGCTGCAGGTCTACCAAGTATCAACGCCACTTTCAAGGAATGTCGTCTGCGGTGACTGGGACACATATCGTATGGACCACTCCAGTGTTCCCCGATGCACATTACTTAGTGAGATAGTGCGTGCCAAGGGCCCACCTGGAAGACTCGCTTTGCGCTTTACATATTGCATCAAGAGTGATATGAACACATTTAACATTGACTGCGACAAATGGGAGGAGTACGCCAAAGATCGCAACAGATGGAGGGAACTGGTCAAGGATGACAGCAAGTTCCATGGCGGCGCCTGGCTCAACAACTTAACCGCGAAACGAGCATGTAGACAAGCGCCTCCGACGAACGACTCTTTTGGTGTGATATACGTACGTACATCTGCCATACCTGGACTCCTGAGTCGCCGAAGAAAGTGCTTGCATGGTGTTACCTGAATCTTCCGTTAGGAAGTATGGGCCATTGATTGACCGTGGCCATCGTTAGTTACTTTCCTGCCCAAATAACAAAACTGATCAACTGCTTTTACTGTCTCATTCCCTAATCTAACTCCTTCATCATCGCCCGATTTAATGCGGTTTTATTCCATTACCCTTATTTTACTTTTGTTGATGTTTATCCTATAACCTCTTTTCAAGACACTATCCATTTCATCCAACTGTTCTTCCAAGTCCTTTGTGTCTCTTAAAGAATTATAATGTCATCAGTAAATCTCAAAGTTTTAACATCTCCTTTCTGATCGTGTTCATTCGTGAAGTAGATGTGGATATGTGGGTGAGTAACGAGAGCTACAGGTTCTGATTGTTCCCCACATCTTACAGTCAGGGTGTGTGGCATTACTAGGATTACCGTATAGTTTTGTTTGCACGTCTTACTTAGAGACAGTTTGCAAATATCTGTACAGCCTTTTCAAAAGGCATTTCAGATTGTTCGAATGGTCCAGCTTCTGAGCTGGTAGTATCATCTTTCACAGCAAGTGTTTTGATCTTTTCGCTGAGGCAAGTAGACATGTCCTTACACCGTCCGGCCCAAATCTAATGTTTCCCATTTGTTTCTTAGTTAGCTGGCCGGGGTGGCCGAGAGGCTCTAGGCGCTACAGTCTGGAACCGCGCGACCGCTACGGTCGCAGGTTCGAATCCTGCCTCGGGCATGGGTGTGTATGATGTCCTTAGGTTAGTTAGGTTTAAGTAGTTCTAAGTTCTAGGGGACTGATGACCTCAGAAGTTAAGTCCCATAGTGCTCAGAGCCATTTGAACCATTTGTTTCTTAGTTCTCTCTCCGGCGCACCTCTGGCAAAGTTCTGCTCCTTATTCCAGTCTTGTTCCTAACATTGTTACGGTGAGCTTCCATTCTCCATTGACACTGTAAACGGCAAAAAAAAAAGTGCTCCATGCCAAAGAACGGTGAAAGTGATCCTTCACTCCTGGCCTACTTGCCAGGGTCACGGAGCATTAACCGCTGTCTCCGCAAATGGAAAGTCCATAGCGCCGGCAGTCAGGGACAGTGTATCACACACTGTTTGCGACTCATTACTAGCGAGTGCTAATCGATTCGCTGCAGTTCGCTCCGAAGCACACGGCAATTTCCAGTTTCATTTCTCCCATGTTATTCTTCATTCGGACTCGAGAAGGTATAGATTCAAACTTAGCAGTGTGTTCTCTAATCTCCCATTTCCTTCTACATACATTGGCGATCATAATAATAGTAGCTACTGTATTTTATTTCGCGTTCATTTGTTATTTGTAGAGATTTGTAGAGATATGGATAAACATTTGTACTCGAAGTGATTTGTAGACAGAAGAGTGATGTATTTCTAAACGGCCTCATCTATCGCTCTTTGGTAGAAAAATGATATATGTAAGAATAAATTAAGCCACTTTAATGTCATTTTTTTTTCTCACAACCTTCATATCGGCACTTATTCTGTGTACCTTGATAAATGCACACTGTTTGGACGTCTGCCCTTATTCTCCCTGGGGATGTAAAAATGTACACCTCTTCTACATTTTCCCAGGACAGCAACAGCGAGAGAGGTATGTGTCTTTCGTTGTTCATTGTTGTTAATTCCAGTATTTGTTTCACTTTCCCCTTTCAGTCTGGATTCACACACCTGACCACAAAGCCGTGCTCAGTTCCTAGACGATTCCCTTGTTCTTAGCATATTGTTTGTCATACGTTATTGCATTGCCTGTGTTATTCCAAATTACGATGCAATGTCGTCCTCAATCCATTATACAGCTGATATGGTTGTTCATATTCGAAACTGCGAATACATTTCATTTATTATTTGTCAGTTTTCCAATCAGTGGTGTTCTCTTCATACATTTCTACATATGAATAGTAACTTGTAACAATACATGATCCCTTAATCATAAATTAAGCAATTAGGTTTCAGTATAGTTTTTACACTTCTACCACGAATGTTTCATACAGTTTCATGCTACACCTTTATACGTTTGTGTCAGTTCTATTCTAATGGTTTAATGAGTAAATTTACTCTATCAGTAACACGTATAGAAGCTTCTAACATCATATTTATAATTATGACGCATCGATCACATTCCACCTAAATCACATCGCACGGATATCCTATTCTACAACGAAAACTTTCGTATCTGAGTTGTGAATAGCGTCTAATGGGTACTATATTCTCCCATGTAAATAACGTATATAATAATTTAATATTCGTTTTTGTTATGTCACCTTTTTAGGGTATGTTCTGAGGCATCAGGGGATCACCAATTTAGTATTGGAGGGCAGCGTGGAGGGTAAAAATCGTAGAGGGAGACCAAGAGATGAATACACTAAGCAGATTCAGAAAGAAGTAGGTTGCAGTAGGTACTGGGAGATGAAGAAGCTTGCACAGGATAGATTAGCATGGAGAGCTGGATGAAACCAGTCTCGGGACTGAAGACCACAACAACAACAACAACAACAACGTCACCTGAAGATAATTACTCGGTAACCGATACCGTTCCAGACACCATCTTCTACATGCATTAGTGGACCTACACTGATGGCTCAAAACGTTATAATCACCTGTTTAATAGCGTTTTGTACATCCTTTAGAGGGCAGTGCATTAGCGGTGCTGCGCGACATGGATTCGACAGGTCCTTGGTAGGTTTCCGGAGATATGCGGCACCATACGGCCACGTACAGGTTACGCAATTCCCTCAATTTACATGCCGGTGGTTCGTGAGCGTTGAGCTGGCTCCCAAAAGTTTAGAACATGTATTCCATTGGATTCAGATCAGGTGGATTTGGAGGCCAAGGCATCAAAGTGAATACATTATCTTGCTCCGCAAACCATTTTCCCACGATTCTGGTCATGTGACAAGGGCATTTACCTGCTGGAAGATGCTATCGCTCTCTGGGAAGACATCAACCGTGAAGGGATGCAGTGGTCTGCATAAATGTTTACCTACTCTACAGTTGTCCTGGTGTTTTAGATTACTACCAGAGGTCCTATTGAGGCAGAGGTGCAATTCCCCCGTAGCATAATACCGCCCCACCAAGGACCCGCGTGCATGCTGCACTGCATGTTTCCAGCAGCCGTTCGCTCGGATGGCGACATATCCCAGGGCTACTATCGACTTGGAGTAACAAGAAAAGTTGTTCATTCTACCAGGCAACATGTTACCATTAATACGTGGTCCAATATCGATTATGCGGAGTCCGCTGTAACCGTGATCGACGACATCATTCCGTCAACATAGGATCACGTAAGGTGAGCCCCATGTTCATCAATGTGCGCTGAACAGTGTGGTCCGAAACACTTGCACCTACACCTGCACCGTTCTTTTTCGTCAGAGCTGCCAAAGATCACTGCATATCCTGCTTTACAGAGCGGGAAAGCTTCGACCTCCACGTTATGTGATGACTGAGCCGTGGACTTCCAAAACTTTGTCGCCTACCCTGCCGTCCTTCAGTCACTTTCCATAAGTGCTCACGAAAATACACTATGTGATCAAAAGTATCCGGACAAGTTCGTGGCGCCCTCCATCGCCAATGGTGGATTCAGTATGGTGTTGGCCCAACCTTAGCCTTGATGACAGCTTCCACTCTCGCAGGCATACGTTCAGTCAGGTGCTGCAAGGTTTCTTGGTGAATGGCAGCCCATTCTTCGCTGAGTGTTGCACTGAGCAGAGGTATCGATGTCGTTCGGTGAGGCCTGGCACGAAGTCGGCGTTCCAAAATATCCCAAAGGTGTTCTATAGGATTCAGGTCAGGACTCTGTGCAGGTCAGTCCATTACTGGGTTGTTACTGCCGTGTAACCACTTCGCCACAGGCCGTGTATTACGAGCAGGTGCTCCATCGTGTTGAAAGATGCAATTGCCATCCCCGAACTGCTCTTCAACAGTGGGAAGCAAGAAGGTGCTTAAAATATCATTGTAGGCATGTGCCGTCATAGTGCCACGCAAAACAAGCGGTGCAAGCCCCCTCCATGAAAAACACGACCACACCGTAACACCACCGCCTCCGAATTTTACTGTTGGTACTACACACGCTGGCTGATGACGTTTACCGGGCATTCGACACACTCACAAGCTACTATCGTATCGCCACATTGTGTACTGTGATTCGTCACCCCATACAACGTTTTTCCACTGTTCAATAGTCTAATGTTTTCGCTCCTTACACCAAGCGAGGCGTCGTTTGGCATTTACCGGCGTGATGTGTGGCTTATGAGCAGCCGCTAGACCATGAAATCCAGGTTTTCTCACCTCCCGCCTAACTGTCGTAGTACTTGCAGTGGATCCTGATGCAGTTTCGAATTCCTGTGTGATGGTCTGGATAGATGTCTGCCTATTATACATTACGTCCCTCTCCAACTGTCAGCGGTCTCTGTCAGTCAACAGACGAGGCCGACCTGTACGTTTTTGTGCTGTACATGTCCTTTCACGTTTCCACGTCACTATCACATTGGAAACAGTGAACCTAGTGATGTTTAGGAGTGTGGAAATCTCGCATGCACTTATGATACAAGTGACACCCAATCACCTGACCACGTTCGAAGTCTGTGAGTTCCGCTTAGCGCCCCATTCTGCTCTCTCCTGATTTCTGATCCTACTGAGGCCGCTGATATGGAGTACCTGGCAGTAGGTGGCAGCACAATGCACCCGATATGAAAAACGTATGTTTTTGGGGGTGTCCGGATACTTTTGATCAAATAGTGTAGCTCCTGAAGATCCGATCAGCTTTGATGTTTCCGAGATTCTCCTTCCCAGGGGCCGTATCATAACAATCTGTTCGTTGTCATAGACGCTTATTTAAGCTGTTCAGCGCAAGACATGTGGCCCTGACATGCTAGTTTCCAAATTCAGAGCGGAGGATACTTCACAAGCAATGTATCTATGTCATCTTCAACGTGTGCAGGCCTTACACCTGCCGATCACCGATCATGACAGAACTTTTGCCTATCGTTTTCTGCACAAATTGCCGATCTGTTGTTTGTCTCTTCAGGTACTTTTTTATGTGCGAGGCAGCTTTTACAAGAGACGTAATAACAAATTTCCACAACCATCATACATATAAGTTGACTGCAGTCATAGTACTACAGTGCAGGCTATGGAAACTGCGATAATGAATAGCTCAGTAGGCAGTTCAATTGAAGATGAATGGATGTGTCTAGAACGGGCATTACAGAATCTGGAAAGAAAAACATAGTTACTAGGAAAGTATCTTCAAGAAGCCATGGATAACAGAAGAAGTATTTCAGTTGATCGAGGGAAATTCAAAAATACAGAAGTACAACTCACATAAGAGTGAAATAATAGGAAGTGTAGGCAACCTGAGGCGAAACGCCTACATGAAAAATGTGAGGAAATCGAAAAAGAGATGATTTTCGAAACTACTGACTCAACAAGTATAAAAATCGAAACAACCTTCGGTGAAATTAAAAGCAAGGCGGTAACATTAAGAGATTTGCCGAGCGGTCTCAGGCGCTGCAGTCATGGCCTGTGAGGCTGGTCCCGACGGAGGTTCGAGTCCTCCCTCTGGCATGGGTGTGTGTGTTTGTCCTTAGGATAATTTAGGTTAAGTAGTGTGTAAGCTTAGGGACTGATGACCTTAGCAGTTAAGTCCAATAAGACTTCACACACATTTGAACATTTTGGTAACATTAAGAGTTCAATGGGACTTCCAGTGTTAAATGCAGAGGAGAGGGCGAATAGGTGGAATGGGTACACTGAAGGCCTCTATGAGGGGTCTGATGACGTGATAGAAGAAGAAACATCAGTTGATAGGGAAGAGATATGATATCCAGTATTAGAATCAGAATTAGAAAGAGCTTTGGAAGACTTAAGATCAAATAACTCAGAGAGGATAGACAACATTCTATCGGAATTTCTAAAATCATGGGGGCAACAAAACGGTTATTCATGTTGGTGTGCAAAATGTGTGAGACTGGCACACCACATGTGACTCTCGAAAGAACATCATCCACACATTTCCGAAGATTGCAGGAGAATTACTGCACAACCAGCTAAACAGCTTATGCAAACAAGTTGCTGACAAGAATAATACACAGACGAATGGAAAAGAAAATTGAGGATTTGTTAGACATCGATCAGTTTGGCTTTAGGAAAGGTAAAGGCACCAGAAAGACATTTCAGTCGTTGTAGTTGATAATGGAAACAATACGGAAGGAAATTCAAGACACCTTCGTAGGATTTGCAAGATGTTCGAAATTCTGTGAAAAACAGGGATAAGCTATAGGGAAAGACGATTGATACACAACATGTACAAGAACCAAAGGGGAACAAGTGAGAGTGGCCGCCAAGAAGTGCTCAGATTAGGAAGGATAAGACACGGATGTAGTCTTTCAGTCCTACTGTTCAAACTATACATCGAAGAAGAAATGACGGAAATAAAAGAAAGGTACGAGAGGTGGATTAAAATTCAGCGTGAAAGACTACCAATGATAGGATTTACTGATGTCATTGCTATTCTTAGTGAATGTGAAGAAGAATTACAAGATGTGATGAATGGAATGAAGTCTAATGAGTATAGAATACGGACTGAAAGTAAATCGAAGAAAGACGAAAGTAATTTGAAGTAGCAGAAATGAGAACAGCAAGAAACTTAACATCAGGTCACGAAGTAGACGAAGTTAAGGAATTCTACTACCTAGACAGAAGAATAGCCTAGGGCGGATGGAGCAATGAGGTTATAAAAAGCAGACTAGTACAGGCCTTCATGGCCAAGAGAAGTCCACTAGTATCAAACACAGGCCTTAATTTGAGGAAGAAACTTTTGAGAATGTACATTTAGAGCATAACATTTTATGGTAGTCAAATATGGACTGTGGGTGTGGTGTCACCGCCAGACACCACACTTGCTAGATGGTAGCCTTTAAATCGGCCGCGGTCCGTTCGTATACGCCTTCAGCTACGTCATTTGTTACGACCTAGCAAGGCGGCATATTCAGTTACTATAAGTAATATCGTCAAGAATGTATTCTGAACAGATAATATTGTGACTCATGTACCATCAAGAGCGACGTTCTTCATTCATGGATTAAAGTTAAGTATCAAACTAATTACGTCCGCTTTCTGAATTCTCATTCCTTGTCATGTTCCAGACCTCACGTCAGTATAGTTCTTCCCTCTTCACGCCAGCCTGCTTGAGTTAAAGCGCGTGCATTTCGGCCTCCGCGCGTAACACGTTGTTGGCTCTTTTGCTAACACAAAAGTGGGGATATCGGAACGGAAAAGCATCTAAGCATTTTAGATGCGGTGATACAGAAGAATATTGAAAATTCGATGGAATGAGAAGGTTCTCCGCATAATCGCTAGGAAAGGAATATATAGAAAAAACTGAGAAGAAGATGGACAGAATGACAGGACATACGTTAAGACATCAGGGACTAACTTCCATGATACTAGAGGCAGCTGTAGAGGGCAAAAACTTTAGAAGAAGACAGAGATTAGAATACACCCAGCAAATAAATGATGACGTAGGTTGCAAGTGCTACTCGGAGATGAAAAGGCTGGTATAGGAAAGGAATTCGTGGCGGTCGTATCCCACCAGTCAGAAGACTGGTAATTCAAAAAACAGAAAAGAGATATCTCAAGCCTAGTTTTCACCGGAACGAATGGAAGCGAACACAAGCAAACGAACATCGCAGAAAATATTCCATAGTTCACTACCATCTGTGAACAAGTATTTACGCTAGAGGGGTAGAAAAGAACATCAGACAACTCTGTGTTGGTCATTTTTGGCACTAAGCCACGATGAAAAATATTTATATTTAGAGAGGATTATTTTGCATGGCGAGCACAACGTTTTTAATGTATTAAGCAAAATGGTGTAGGAAAAGAAGAATTTATGACCTCAATTTGTAGGTAAGCGTGAAATGGTAACGCAGAATAGCAGCTCCAACTGTCCTTAGCGTTACAATTCGGTTGAAACATTTCGCTCGCTTCTCTTTATAACCGAGGAGGAATGAAAGTAGAACACAAATTACCGGAGACTAACATAACATGAATCAAAGGCTAGCATTAACACTCTGGTTATTAGCAGCTGGAGACCTTTACCCACTGTAGAGATTTTTCGCATTTTAGTGGCTGCTATGTCTCAGTGACGTCTACAGTGACGTTGCATACCGCATCAAGGATTTATTAAAGTACGCATAAAGAAAATAACGGCAGTAAAATATGTTAACTGAAATGTGCAATACACGTACGACTTGTCACGTAGATTACCTGATAAAATCTGCTGTAAGTACAGTTTGTTAGAGGGCAGGCAGCATGATCCCGGGCATAGTTTTTGACAACGACATGTATACGTGTCGAAGGATTTTGAAGTCCGACATCTGCTAAAGCAAAATGTAAGTGATGTATTGTTTTCATCATTTTTGTAATGTCTAGCGTCTACATTGCATGTTTGTGCAAGTGTATACAGACTGTATGTTATTTTTTGTATTTTTTTTTTGTTTTTTGCAGTAACTCTTGATAATGGCCCAAAGGCCGAAACTGCAGTAGTGAAATAAATAATTTCTACAGTCAACGACAAATATGATGCCAATTAAACAAATTTTATTTACTGTAACAGTGAGACATCGTGAAATGTATCTACCAAGGCTGGCAATGTTGAAGCACTGGAACACTTTCTAAGGTGTATTCGCAGTTGTTTTTTTTTGTCAATGCTGTGACTTAACTTTCAGTAATTTATTTCCAAGAAAACTATCTGATATAAGAGTTAGATTTTCTTCTTACGGAATAACGTCTGCGAGATTAATTATTGTAAATGATGTGGCTGACATGTTGTGAAGTTAATTATTATTTGTTCTCTGATGTTCTGGCAGTTAATTTTTTCTATAAAAGATGTT
This sequence comes from Schistocerca americana, assembly GCF_021461395.2. NCBI lineage: Eukaryota > Metazoa > Arthropoda > Insecta > Orthoptera > Acrididae > Schistocerca > Schistocerca americana. The sequence goes on from NC_060122.1 coordinate 288,825,339, forward strand.
TTATTGTCACCCATGCACTTCCACTATATCTGAAGGAAAGGAAAAAATGTGAAAATAGAGTGTCTAAATGGAACGTAAGTGCATTTACTTTTGACTGAGAAATTTATCTGAAGTCGTACACATTTAGAGCTGGAAGACTGCCTAAGGTGTGTGATTAAGTGAACATTCTACAAGCCGATTCCAAATGTAATAAGGATTAAAGTAAAACAATAAGAACTTTTCATTTACTTTTGAACCTATTTGTGTTATGCGCGTAGAGAGGATGGAGCCTGCCAAGCTAGGGAGAGAAAATGTTACTAAATCCGAATTGTTACAGAACACCATGAGTATTGCCACGATATAGCAGTTGATAATTCTGAAGGGTCTGCACTTGACGGTAGTGCTCAAATGTAAATTAAAGTAGTAGAAGAGACAATGGTCGATGTGAAAGTAGCAGGAGTTGGCAGTTCGGGTGCATCCAACAAGTGCTTAAAATTTAATGCAGTCCTGCAAGCTATGAACTAAATGTTTTCTAGCATTAAGGAAGATTCATAACAATGTAAGGTGTCAGGCAAATCCAACACCTTCCATGAAAACCCTGACATGATAAGCAAATCCAGTAGTATCTCACATAGCTCCGAATAAATCGTGACATTAAATTAACCAAAGTAATACGAGTAACGAGTGAGCAAATGGAATACCACAGACTAACACAAGAATGCCTAAATGCATGTCATACCTTCCCACCGTGAGACAGACGCAGTTCCGAGGGGAGAAACGAGAACAGAAGCCGAGAGCAGAACCGTGTTAAGCGAGAAGGCCCTACGATAAGGGACGGACACCCACGTGGCCAGCTATCCGCTACGACCACACCACCCGCAAGTTTTTAGCGTGAGACTTTTTCGCGTCTCTGTTACGTTAGGACCACCCCCCAGCCCATGTTAAAAGCTAGAGCCCTCCAGAAGAACAGTACAGATCTTACGATAACACAAAAAGGGCTACACCACCCGCAAGTTTTAGCGTGAGACTTTTTCGCGTCTCTGTTACGTTAGGACCACCCCCCAGCCCATGTTAAAAGATAGAGCCCTCCAGAAGAACAGTATAGATCTTACGATAATGCTAAAAGGACCACACCAGCTGCAAGTTTTAGCGTGAGACTTTTTCGCTTCTCTGTTACGTTGCAAACTTTAAAAACATTACCCCACCACGAAAAGTATAACGTTTCTCATTGGATAGACAGAATTTTTGTAGGCGGAGCTTAAGGTTAACATTGAGACCCTGATTGGTCAGATGAAAACACAGCCAGATAGTTTTTTTTAAAACCAATTTCGGTAAATTGTAGTAAGGAGGAGTTAGAAGAGAGTTGCTTCGGAGACAGCGAGGTAAGTGGAGCTGTGCTGTCCGCCGCCCCCTGACGAACACCAACAAGGTAATGAATGCACGTGATGCCGCATTTTTGAGCGCATAAGGCTTCGCTCAGAACTGCAGAAGTCTCATCTGTTACATCCCCTTTTTGTGTAATACTAGTGTCGATCGTCAATTAAAGCTCATGGTGTTCACATTTGCCACTTGAAGTAAAAATCTGAAACGCGATGATTTTTCTGTTATATAGTTATTGAGAAGCCACATCAGCCACTGTAATTTACGACAAGTTAGATAAGTAATTAAAGATAATTGAGGGTCACTGTAGACCATACTGGTAGTTTTCTCTTTTGTGAAACTTAATTTAAACCTAGATTATAGATGTGATACGGCATAGGTCATCCTTCGATCCATTGTAGAACTTGGAAACCCATTCAGGGAATATTCGTTCACATTTTTGTTGAACGCAGTTGGTTTTTACCATCCTGTATTAAAACATTTCCTTTTATCAATAGTGCAATTTATAAACAATGTTTTGTGAGTAGAATAAAATTTCCAATGGTAAACTTAACTGCTTTTTCGACGTTATTTTACCAGCTAACTAAAAATAAGATAGCTTTGAACCCCTTCCACTAAATTTAGTTAGTATTAAGATTCTTTTACAGGGAGCACAGTGGAGCTGATGCTGAAATCATTAAGTATTTGGTTATATCATCGCTAGTCTCACTGAACTCTTCTGAATTCTACATGTCATGTGTGGTCTGACATCTCCTTACTAGCAACAGGTCCCAGGTTCAAACTAGTCAATTCCCTAAAAAACACGCTCAGAGCGCCGTTGCGCGAAAGTGGTAGGGAGACATGATATAGAACAAACAGACACCACGCAGAATGTTTAGAAAATGGCGACCCTGCCAGGATGGTAAAATACCATGATTGAAGGTCGACCACATGCCTAACTAGGTCAGAAAAATATCCTGTTGAAAAATTTTCGTAATAAAAAAAACTTTTTTTGAACGTTATAAATAGTCGAAAACAGTAGCTGCAGAGATAGATAGTAAGAAAGTATTCAATAGATAGACATTCTAGCAGAGAAAATAGCATAATTAAGTTACGAATTTTAAAAATTGTAAGAATTAAGTTTTCTCTCCAATGCAAGCGCACAGGTGGCAGATACGTCGTTGACAAGTTGGTTCTGACCTAACAAGTAAGTGAATGGATTGTCAGTCTTGGTAGTGTCAAGTTATGTGAACAAAAAGTTTATGAAACGCGTGAGATCGTATGAGCGCATGTTGACGCGAAGTAGGGCGCGTGAATTGCTTTTAAAACAGAAAATAAGGGATTCGGAAAGATTAGCAATGGCAGATCGAGACCTTGACCGAATTGAGGTAGAGACCCAGCATGAAAATGGACAGAGAATAGAGGACAGTACAACAGACGATGCAGTATCGCGAGAAAAAGGACACATAACGCACCATAACGAGGATAATGTACGTCAAGGCACAGAAAACCTAGGTCAGCATACGACAGAGGAGCAGGAAAGTAGAGAGACAGTCGATGAGGATTCTAACTTGCGTCTTGAAAACGTAGAACCCATTGTACAAGTAATCAGAGCTCCCTCACCACAGAGTACAAGGAATGCGAGCAGAAATGTGTCACAGCACAGTTCAATGCAATCGGTTGCGAACCAACACTTGGGCGAAAACACAGAGCGTAGGACGTCGGAAGAAAACGCAATAGGACCCACCAATCTGGCAGAATTATTACAATTAATGACGGAAACCATGACAAGACAAAATAAAGAAATTGCGAAACAAATTAAAATTCAGAATGCAGAAATGACGAAACAAAATGCAGAAACGACGAAACAAATTGCAGAAACCACGAGACAAATGCGTGAGATTAAAGAACAAAACAAAAAAAATCAGTTACACCTAAGTCATATTGAAGACTAGGCAAAAGAATCTCGAGAAGTGATAGGAAACTTAATAACAGGTCACAATCAATTGAGAACAGACATTGACACGGTACAAGCGGACGTACAAACATTGCGTGATGACACTCAGGACGAGATCAAAACATTACGTAACAACACCCAGGGAGAAGTCAAGAAACTAGAGAAACAGATAAACGAAATTACTAGACAAGCAACAGGTACAGCGCGTGAAATTGTTGAAAACAGTGTGTTACACAAACGTATCACGAAAGCTGCGCTGAAAAGATATGATAACCGCATAGTCAAAATAGAAGCGACAGTTTCAAAAATTGCGAACAGAGTTGTTGCAAACCATTGAAGAGCGTAGTGAACAGGATCGAACAAGCACAGAGTCCGCAACCATATCCGTATCTGTAACAGCACCGGAAAAACAAGCAATTAACGAAGATATTACACATTTGCGATTCCAATCACAGGCGGAACGTAACATACGTGAAATCAGACAGGCTGCACAGCAACAAACACGTTTCGAAATTCTTGATGAACAAACGTCGTCACAAACACATGCGGAACCACATATGTATGTTTCAAGACAGTTTGGATCGTGCAATGAAGCAGCAAGGTTAGCCAGACTAGATACCAAACCAATGCCTGACAATGGAAAGCCAGGTCGCGAAGAGTACAGTGCACTGCATTCAGCTACACGTTCACAACCGATGGAAGAAAATTATTGCGTACCACTCCAACGATACTACGCAAGGGTAGGCGAAAGTTACAGTGGACAATATCCAATGGATCTACCACAACCGGAAAGAATGAAGGGAGAAATGATCAGAAACAAAAGTGGCGAAGAATCGCGAATTTCATATGGAACTATGACGATGTACGACAATGATGATTTCCTCACAGTCAGAAAATTTCAACACTTTCGAGAAGGAAACTCATTACATCCACGAACTTTTATTAATCAATTCCGAGTAGGATTACCAGAACACTGGACGCTAGCACACAAATTAGACTTTATATGTGCACACATGTCAGGAACAGTCGCAGAAACCATGCAGAATGTTGCAGCGACATGCCGATCGTACGAAGATTTCAGAGAGAAGTTTCTCTCACGATATTGGTCCAGCGAGGCACAGAACAGAGTGAAGTACGAATTATTACAGAACCCATATTTTGAAAATTCAGAAGAGAAGAGTCCCGTGAAATTTTTCGAATTAATGGCAAAGAAAAATCAATGCTTAGATGTACCATACAGTGACGGAGAGTTGATTAAATTATGCGCGATGAAGCTACCATTGAAATACCAGCAATCATTAGTAGGTCGCGGAGGCAATGACGTCGAAGCATTTAAAGGTATTCTAAGGGAACTAGAGTTCATATTTTCGGAAGATGACGCAAGAAAAAGACGAAGCGCACGTGAAAACGAAAGCAAAAAGCAGTGGAATCCACAAGACACAGTACGAAGAAACAATAGTTACGAACCATGTGATAACTTCGCACCAAGAAACGACAATAGATTTCAACAAAGAACCGGTTATGGATTTAGAAGAGAATATGGCAATAACTATAATTCACCCAGGAACAGCAACTATTACAGAGGGAATAACGACAACCGGAACGGGTACTGGAGAACCAATAGACCGACAAATTATCAACAAAGAAACCACTATCAACAAGCTGAACAAGAAAAGAGAATACACATAGAAGAGGTGGAGGTAAGACCACCAAACCCCGATAAACGTTCGAATTGACAGCTAAGCGCCCATGCCAAAGAGAATGACGCACCGACCCAGGACAATTGCAGCACCTTGAACAGAGAAGTAAAAATCTTATCACGAGAAGAGAAGAAGGAAGAAACAAATCCGCAGGGACCAGATGAAAACGAAGAAAATAACAATATCGTGTTGCGACGAAATTAATTGGGAGAATACTGACGAGGAAGATGAATTACCAGAGGCATGCACAACGAATGTAGGAGGAAAGGACGAAGTAATGAGTATTGCAGAGCTATTTGAGATGGAAACCAGGGAAAGCGAATTCAATGAGGATAATGCGCAGTCGACAGAAGTTGAAAATAAGTTACGAGTGGGCACACAACCCAACGTATATAATGAAGGAAGTTATGAAGCGATAATTAGAGCATTTAGATGCGATTATGTGGAAGTTGTGACGAAGAAGGAGGAGATAGAAGAGGATGAGGAAAAAGTAGAGGATGTTGAAGAAAGCGTAAAAGAAGGAAGAAATAGAGAAGAGGAAATAAAAGAGAGAGAAGTAGCAGTCGAAGCTTATCCTACAGAAAGTTAGAATTCACAAGGGAAATTCCTGAAAAGACTCATGTATGATTCATTGGAGGATTCGTTGATGCAAGAAGAAGAAGAAAAGAACCAACCCTTTCAAATTCAACCAATTGTGAAGGCCATGGTAAAGCATATCCCAGTCAATATTGTAATTGATAGCGGAAGTGAACTGACTGCGATCTCAGAAAATTTATTCATGCAGTGTAATGCCAATCAGGAATTGCCAGTTCTGAAAACATGTAAGATTAAAGTAAGAGGTCCTATTAGAAACAATGCTGCGGAAGTTACGAGACAAACAAGGTTAACTCTTTCGTGTCAAAGTCAAAAGATCGAAGCCAACTTCGTGATTATACCTGAACCAATTGTAGATTTGATTATAGGTGCAGATTTTTTAAATGGGAGACGAGCGATAATAGATATGGGGAAAGGTAGCGTAACATTCGGGAATGTCACACTTCTCTTTGAGCAAAAGCTAAAATTAGGAGAAATACCAGTTATAAACAAACAATTAAGAATGCCGCGAGATAAAGAGGATGAAGAATTAGAACGGTATGCACAAAAGGGGGAATCGCCTCAACTCATGTTAGAAGTCCATAAAGAAATCGACGAAAAATTGCAAGAAGTTCAAGGTATTTCGGAACACAGTAAAAGAGAATTAGAGGGTATTTTACGAGATAAAGCAGAGGTATTTTTACCTAGGACTGGCAGTATTAAACACTTTCAGTACAAGTTTGAGGTAAAACAGCACAAACCATTTAGAGTGCCACCCTATACAATCCCATTAAGCTACAGGAATAAAGTATTCCAGGAGATATCTAAAATGTTGGATGACGATATTATTGAACCAGCTACCTCCACATATACTAGCCCGCTCCATATTGTACAAAAACGAGATGGGAGCATCAGGTTAGTGCTTGATTCCATACAGAACAACACAGATCGCCCAGAAAAATTAAAGGAATTGATAGAAAACTTCCAAGGTGTCTCCCGTCCGTCGGCCGTCGTAATTTAATATATTATTATTGTTATTATTATTTTTTGATTGTTGCCGACTTACATGGTGGGCCTTAATAAAAATGATATTTCATTTAATTTTGATTTTACGATTAAATGCTTTCCTGAAGTTCTCCTTTTTAACAATATTAATTTCAAATTATTTGTTACATTAATGAATGTTAGACTCGCTGAATCTTAAAACATGAGCATATAAGTTGAACAATGTAATAAACTTTTCATATTAATTTCCTCGGCTAGTCAGTTCACTTTAAAGCAAGAAATCTTTAGTTATTAATTAAAATTGCGGCCCACACACGCGCGAGAGTATTTTTCTTACCTCCGTTAACCATTGTATTGTAGTCGGAGTCCTGGCTCTGGCTGTCGGCTACGGTACTGAAAATAAGAATTTTAAAGCTACGTATTTCTGCAACTTCGTGCGGCTGTGGAGAAAAATTAATATTATATTTAATAGCGGGCGAGTATTTCGCTTCCGCTAATTTTTCATAAGTTAATATCGCCACTTAATGGCGTCGTTGGCTGCATCGGCCACTGCGATTGTTGAACTGTAAATTACTTGAATGCAGGTTAATTCAAGGAAGGCGGACATGAAATCGGGATCACCTCTTACAAATTAAAAGTGCACAATAATATTAAATTAATATATTATATGCTTAACTCATACAAATATGCTTACATTTGCCAGCACTCGCAAGATGTCCGTCTGTAGATCATCAAGACAAGTGAAGAAGTGAAGTCGACTAAAAAAATTAACAAAAGAGCGTATCTTGTCGTCTCTTTAGATTATTTTGTCATAAATTATTTCTTTGCATTGCATTTCCTTGCATTTCTCGACAGAGAAATTACTGTTTTACGGCTACATGATAAAAATATATTATTCAATTTTTAAATGTCTCTTCTTTATAAATACTGTTTTTTAAGTCTTTTCGTAATGTAGCACTGGGGACGCTATAGGTGCTAAGATATTTTCCTCAATTGATTTACGGAGTAGCTTCTGGCAAATAGAATTGGCCCCAGAATGTAGAAAATTTACAGCATTTATCGTATTCGGTGGATGTTACCAGTTTAAACGATTGCCATTTGGTTTAAACATATCATCAGCAGCGTTTATTAGGGGATTTAATACTATACTCAGTCCTGAAATTTTACAAAAAATTACTTGTTATGTTGATAATGTGATTATAGCAGAACCCTCTTGGGAACATCACAACGACACATTAAATCAGTTTTTACAGATCATGAAGAGCATGGGGTCACAGTAAATATAACAAAATCCAAATTTGGAAGGCGAGAGGGCAGTTTTCTAGGACACATAATTTCCGAAAAAGGGGTAATGCCCGACCTAGAAAAACTAACGGAAATCAAAGAATTCTGCACTCCATATAATAAGAAAACTCTCAGAGGATTTCTAGGTCTCACCGGATTCTATAAAAAATTTATTTGGATCGACTCTCTCGCAACACCACGCCTATGTGCATTGACTGGAAAAAACACGCCATGGGTATGGGATCAACAAGCCAATGAAGAATTTTTAAAAGTGAAAAACGCACTAACAACAGCACCGATTTTAGCACATCCTGATCTAACAAAATTTTTGTATGGCCACTGATAGTGCGAAAACAGGTTTAGGAGTTGTTTTATTCCAACAATACGAACAGGCAGCACTAAGATCATATGGAACAACGTTTTCGATACTTCCTATTAGGAAGAAAAACAAAAGTATACACTGACCACAAAGCATTAGAATTTCTGTTATCTGCCAACTAACTCTTGGGAGGTTAGCCAGATGGATGTTAATACTACAAGAATTTGACTTCACTATTATGTATTAGCAGATGCTTTATCACGTTGTCCACAGGGTGCATCCAATAACATAGGTTTGGAAGCAGCAGAAGACCAGTGTACAATGTACTATACGAAACAAGTACCTTTCGAAAACTACATTACGACAGTATTGAAAAACATAGGCAAAGAACAGGACAAGGATCCCGAAATACTAGGAATCAAACACAACTGGAGAAGTAAGGATTTTCCAGACATTCGACAGCACTATCTCGTAAAAAACAATGTTTTATTTTTTAGACGAAATGTTGCAACGAATGAATGGTTAATTTATATCCCAGATGACCTAATTAATAAGTACATACGGTATACACATTTAAGTAATGGCCACTTTGGACCAAAGAAATGCTTTTTAAAAATAAAACAAACAAGCCATTTTCCTAATATGGAAAGACGAATTAGAACAGTATTGGTCAAATGAAAAATGTATGAGGGCTAAACACGTCACTTTCCAAACCAAACCACCTATGTTTCCAATAATCCCTAAAAGATTAAGACAAATAGCTGCAACAGATTTGATGGGGCCCCTCCCACACACAAAAAATGGATATATTTTCATATTTGTCGTTTTGGAACTTAATCTTAATTATGTTACCTTGACACCATTAAAACGGGCAACATGTCTTACTATAAGTAAAGCATTTAGACAAGATTTTCTCAGACAAGTAGGTCGAGTGGAACGAATAATTTCGGATAATGGCTCACAATACAAATCAGTGCAATGGCAGAACACGTTAAAACAACACAAAATAAAACCCATCTACATATCTAAGTACAAACCTAGCGTAAATCCAGCAGAACGATCTATGAAGGACATAGGCACTTTATGCCGATTATATGCAGGCAAAAGACACAACATTTGGGATATATACCTTAAAGATTTTCAAGAAGTAATAAATGAAATGCCATATAGCACTACACTACTACCTCCAGTTACTGTACTTAAAAATATTGAACCCCCAAACATAACCAGAGAAAATGTTAGATTTCTTATTGTACCATGTAGACAGCACAAACAAGTCATAGCAACAGCACTCTCCAACATCAGAAAGGCAGCCATTAAAAGAAAAGAAAGAGGAGATAGAACAGCAATTAAGAGAACATTCTCAGTAGGCCAGAAAGTATTTGTAAAAACACACCATCTCTCCAGCAAACAGAAACACAAAATACATAAGTTTTACGCTGCATACAAAGGACCTGTCATAATTAGCCGAATTGCTCATGATAATGCTGTGGAACTAATGAACCCCAAAACAGGCAAAACCTTAGGACTTCACCACGTGAGCCATATCAAAAAGTTTGAAGATTAATTTTATTACTGGTAAATAATCAGCACAATATTTCAAGATTATGTTGCAGATAATATCATCAGGAGAAAGAAGAATGAAGAGAGAGGAAGGTGGGAAATAGAAAGTAGTTTCAATAATAACACCAATAGTACCATAGATTAAGGTGAAGGGATAAAGTGTAGATAGTCTAACAGCATGAAGTACTAAAATGCTATACACCACAACACTACACAAAAATAAAAAACGAATTTGAGGTTTCTTGTATAAGTTAAGACTCAAAATATCTTAGAATTGTAACATGGAAAGGGCGCCAAAATTTGTAAAGCTTTTTAAAAAGGCGTAAAACAATGTAGGTACTAGGCATATGTTAGATGAATATAAGTAAAACTTTTTGTAAGAACCATTGTAAAAACTCCAGCAAAGACCAGATGCAACGACCCACAAGTTGCAACGCGAGAAGTATCAAGAAAGAAAAGGACGTAATTAGAAAGACATGATTCCTACAAGGCAGAAGCATCGAGAGAAGGGAAAGGACAGCGAGACCAACAGAGGGCCCTCGTAGAGTGGGCAATAAATTTGACCGCTAGGCAGAACCCTGCTAGGACGGAACATAGACCCACACAGTAGCGGAGCCCTGCAGAGACGCAACGGGATGCCGAAAGCCAAATGCCGGAAGGGTCTCCGAGCGCCCCCACTCAGCGGTGTGAGCAAAACACGGCCTGACGAGAAGACCACTTGGGCAAGCCACCACTGGCAAAAAATATGTGTAAAAGTCACACTACCGCTATTAAACAGCACGCTGATGCACGAAACTGAAGAAAACGTCCACAAAGTAAAAATGACATGCCCAAACAATTTATCAAACTGTTACTAAGAGGAGAACTTCAAAGCGACTAGTTATCAATAAATATTTCCATATCCTGCCCAGAGAAGAACCAAGAATCAAGTAAGAAGCAGAGAAAAAGCAGGAAGAACAGAAGTTGAAGATTCGCAAGATTGAGACCAAGAAAGAAGCTGGGTGAAGAATAGACGACATACCTTCCCAAATCCCTATCCTATTGTAAACTAGTCGTCTGCAAAATATTACAACGAAAAACGACCGCTTTCAGCGACACATAACGATGACTTTTACACATACAAAGCCAGTAAACCACGAGATTCTGCACTCACAGCTCCATTCCATTATGGGACCTCCACAACAGCAACACACATTTGCAAAGCCAACAAGGAATCATGAGCGAATCTGTACATCAAATGCCTGCCCACATCCATCTCGCTCAAGTCCATCACCTCCGTGCAAAAACATTCGCCAACCTTATGCTTAAACATTCATAGGATTGTGTAAATGTGTGAAATCAAATTATGTGATGTAGGAATTGCGCAAAAGAAACGTGTGAAAAACTAAGTAAGTTAAGCACACCAGACAGCTAATAAACTACAAAATAACAGTCATTGACGGTGGACTTAAGTAAAAAATAGACTATCGATAAAAATAAGTCATTAGTTCTGAAATGGACAGTATATAAAGAACAAAAGTAAGGCATAATAAACACTAAAACTATATGCCACTTATTTTCTCCTCATAAAAATAAAAGAATAACTATATTTTACTTATTTTCTCCTTAAAAAAATAAAGAATAAAAAAATATCTTGTTGGATGTTTTCCCCTTTTTTTTAACATTTGTACCATTTGTTAGGATAATATCTCAATACTTGTGTATGTATATTTCCTTGTCAAAGCAATTCTTGGAAATAATTCTTATTTGTTAGTGTAACAACGTTGAAATGAGTGTCTAGAAACAAAAACATTTTACTTGTACATGATATTTAGAAATTTGTTAGGAATAGATTTTGCTTAATTACTACATTTATAAAAACAATATTTCAAAGAAAATCGATGTGAAAGACTCCTAACTTTCGATAACAAACTTCTTAAAAAACAAACTTCACACTTAAATAAAGAAAGAAAATAATAAAAAATTAATGATAGCATAAAAATTTTCTTCTCTTGTCATTTTTAAGAATAATGTGGAAGAATACAAAAATATAAATTAGTAATACAAACTAGCATAGAACCAAAATAACGTGGCTGAACAGTAGGCAACAAAATTTAGATAAAGCAATAATTTTTGACTGACTTAGACAATGATTCAATCATTGCCTAACTTCAGTGCAAAAATTAAGTTCGAAGGGTGGTGATATGTAAGGTGTCAGGCAAATCCAACACCTTCCATGAAAACCCTGACATGATAAGCAAATCCAGTAGTATCTCACATAGCTCCGAATAAATCGTGACATTAAATTAACCAAAGTAATACGAGTAACGAGTGAGCAAATGGAATACCACAGACTAACACAAGAATGCCTAAATGCATGTCATACCTTCCCACCGTGAGACAGACGCAGTTCCGAGGGGAGAAGCGAGAACAGAAGCCAAGAGCAGAACCGTGTTAAGCAAGAAGGCCCTACGATAAGGGACGGACACCCACGTGGCCAGCTAACCGCTACGACCACACCACCCACAAGTTTTTAGTGTGAGACTTTTTCGCGTCTCTGTTACGTTAGGACCACACCCCAGCCCATGTTAAAAGCCAGAGCCCTCCAGAAGAACAGTACAGATCTTACGATAACACAAAAAGGGCTACACCACCCGCAAGTTTTAGCGTGAGACTTTTTCGCGTCTCTGTTACATTAGGACCACCCCCCAGCCCATGTTAAAAGATAGAGCCCTCCAGAAGAACAGTACAGATCTTACGATAACGCTAAAAGGACCACACCAACTGCAAGTTTTAGCGTGAGACTTTTTCGCTTCTCTGTTACGTTGCAATCTTTAAAACATTGCCCCACCACGAAAAGTATAACGTTTCTCATTGGATGGACAGAAATTTTGTAGGCGGAGCTTAAGGTTAACATTGAGACCCTGATTGGTCAGATGAAAACACAGCCAGATAGTTTTTTTTAAAACCAACTTCGGTAAATTGTAGTAAGGAGAAGTTAGGAGAGAGTTGCTTCGGAGACGGCGAGGTGAGCGGAGCTGTGCTGCCCACTGCCCCCTGACGAACACCAACAAGGTAATGAATGCACGTGATGCTGCATTTTTGAGCACATAGGGCTTCACTCAGAACTGCAGAAGTCTCATCTGTTACATCCCCTTTTTGCGTAATACTAGTGTCGATCGTCAATTAAAGCTCATGGTGTTCACATTTGCCACTTGAAGTAAAAATCTGAAACGCGATGATTTTTCTGTTATATAGTTATTGAGAAGCCACATCAGCCACTGTAATTTACGACTAGTTAGATGAGTAATTAAAGATAATTGAGGGTCACTGTAGACCATTTTGATAGTTTTCTCTTTTGTGAAACTTAATTTAAACCTAGATTATAGATGTGATACGGCATAGGTCATCCTTCGATCCATTGTAGAACTTGGAAACCCATTCAGGGAATATTCGTTCACATTTTTGTTGAACGCAGTTGGTTTTTACCATCCTGTATTAAAACATTTCCTTTTATCAGTAGTGCAATTTATATACAATGTTTTGTGAGTAGAATAAAATTTCCAATGGTAAACTTAACTGCTTTTTCGACGTTATTTTACCAGCTAACTAAAAATAGGAAAGCCTTGAACCCCTTCCACTAAATTTAGTTAGTATTAAGATTCTTTTACAGGGAGTGCAGTGGAGCTGACGCTGAAATCATTAAGTATTTGGTTATATCATCGCTAGTCTCATTGAACTCTTCTTAATTCTACATGTCATGTGTGGTCTGACGCCTCCTTATCAGCAACAGGTCCCAGGTTCAAATTAGTCAGTTCCCTAAAAAACACGCTCAGAGCGTCGTTGCGCGAAAGTGGTAGGGAGACACGATACAGAACAAACAGACACCACGCAGAATGTTTAGAACAAATGTCGACTAACTTCAAGCAAGAGTTTTCCAGAAGCAAGCAAGGTTTTCACCAAATGTATGCTAGCTTTAAGCAAGATTCAGACCAAATGTTTACTAGTTGTAAGCAAGAGTTTTCCAACATTGATCATAAAATATCTTGACTGTCAGACGAACTTACGTTAATTCTTGAGGTGATAAGTCAGAGCATGACGTGGACAAGATGGAAAATGACGGTAACGTTATGGGTCAAGCAATGGAAATTCATTGTAATAAACATATGAGAAAGGATGGTAGTGATAGTAGGCATAAAAAATTAAAGGAGCGGTACGCAGAAGCTAAATCATCACTGGAATACCGGTTATTCCAGCAGAAAATGTAGGTGTAGAAGCCAAATATACTGAAGGACTGAAAGAAGTTTACCCAACTATAGAGCATCGTCTCAGTGTACTGGAGTGTTGGTCTTGTACTAGTATGAGCGTGGCCATGGAAGATTTTCTAGTTAAATTTAAAATTTTTTGTAAGTTTGACCAAGCGGTGTCAATTCATCCTGTGGGCTTACGATTGAAAACAAGTACACTGTTTTTGTTCTACTGATTTTTATTTCGGGCTAGTTTTCGGCTTACTAGTCCGTCTTCAGGAAAGAACTGATTAGTTTCTGGTTAAGTTTTTAATATCTACGTTGAAGGTTTTGATGGGATCTTTGGTGAGGATATGGTAGGGATTGAGTGTGAGGAATTGTTTCACTTTCTCAGCATAATCACTTTTGTCTGGAAACCAATGTATTACTTTTATCTGATTTTGTCAGAATGTTCTTATTTTGGGTAATTTTCTTCTTTTGGTTCTTCTTCTTTAGGTTCTGATCTACATATTTTGCTGCTGGAATGTCAAACTAACGCCATTTTTGTATTCCACGACTTACCATGTGTTTGGCAGCAACGTCATTGTTTACACTGTATTCTATATCAACTTTTAAAACATCTAATCGTTTTTCGCAAGATTTATGGAGAGGGACATATCTGAGACATTTTGCTAGCACTCCCATTTCTTTCGTGGAAAGAACTGTTTCTGATAAATTTACTACTCGTTTCTAAATGTTTTGCTTAGGTTTTGTGGTTATGGCTGCACTATGATGGCATAGGTTATTTATTTTGTGCTTTTGGCGTAATTACATACACTAGATTATGTTACTCATATGTTCAGAAACAGTGTGCTTCTTATCCAACCTTAAATATGGAATTTTTCTACGAAGAAGAAACGGAAAAATTCATAAATAAGAGAAAGCAGTTCAAAAATTTTAGAGATGTTTTACCCAGTGATTGGAATGGAAAGGAGAGGATATCTTTTATCAATAGCCATCTGAGTGGGGTGCCGGCCGTTGTGGCCGAGCGGTTCTAGGCGCTTCAGTCCGGAACCGCGCTGCTACAACGGTCGCAGTTTCGAATCCTGCCTCGGGCATGGATGTATGTGATGTCCTTAGGTTAATTAGGTTTAAGTAGTTCTAAGTCTAGAGGACTGATGTCCTCAGATGTTAAGTCCCATAGTGCTTAGAGCCATTTGAACCATCTGAGTGGGGAAGTATTTACGTGAAGGAATGTAGGTGCGGAGGGATGTCAAACAGCTAGGGTGTCTGGAGCGTAGTTCTTGATTTGAAGTATTGATTAAATGAATTGATTAAATAAATTTGTTTATTTCGACGCTGTGGAGTCCAACAACATTGTTGTCCTGTAAGAGGGCACAATTTGGTTCTGAAATAGTTCGGAATGAAAAGAGATAAAATGAAACGTATTTGGATTTTAATAACTTATGCTGAGAAGTGACAGGATTTGCCTCATGAGAACTTACGTTAAATGTAAAATCAAGTAATTTATTGTTGGAGGAAGTAGGGTTTTCAGTGATTAGAGAACTGGCCTTGGAAGAAAAGATGACATTAGCTAAGTAAGGGATAAGAAAGAAAGCAGGAGAGACAAAAGGTGATGTGATGAAAAAGTCAAGCCTGTCAGCTTTGAAATATGAGACTTAGTTTTGGTAAAGACTAAAGCGAAATCCGAGTGAATAACTACTGAAATTAATTTTTGGTGATTTATCATGGTCCGTTTGACGCGGACGTAAACCGCACAACAAGTCCTATAGACTGCTATGTCTCAGTCCGGGGAAAGAGCTTGGGCTCAGAAACAATAGAACTGAAGCTTTATACAGGGTGTTCCAGGAGGAATGGTCAATATTCAGGCATATGATAGGAACCATCATTCGAAGCAAAGAAGTCTAGTAAACATGTGCTCTAAATTGCATACTTTAAGAGCTATGACCACTTCTTGATATTCGATACTCTGAAACAAATCTCTTCTATGCGAGCTTTTTGCATTCCATTTTTTGGGTTCAAATATGGTTCAAATGGCTCTGAGCACTATGGAACTTAACATCGGAGGTCATCAGTCCCCTAGAACTTAGAACTAATTAAACCTAACTAACCTAAGGACATCACACACATCCATGCCTGAGGCAGGATTCGAACCTGCATACGTAGCGGTCGCGCGGTTCCAGACTGAAGCGCCTAGAACGGCATGGCCACTGCGGCCGGCCATTTTGTGGGAGGAGATAGTATAGCCCAAAACAATAAAAAATTGTGAAGTAAACATTGGCTCTAAAATGGTTACCTTAAGAGCTAATGTACACATATTCAGTAGGGGAGATGTGTTTCACAGTAGCGAAGACGAACAAGTGCTCATAAATCTTAATGTATTCACTTTGGAGCCCTGTCCACCGCACTTTTTTCTCTTGTTTGAGTCCAGCCTGCCACGTCTCAAAACGTGGAAATCAATGAAGAATTAGAAAAGATCCGTTTCACATTATCGAAGATGAAGACGTGCTCATACCTCCAAGGTACGCATTTTAGAGACAATTTTTAACTGACTATGTTGCTTCGAATGGTCGTTCCTGATGTATCCATGAATATTGGCCATTCCTTCTTGGGCACCCCGTATACAGAGAGATATCCAGAATTTATGTAGAATGTGCTATTCTATAGCAGACACATGATTAGTGAGTGAGGGATTCTCGAGCTGGCTGTGGATTTCTGTCCTTTTCCTGATCTGCAGTCCTTTTTTTTATTGTCCTATAATGATGTGGGAGGGGGGAGGGAGGAATTCAGTTCTTCTTCTATCTCATGGGTTAATGTATGTGCTGCATTATGAGACAGGAGGATGTAAGCTGTGGTGACAACTGGATATGACTTAATGTATACGTCATGACAATGAAATCTAGTAGTTGGATCGAGAAGAGAACATGAGAGATTTGTGAATGTAAAACTGTATTTTATATTAGGTGCTGCAGAGGCATTAGTATGCATTATCAAGGTGTGAACGTTTATGGTAGGTCAGAGCTACAGATAGGTTGGTCAATCTATCATGACTGTAGTACAAGCACTGTGCTGTTGTTCTGATATGTTCTTGCTGGCTGCAAGTGTAGTACTTTATGAGTTATCTTACTTCGAGTGTCCTTTTCAACTGAGATGTCAACAAAGTGACATTTTCTTTTAGAGTATAGAATAATACTACTCATACATTATTTCTGCTATTGTCTTAGAGGATAGAAAGTGTTGATAAGTAATCGTTGGCTCGGTACAACATTTACACTATAAAATGACACTGTGTGAAGACTTATAAGGATGAGAATGTGCAATTGGGTAAGAGGCAAAACAGGAATATTGTTTCCTTTTAATAAAGCTAAAGGGTATGGAGTGTGTAGCGATGTTTAATTAAGGACTCATTGATGTACGTCCAATGATTTTAGTGTTTCAGATAAGAGGGTCAGTGACCCTAGCTTTTGCTGCTTGATTCCTGAGAGTAGTGGGCTGGACATAATTCAGTAGCAGAGGGATGAAATGACACAGCAGAAAAGGAGCTCCAAGTGGAATGTCATTGCAGAACAAGCACTTGCAAAGCGAAGCCATGACTATAGCGTAAGTAATGGTTGATGTGTGTCATGGAAGGCTGATAATGGAACACTGTAAATAGTGTAACCGAAACTTCGCCTAACGATTTGGCTTTCACCTGTAGGGTGGGTTTTTTCTTTATCTTAGAAACATTATCTAACAGACATTCTATCTGCCTTGCCGAGCCTGAACTAATCGCTCTTGCGTTTTGGAACTTTAATTACCTAGTACGGCGTTGACTCTGAACTTTGTAGAATGATTCTAAGTGAGAAGAATTATGTCACGATCCTTTTTTACGTAGCGGAAGCAGTTAGAAAACAGTTACCATGTCGTCTCTGTATTTAAAGCAATGGAAAGGTGGCTAAATGTCGCTTATTTAGTCTGAGAATTGGTTTTGAGGATCTGAATGAAACGCTGCTAAAGATGCTACGCAGCAGCTTGTTGTCTCACAGTTGAACTTAGTTGTGTGGCCGATTTAAACTATGAGCGAGAGACCAACGAATTTGGATGTAAACTGTAAATATGAAATGTATGATACATTATATGTTATGTGATTGGCAGATGATATTCAGTGAGTCGCCTGTAGATATTTGTATAAAAGTTACGGTAACGATTATTAAGTAGTGTGATCTCGGATAGCTAAAGGGTGATTTGTGTTGTAAATGGGAGTGGCTTTTGGAGTGAAACGTTCTACTAAAGCTGCAACAATTGTAGCCTGCACCAAGGTTTATTTCAAAATATTCTTGACTAGAAAGGTGTAAAAGTTGCTTTGCTATGAGAATTCTACGTCTCCATGTATGTCTGTACTCCACTGTTCACTTTGCGGTGTATGGCGGAGGGCACTTGGTGTACCAATGTCACTTCCCCCTTTTCCTGTTCCAGTCGCAAATGGTTGAAGAACGATTAATGATAATACTCCGTGTGGGCTCTCCCTAATTTTATTGACTTATGAGAGTGAGGTATGCATAGAAGGAAGCAATACAATTGTTGACTCTTCTAGGAACGGACGCTCTCTGAATTTTACCAGCAGAACACACCGTGATGCAGAATGCCTCTCTTGCACCGTCTGCCATCGGAGCTGACTGTCGTCCACACCGGTCGCGCTGCGCCGAACCTCTGTCCTTGGTTTGCACGGCGGAGCGCAGCCGGCATGGAAACGGCTAAAGTAACGAGAATTAAAAGATGTTTCGTATAGTTTTAATTTTAATCAGCATAATAGACACATATTCGCACTTGTTTGCTTTCAGGAAATTTTATTTAATTTTTTTTAAACGTAGTAATTTACAAATTTTGAGGCCACTGCTGTATGCTCACAATTTTTTCCTAGTAGTTTCTTCAGTGCAATTTTAGTACCTGGCCAATGTTATAAACATAAACAAGCTAAAAGTAAAATTACAGTAAAAACTATTTTTACATTCCCAGATTTCACGTTTTCCCACTATTTACGTTATCTTTTGTTGGTCCCATCGTAAAGCTTATTCTTTCAATTACTCGTTTCCTCCCATTAAAATATACAAATGGATAACATTTGCTAGGTCTTGCGCTTTGGGAACCACTTCAGCAAGCTTTGTCAACGATTTCATATCGATTTTTGGGGAAAAGTACATGTTCCCGCTCCAGCACAATGTGCGCGATAAGGCATAACAGAAAACTGCACATTTTAAGAGTTCATTTCATTTATTGCCATGTTTGTGTCTAACGATCATTTACGACACAACAGGTCTTTCTTATAGCGTTGGCAACAATGCACGAGTCTTTAGAAAAACGTAGCAGTGTTGCTCAAGAATGTATTCGGACACATTTAAAATAACTTGATGGTTCGTCTGCTTATTGCCATTTTCGCATATCTTCCTGTTGTTAACTTGTGGCAGGTATGGGTATTAAAACGAAAATATTGATGTTTTGTATTGAGACTGTGCCAAACGTAATATGTCCATTTGTGAAATATCGATATTCATGTGTCAATTTTTTTATTCGTTTTTAAAACTAAGGGAAAATATCAAACTCTAAGGACATACTGCCCAATAACAGATGTTAACTCACCTTACACAACCTCTGCATGCTGTTATACTGCACAAAAGCTATAAGATGGTTATGCAACAATTTACCTACATCTTCAAAGAATGAGATTTCTCAAGGAACAACATGGCAATTTTAAGCAAACCTCCTATAAAGTTTTTCATTATTCTATTTTGCACTTCATGTGATTTTAATTTTTACGTAATTTTATCAATATTCTCAGGTCATTTCAATGCAATGTTTTAGAAATTTTAAGTCTTAAAAATCCAGGCCCTGCGATTACAAGTCCTTTTTCATAATTGTAAACGGAATGAATTCTCACAAGGGCACCTGCCCCCACTGGCCTCCCTCCAGGACGGCCCTGGCGCTGTCTCTTGTGCAACTCATGCCAACAACATAAGTAGACAAGAAAGAGGAAGATTCTCGTACTGCACCGGCCGAGATGGCCGAGCGGTTCTAGGCGCTTCAGTATGGAACCGAGCGACCGCTACGGTCGCTGGTTCGAATCCTGCCTCGGGCATGGATGTGTGTGATGTCATTGGGTTCGTTAGGTTTAAGTAGTTCTAAGTTCTGGGGGACTGATGACCTCAGATGTTAAGTCGCATAGTGCTCAGAGCCATTTGAACCATTCTTGTACTGCTAGCACCACAGCAGAGAGGACACGAACTTCCTTTGATGGTTCGCTAAAAGACCAAAAACCAGCAGATCATGAGCAAACACTATCGAATCGGAACTGAACACAGCCGATTGCAGTTCGTTTGCGCTCTCCTGCTATCTACACCTGATATACTTTGAAAGGTGGCTAGTCGTTTGGACTCGCCTTTCTTTCACCTAATTGATCCCAGTTATTGATTTTATACAGATTAGGGCATTCACCTCGCATTATGGAAGCACGGTGTCCAATTCAATAATCAGTATAGAGGATTAACAGTGATTAGGTACAGTGTTGGTTGTACAGTAATTTGCATGCAGTATTTTTGAGGTGAAGGAATTGTGCTCATGTTGGAAGCTTATCTTCCTCACGGACAACCGTCTCGTGCGGCGCAGCCGCCAGCATGGACAGCAGAACGGCCACTTTATTGCTGGCAGTTCAGAGAATACAAAGGACTGAGCTCTAATATACGGGCTGACGGGGGAGAAATGTTGATCACCGATTCGCTCCTGTGGGAGGAATGGTGGTGGAGGAGCCTTAAGTAGCAGGAGGTTTGTCTGTGTCCCAAAGGGACATGGATTTAATGGAACTTGGGGCGTTTCTCTGCAGAGGCCGGCGCCTAAGTTTTTGTGAGCTGCGTCGGAATGGATCACTGGTAATACACTGAAGGGCCAAAGATACTGGTGTAGGCCTTCAAATAAAGATATATGTAAACAGGCAGAATACGGCGCTGCGGTCGGCAACGCCTATATAAGTCAAAAAGTTTCTGGCGCAGTTGTTAGATCGGTTAATACCGCTACAATGACAGGTTATGAAGATTTGCGTGAATTTGAACGTGGTGTTATGGACGGTGCACGAGCGATGGAACACAGCATCTCCGAGGTAGTGATGAAGTGGGGATTTTCCCGTACGACCATGTCACGGGTGTACCGTGAATATCAAGAATCCGGTGAATCGACGAATCTTCGACATCGCTGCGGCCGGAAAAAGATCCTGCAAGAACAGGACAAATGACGACCGAAGAGCAACGTTCAACGTGACAGAAGTGCAACCCTCTCGAAAATTACTGCAGATTTCAATGCTGTCCTTCAATAAGTGTCAACATGCGAACCATTCAAAGAAATATCATCGATATGGGCTTTCGAAGCCACAGGCCCACTCATGTACCCTTGATGACTGCACGACATAAAGCATTACGCCTCACCTGGGCCCGTCGACACCGAATTTGGACTGTTGATGACTGGAAACACGTTGCCTGGTCGGACGAGTCTCGTTTCAAATTGTATCGAGTGAATGGATGTGTATGAGTATGGAGACAAGCTCATGAATCCATGGATCCTGCATGTCAGCAAGGGACTGTGCAAGCTGGTGGAGGCTCTGTAATGGTGTGGGGCGTGTGCAGCTGGAGTGATATGGCATCCCTCATGTGTCTAGATGCGACTGACAGGTGAGACGCACATAAGCTTCAAGTCTGATCACATGCGTCCATTAATGTCCATAATGGATTCCGAAGGACTTTGACAATTCCAGTAGGATAACGCGATACGCCACACGTCCAGCATTGCCACAGAGTGGCTCCAGGAACACTCTTCTGAATTTGAACACTTCTGCTGCCAACCAAACTCCCCTGACGTGAACATTATTGAGCATATCTGGGATGCCTTGCAACGCGCTATTCAGAAGATTTATGGACGGCGCTGTAGGATTCATGGTGTCAGTTCCCTCCAGCACTACTTCAGACATAAGTCGAGTCCATGCCACGTCGTGTTGCGGTACTTCTGCGTTCTTGCGGGGGCCCCACACGATATTAGGCAGGTGTACCAGTTTTTACTCTCTAGAGTGTAGATCAATGCAGCGGTGAGAGCTTTCCTCTCCTTTCGCAGGTAGCCCTGACAATTTCTTCCGTGGGTCTTCCTGGGAACGCCACATCGACCTGTGAAAACATTCCGCTTTGTTCGCCGTAATGGGTGGGCGCAGGTTGACGTGCGCCATACAGGCATTCCAAGAACTGTTGCATTATTTCGAAGGGACATGCAGATCCCACGCCAGTGTTCCCACGTGAAAGGTGAAGCTATGTCTTGACTGGCGGGCTGACTGTGACGTCGAATGGTATACCGGAGGACGCCTGTACGATGCCACAATAGAGAAAAGATTGATGGAAATGGCTCTGCCTGTCTGTTGTAGGGAGGCAGTACCAGGTATTAAAAAATAAACTATTGGCACAAAACACACCTTATATCCCACCAGTGGTGGATTGTTCTTTCTGAACGAATTCCACTTGGAATGTACGTTTCTGGCAGAGTACTAAGGAGGAGTATAGGGCAGTGAGTAGAGGGAAAGCAAAGAGAAAGGTCAGTCGTGATCAGACTGTTTGAGTTAGAGTTGTAATCAGATGGAGCTGTAAGTGTTGGTGGTAGCTGCAAGGCCAGCCATACGTTTGGTGTTAGGTGCAAGGCAACTCTGGTCGACTTTCAGTTTGTTGCTGCAAGGCAAATTCGAGCGAATATTCTGACCACCAACCATGGTACTCGTGCATAGCAATTTCGTCTTTGGTTTAGAGTCGCAGTTCTGGGTCCTGTATCGAACAGTAGTGGCTGTGATACTTCGATCGAGTGACCGCTGTGGCGTGCAGTTCACTGCATTGCAGACTTCCGTTAGTCCATGGTAGACATGTGTTCTTCCAGCTTGATAGGATTATAGGAGGTCAGTTACCCACCATATACGGCGTTCACCTGTGCAAACAGCAGCAATTATAGCTCCACATATGTATGATACATTAGTGTAAAATCAAACAGTGGAAAATCCAGAATGGAATGTAACTGTTATGAAAAGGAAAGTTGCTACTCACCATATAGCAGAAATGTTGAGTCGCAGACAGGCACAACAAAAAGTCTGTCACAAAATAAGCTTTCAGCCAACAAGGCCTTTGTCAAAAATAGACGACAGACTCACATACACACACACGCAAGTGCAACTCAAACACTTGCACCTGCGTGAGTGTGTGTGTGTGTGTGTGTGTGTGTGTGTGTGTGTGTCCGTCGTCTGTTTTTGACAAAGGCTTTGTCGGCCGAAAGCTTATTTTGTGACAGTCTTTTTGTTGTGCCTACCTGCGACTCAGCATCTCCGCTATATGGTGAGTAGCAACTACCCTTTTCATAATATTGCTACATTAGTGTGTAGTTTGTCATTCACAATCTCTGTCAGCCCAAAGTGAATCAGATAGCTTTATCCACATTCTAAATGGGACCGAAGGTGTAGGCACTCCTCCCATTCCAAACTTTGTCAGCTGTACTACAGCATCCATTTGTATTCATTCTAATTAATATTTATGTCTGCTCACTGAATTTCACCTTTGTGTTTTTTGACAATAAATCTGTGTAATCACACTGAACATCTATCATTTCCGTAGAGATCAGTTCCTATGACCTTTTTAAATTCATTTATATTGGAGATACTGAAAATAGTTTAAAACCTGTTACATTATGTCCATTTCAGTTTCACCATTAGGGCCAAAATAGGGCCAAAATAATACTTTGATAGTGTCATACCTCCATTGCACATAGCTTCATAGTGATGTAGCTGAAGGCAGGATCTGTCATGTAGAGTATTACCTGACAGAGAGAAGTAGGAAGTGCTCTTCCACATCACCAAAATAAATTTTCACCAAGGATGTTTTGTAAATTCTCAGTCGCTGATGCTCGTTCGATTGTATTTTCTCCAGTGTAAACCAACCCTCTTATATGTAGACATTTAATATTGTGTTGCATTATAACATCTGTCCATTTCTTTTACACTTCTACGTTAGGCATTAATAATTTGATAAAGAGAACGCTTTTCTCAATATTTGAGGTTACAATTGAAGACACAGAGATTTTAAATACATCAACAACGTTATAAATTCCTCTAACAAGACATAATACTTACGTATACGATAGGCATGTCATTTGTAAAAAAAAAAAAAAAAAAAAAAAAAAAAAAAAAATTATTTCCAGATTGTTCGACGAAACCTAACCATCCCATCGAGCAAACCAGTAGCATCTTTACCTGTGTTTTAGGTACTTGGCCCATGCGCAGCTCTGTTTGAAAAAGAATAACTGAAGGTATCTGTAGGGTCGAGCCACGCATGCCTGCTTTCATGGACCGCAGCTAATTCACTGCAAGTAATAACCTGTAGCTGTGAACATGTACTTAAATAGCAATGTATTGACTGGAGTTGCGAGTAAACAAAATACACAGAAATACGAAATGAAAGTGAAATGAATAATTTAATAACAAGTTACTTTTGAATGCACTATGGGAACAGCAGTGATCAAAGTCTAATAAATAATTACTATTAAAAACAGTCTTGATCACGATTTATTTAACAAGGTGACCGGTTTCGACCACTACTGTGGTCATCTTCAGACCTATAAGTTGTATACAAAGCTCTAATTACAGGGCTACATACATTAAACAAAATACATAAAGTTATAAAGCTATAAAACGTTGAATTACCATTGAGTAGGAACTTCTTTCTCCAGTAGTGATTCTCCAACAGAAAGAGGTTCCTACTCAATGGTAATTCAACGTTTTATAGCTTTATAACTTTATGTATTTTGTTTAATGTATGTAGTCCTCTAATTAGAGCTTTGTATACAACTTATAGGTCTGAAGATGACCACAGTAGTGGTCGAAACCGGTCACCTTGTTAAATAAATCGTGATCAAGACTGTTTTTAATAGTAATTATTAATAACAAGTGTTGTGTTATAACGTCTGTAATTGACTTAGACGACAGAGACAGGAAATCTCAAATAAACGGGAAGTAGTACCATAATATTCACTTTAAATACAGACAGAAAATACCTGTATCAAATGCAGCAGAGTTACGTTGTGAGCATTAGGAGAATGGTAGCAATAACGTCGAACTAATTGCAATCAGAGATAAGCAAAAACTAATTTCATTTCATAATCACAGTACACGAAATATTTACCAACTTAAAGCAGTTCAGAGTTCAAAATGATGATTCACTAATATCATACGCAATTGAAAGAATAGTAACTCATACTCCGTCTATACTCATTTCCATAAAGGAAAAAGTGAGAGTCCTACTCTGGAACACATTTAGAACTCTCGAAATATACGAAGGGCGTTTGAAAAGTTCGTGCAAAGTCCGAGAGATGGCATCACCGGCACGTATTGAGGTCATGTTTAGTTAGTAGCATCTTTGGAAAGAACGCACACCAAGTTTCAGCCACATTGGTCTATTTCTTTGTGTTTGGCATTCGTGTGTGTGAATCAAGGAAGTCGAGTGATCGTCAAAAAATGGACGAAAAATAATTTCGTGTGGTGATTAAACATCAATTTATGAAAGGCAAAACGTCCCAGGAGACTAAAGAGAAGCTTGATAAACATTATGGTGACTCTGCACCTTCGATTAGAACAGTTTATAAGTGGATTCAAAATTTCCAGTGTGGCCATATGGGCACAAGCGATGCTGAACGTTCTGGACGCCTTGTGGAGGTTACGACTCCAGAAATCATTGATAAAATCCATGATATGGTGATGGATGAAAGAAGAGTTAGCGTGCGTGAGATTGCTAGTGCTGTGGGCATCTCAAACGGACAGGTACATAATATTTTGCACAAACATTTGGACATGAGAAAGCTATCTGCAAGATGGCTTCCGCGATTGCTCACGCTTGACCAAAAACAGAATCGTGTGAAGTGTTGCAAGGATGGTTTGCAGCTGTTCAGGAAGAATCCGCAGGACTTTAAGCATCGTTTCGTCACTGTGGATGAAACATGGATACATTACTATACTCCTGAGACCAAACTACAATCTAAGAATAGGTTACCCCTGAGAGAATCTGCACCAAAAAAGCTGAAAACCATTCCTTCGGCCGGAAAGGTAATGGCGACTATCTTTTGGGATTCGCAAGGAACAATCCTCATCAACTATCTGGAAAAGAGTAAATTATTACAGGTGCATATTATTCATCGTTATTGGACCGTATGAAAACAGAGCTGCAAGAAATACGCCTGCGATTGGACTGCAAAAAAGTCCTTTTCCATCACGACAATGCACCAGCACACACCTCAGCAGTTGTGGTCGTAAAATTAATGGAAATAGGATTCCAACTCGTTTCACATCCCCCCTATTCTCCAGACATGGCTCCCTCGTGCTACTATTTGTTCCCCAAACTGAAGAAATGGCTGAAAAGACAAAGATTTTATTCAAACGAGGAGGTGATTTGAGCAACTACGAGGGTGACTCAAATGAAAAACCTTAAATTTGTAATAACAAATCGAAATTTCGCGCCGTTATCCTGTAAATTGGTAAGCGTGCTACAAACAGCGTGCAGAATGGCCTGTATGTGGCAGCATAGTGCAGATACACACATACCGTCGCAGTTGTTGTTTTTGTTGTGGTCTTCAGTCCTGAGACTGGTATGATGCAGCTCTCCATGTTACTCTATCCTGTGCAAGCTTCTTCATCTCCCAGTACTTACTGCAACCTACATCCTTCTGAATCTGCTTAGTGTATTCATCTCTTGGTCTCCCCCTACGATTTTTACCCTCCACGCTGCCCTCCAATGCTAAATTTGTGAGCCCTTGATGCCTCAGAACATGTCCTACCAACCGGTCCCTTCTTCTAGTCAAGTTGTGCCACAAACTCCTCTTCTCCCCAATTCAATATCTCCTCATTAGTTATGTGATCTACCCATCTAATCTTCAGCATTCTTCTGTAGCACCACATTTCGAAAGCTTCTATTCTCTTCTTCTCCAAACTATTTATCGTCCATGTTTCACTTCCATACATGGCTACACTCCATACAAATACTTTCAGAAATGATTTCCTAACACTTAAATCTATACTCGATGTTAACAATTTTTACTTCTTCAGAAATGCTTTCCTTGCCATTGCCAGTCTACATTTTATATCCTCTCTACTTCGACCATCATCAGTTATTTTGCTCCCAAAATAGCAAAACTCCTTTACTACTATCAGTGTCTCATTTCCTAATCTAATTCCCTCTGCATTACCCGACTTAATTCGACTACATTCCATTATCCTCGTTTTGGTTTTGTTGATGTTCATCTTATATCCTCCTTTCAAGACACTGTCCATTCCGTTCAACTGCCCTTCCAAGTCCTTTGCTGTCTCTGGCAGAATTACAATGTCATCGGCGATCCTCAAAAGTTTTTATTTCTTCTCCGTGGATTTTAATTCCTACTCCGAATTTTTCTTTTGTTTCCTTTACTGATTGCTCAATATACAGATTGAATAGCATCGGGGAGAGGCTACAACCCTGTCTCCCTCCCTTCCCAACCGCTGCTTCCCTCTCATGTCCCTCGACTCTTATAACAGCCATCTGGTTTCTGTACAACTTGTAAATAGCCTTTCGCTTCCTGTATTTTACCCTTGCCACCTTTAGAATTTGAAAGAGAGTATTCCAGTCAACATTGTCAAAAGCTTCCTCTAAGTCTACAAATGCTAGAAAGGTAGGTTTCCCTTTCCTTAATCTTTCTTCTAAGATAAGTCGTAAGGTCAGTATTGCCTCACGTGTTCCAATATTTCTACGGAATCCAAACTGATCTTCCACAAGGTCGGCTTCTACTAGTTTTTCCATTCGTCTGTAAAGAATTCGCGTTAGTATTTTGCAGCTGTGGCTTATTAAACTGATTGTTCGGTAATTTTTACATCTGTCAACATCTGCTTTCTTTGGGATTGGAATTATTATATTCTTCTTGAAGTCTGAGGGTATTTCACCTGTCTCATGCATCTTGCTCACCAGATGGTAGAGTTTTGTCAGGACTGGCTCTTCCAAGGCCGTCAGTAGTTCTAATGGAATGTTGTCTACTCCCGGGGCCTTGTTTCGACTCAGGTCTTTCTACACGCAGTACTGTATCTCCCATTTCGTCTTCATCTACATTCTCGTCCATTTCCAGAATATTGTCCTCAAGTACGTCGCCCTTCTATAGACCCTCTATATACTCCTTCCACCTTTCTGCTTTGCCTTCTTTGCTTAGAACTGGGTTTCCATCTGAGCTCTTGATATTCATACAACTGTTTCTCTTTTCTGCAAAGGTCTCTTTAATTTTCCTGCAGGCAGTATCTATCTTACCCCTAGTGAGATAAGCCTCTACATCCTTACATTTGTCCTCTAGCCATCCCTGCTTAGCCATTTTGCACTTCCTGTCGATCTCATTTTTGAGACGTTTGTATTCCTTTTTGCCTGCTTCATTTACTGCATTTTTATATTTTCTCCTTTCATCAATTAAACTCAATATTTCTTCTGTTACCCAAGGATTTCTACTAGCCTTCGTCTTTGTACCTACTTGATCCTCTGCTGCCTTCACTACTTCATCCCTCAGAGCTACCCATTCTTCTTCTACTGTATTTCTTTCCCCCATTTGTGACAATTGTTCCCTTATGCTCTCCCTGAAACTCTGTACAACCTCTGGTTTAATCAGTTTGTCCAGGTCCCATCTCCTTAAATTCCTACCTTCTTGCAGTTTCTTCAGTTTTAATCTACAGTTCATAACCAATAGATTGTGGTCAGAGTCCACATCTGCCCCTGGAAATGTCTTACAGTTTAATACCTGGTTCCTAAATCTCTGTCTTACCATTATATAATCTATCTGATACCTTCTAGTATTTCAAGGATTCTTCCATGTGTACAACCTTCTCTTATGATTCTTGAACCAAGTGTTAGCTATGATTAAGTTATGCTCTGTGCAAAATTCTACCAGGCGGCTTCCTCTTTCATTTCTTTCCCCCAATCCATATTCACCTACTATGTTTCCTTCTCTCCCTTTTCTTACTCTCGAATTCCAGTCACCCATGACTATTAAATTTTCGTCTCCCTTCACTACCTGAATAATTTCTTTTATCTCATCATACATTTCATCAATTTCTCCATCATCTGCAGAGCTAGCTGGCATATAAACTTGTACTACTGTAGTAGGTGTGGGCTTCGTGTCTATCTTGGGCACAATAAAGCGTTCAATATGCTGTTGGTAGTAGCTTACCCGCACTCCTATTTTTTTATTCATTATTAAACCTACTCCTGCATTACCCCTATTTGATTTTGTATTTATAACTCTGTATTCACCTGACCAAAAGTCCTGTTCCTCCTGCCACCGAACTCCACTAATTCCCACTATATCTAACTTTAACCTATCCATTTCCCTTTTTAAGTTTTCTAACCTACCTGCCCGATTAAGGGATCTGACATTCCACGCTCCGTCGCAGTATCAGTATAAAAATGTTTCAAATGGTTCTGAGCACTATAGGACTTAACTTCTAAGGTCATCAGTCCCCTAGAACTTAGAACTACTTAAACCTAACTAACTTAAGGATATCACACACATCCATGCCCGAGGCAGGATTCGAACCTGCGACCGTAGCGGTCGGTCGGTTCCAGACTGTAGCGTCTAGAACCGCTCGGCCACCCCGGCCGGCATCAGTATAGAGATGGCCACCCCACTTGCGAATTGCACCAGGGAAGAACAGCTTTCTGTTATTCCGTTTTTGTGTAGTGAAGCTGTGAAGCCTATTGAAATTCATCGACGAATGAAGGTCCAGGGCGGTGATGCATGTTTGTCAGCAAGAAGGAAGTTCGCAAATGGTGTGACTTCAATGGAAGATGCTCCTCGTCCAGATCAGGCACAACGAGTTGTGACTCCACAGAACATTGCAGCAGTTGAAGCTATAGTGAAGGAAAACCACCGAGTGACACTGAATGACATTGCAGCGTGTTTACAGATTAGTCATGGGTCTCCACATTGTGCATGATTTGCTCCAGTTTCACAAAGTGTCTGCAAGATGGGTGCCACGGCAACTGACACCTGAAATCAGAGAACGACGTGTTGATGCTTGTGAAGAACTTCTTTGGCGCTTTGAACGAGAAGGTGATGGCTTCCTTGCAAGAATAGTTACTGGGGACGAAACCTGGATTTACTTCCACCAACCGGAAACGAAGAGAGCGAGCAAGGAATGACACCATTCCTCATCACCAAACCCCAAAGAAGTTTCGAACAGAAACATGAGCAGAGAAGGTTATGCTGACTCTCTTTTGGGACGGAAAAGGCGTCATTTTGGAGCATTACGTGCGTAGAGGGACCAGTGTCAGCAGTGCATCATACACAGATCTCCTAAGAACTTATCTGTGGCCTGCAATAAAATCAAAGCGACGTGGATTGCTGTGAGCAGGTGTCCTTTTGCAACATGACAATGCAAGGCCCCACACTGCCCGTACGCCGGCCAGTGTGGCCGAGCGGTTCTAGGCGCTACAGTCTGCAACCGCGCGACCGCTGCGGTCGCAGGTTCGAATCCTGCCTCGGGCATGGATGTGTGTGATGTCCTTAGGTTAGTTAGGTTTAAGTAGTTCTAAGTTATAGGGGACTAATGACCTCAGCAGTTAAGTCCCATAGTGCTCAGAGCCATTTGAACCACACTGCCCCGTACAACAGTTGCAACAATCACGGACCTGCATTTTGAGTGTCTTCCTCATTCACCATACTCACCAGACCTTGCCCCAAGTGATTTCCATATGTTTGGACCACTCAAAGACGCAATGGGAGGAAAGAAGTTCCGTTCTGATGAAGAGGTACTCCACGCAGTGCATGAGTGGTTGCGCGGACTACCAAAATAATTTTTTTCTAAAGGAATTTATACACTTTGTAAGCGCTGGAGGACTTGCATTGAGCGTGGGGGAGATCATTTTGAAGAGTGATACAGCTTTGTAATACTTCTGCACAATAAATAATATTTACAAAAATATTTAAGGTTTTCATTTGACTCACCCTCGTAATAGCTATTTTGCAGACTTGGACAATTCCTATTATGTGGAAGGGATCAACAAATTAGAACAGCGTTGGACGAAATGTATAAGTTTAAAAGGAGACTATGTCGAAAAATAAAAAAGGTTTACCCCAAACACGTAAGTAGCTTTTATTTTTGCACGGACTTTTAAAACGGCTCTCGTAGAGTCCCTTCAGAAGCTAAATTATGGTAGCGGCTGTTCACCACTCAGAATCAATCACCTCCATGATCGAATACCACTCGTTACCGCAGGCAAATCTGTCCCCTTCCAGAACTCACATAAAAGTGCCCCGGAATGCTCCCTTGAGCTCTACACTCGAGCAGTCTCAGTGTTCACTTGACTCCCGTAGTGTTCCGCTGCTGTCTGCTTTTTCATTGGCTGAAGGCAATCCCCACCAAAAATATATCGTTGTTATGTTCGACAGACATCATCTGACTCAACATGGCCACTTCTGGAACTAAACTAAAATATTACAATAATATTTAAATAAAGAAATGTTATAAACATTTGGTTACATTCAGACCATTCACAATAAATATAAATAGAGGTTTGTCTATAAATAAATAAGCTAGTATTCTTCTGCGAGTGCACTCATGATAAATGCCAACAGATTGTCGTTAAATACCGTCTGAACTCTTTTTTAGGCCTGCTTGTCAGAAGCATCTTTTAGCATACTTTTATAAAGGCAGTGTCAGATTACACGTGCAACAGACAATATCTTAAATGATTATGATTTTTTGTCAGTTGTAATTAACAGTTAAATAAAGTTACTGGCAAAATAGTAAACTAAATAAATACGCAAGTATGATAAAATGTGAGGTTTTCATTCTGGATTCATTTGCTGTGTAGCTCTGGAGGATACAATGTCCTGACAAGAATTTGCATAATAAAGAGATAAAAACGTAATAAATCAAGGAATAAAATAGATACAGATGTACAGCTTTCAGAGATGATAGCTATAGTGCAATGCTATCATCTGAGACATCGTATTTTGAAACTGCATGAAGTGTTTAAAAACTGTTAATTCAGGGGTTCATTGTAGAAATGTTTATTTGCAGTGAAACATTAACTTCTGTAGTTTTAAAGATATTGAAATACTGTTGTATCTTTGGATGTGCCTCATATTTCTGAGATCGCAGATGTACTCATATTTGCTCTAATACTAGACGGTGAATTATTGTACATTGTTGAAGAGCTGTAAGAAGCGATCCTTTATTGTTGGACGTAAGGTCCGCCAGTTATGCAAAACACCGTTTTTTTCAAGTTCCCAAACATGTTTCAGCACCTCTGTGCCACCATCAGAGAGTTTCTGTTTTATTTAATCTTTACATTTGGTCTGCATGGTTTTTCAGGATTTCTCCTCTTAAGCGTAAAATTCCCCTTTCCGTGATGTACCAGTTTCTGCCCACAGGCTCCTTGTCTCTGCAACTGAGATCACATGGAGCACCCTATGCGACATCCCCATGAGTAGGAGGGAGATGGCGGCATCAGGACACATTTGATATCAAATTGGTATGTAAGTTAATTCAATTGATCAATTAATCATCGCCGCCCCCGACCAGTCCCGTTCCCGAAAACGCCCACCACCACCCCCAAAAACCCCCACCTCTGAACCCACAACGCCCACGCCCACCTGCGGATGACTTCACCTGTTTTTCTCAGACTGCATGAGGGCCCCAGTCTCCTCGCCCCTCCCCACCCTTCCCCTCCACCCCTTCCCCTCACCAACCTACCCTATTGCCGAAAATTTAGAATTTTGGCTGGAATTTCTCATTTTGGTGGGAATTTCGAATTTTGGCGGGAATTTAGTTGTCTCAGGGCTGTGCCGATGTCCTACCCTCTCCCACCCGGGACTTCGCAGGAAATTAAAATTGGCAGTCCATTGGCAGGACTCAGTCGCTGGTCCTTCTGGACAGAAAGCCGAATTACACCCCCAACACAATTATACCATCAGAGGCGCATGGAATTGACGGGAAATTAAAAATGGCAGTGCCCTTTCCAGGACATGAAACCTGTTCCTTCTCGAAATGAAGCTCAAGTGCACCACCAACACATAGAAACAGTCCAGATGCAGGAGAGGAAGGTTAAGTTAGACTACTTTATTTATTTTGGTCAGGAAATTGTCATAAAGACTAGTCCTAATTACGTAATTAATCATATAGATCAGGCCTAATTACACAACTATATGCATAGCACTACACAAGGACGGCCAAAAATCGCAATACAGCTCAAGACCTGACAATAACATGCAGCTAGTGTCATACTACTGGGAAAAAATTTCGCAATACCACTCGAAACTGGTGACAGACAATCTCAAACTTCACCCTTCATCTACGAGCTGATAGGAAAGGCAAGAGTGTAAGGTACTATCTTTATTCTTTTTGGTGGGAAATATGTTCAACTGATGAGATGACGGTGTTGGACAGAGAGGTGTTTAAAAAGTGTATTACCTGTAAGTATACAGTATCTATCGTTGTTTGACATCAGAGTTCGCTACAGACACCTGCTCAAAAACCACCCTGCAGCCCAGGTAATCGAAGCCAATACACACTATTACAACCGATGGAAAAAATGGATCATATGTCTAATTACACTTCGAAATTGTCATGAAAAAACCACCACTCATAATGAACGGATCATAAGGCAACACATATACTGGGGAAAATCGTCATCCTAAAAGACTGCAGAGGGTATGGTGGTTGATCGTCCTTTCTCCTTGATATACAAACACGAAATGCCCAATATCAAGGCCCCTCGCCCCTCACCTCTCTCCCTCCTTCCCTCCCCCCATCCCTCCACCTATGGGGAGGACACAGACACTTTCAAATGGAAAGCTGCTCCATCAAACACCTTGTGGCACGAACTGGCCACTGTCCACACTAGGCCTTCCACCCTTTGCTGTTTTCCTGCGGCCCCACTGTCACCCACCCATCTGCGCCCACTGGTCTAACCAGGTCCTCTGCCATCCTCCACAGTATGTGGCATGTCTTCAGGCGACGGCCTTAGTCAACACAAAAGGGAAATTCAGCAGCACCCTCCCCTCCTCCTCTGGAGAACGCTCCAGGTGGCTTTTTCAAAGTCGGCTGCCTGCAAAACAGGAAGCCTCACAACACAGTGGACGCTGACAGAAGCTACACATACAATAGAGTATGAGGCCAGCATTCCTCAGAATAAAACCAGGATAAATGAGGGTTGTTTGTCTAAAGGGGCAGCTGCGACCTCTTATGGAATGCAGCCACCACGCTGTTCTGACCACTAGACTGGAAAATCTGTATTTTACATCAGCGTGATTCATATAATGAAGCAACTATTAAAAAAGAGAAACACACTCACAGTGATAATAAATGTCCTGTTTCTTTTAGTTTTATGAGCACAGTTGGTATGGTTTTTACGTTTGGCTGCGATATACAAATTCACATCTCATTATTTTGTGACATCCAACAAAATGCACCGCCACCAATCACAAATGATCAGCAGAGAAATGCCCACCCTGTGTAAAATCACGAAAAAATAATCCTTCTACTATTTTGCTGCAAAATTGCCAATCACCGCAGAAGTCCTCATTATCTCGAAACCATCATAATAGTGAAGAAAAAGGTAGAATTTCAACTCCAAAGGAAAAAAAATCTACATTAAGCAATTTCTTTCAACTTGATGAACAAATTACATGACCTGAGAGTGCCTCTCGCATTCAGTGTCTGTAAATAAACTGTCATGCACATGTGTATTACAAACATTTCAGACACACGAAATAACATTAGAGAATACAATCTTTCACCCCATTGGCTCACATGTCGGAAAAAAAACACATTCATATTACATTCGACAACAACAAGTTGTAGTTCGAGAGGACATAGCAGGTCCCATTTTACCAATGCGATGCTATATCATACCAGCATTTACGAAACAAATCGTGACAGTCTGTCTCGCCCTGTGTAGGTGGGAGACTGAAATTTAGAAGATATCAGTGCAATGAAAAAGGCCTGTCAAGAATCATTCCATGGTGCCCTAGCCATCTCCTCCACCCACCAGGCAGCACGACATTAATATCAATTTGATAGGCTAAATAATTAAATTGATCATGAGAGTCAGTTTGCAAGACGAATAATTTTTTTTCAGTAGTCGCATTACACTCATCATGTAGGTCAAATGGGAATCCATGGAGGAGAGACAATGTGCTGGAAATATGTAGATAACCTCTTTGCATCAGTATAGGACGCTGTCTGGCATACTTTGGTGTATGTGGTAGATTGGACGTATTGCACAGTCATCTAGCTGCATTCGCAATCTAGTACATGGCATTTACAAAGTAATTGAGAGGTGATTTAGGGATGTTGTTGAAATTGGAAAGTATTCTACTGTCTCATTGACTGGCATCGAAATTATGGAGCAACAGGTACAACTGCTAAAATCGATTTCAGTATCAACTACGGTGTGTATTACAGTACATCGTCCCATATCAATAGTGTCTTTTCCATCCCGACCGTCCACTGCGTACGCTGTTGGTTACCACATACTGATTGACTGACACCACTCGGTTGAGATGGAAGGAGCTTTGGCGGAACACTGGGTATCTGTTACTTGTCGCTGTGGAACGTGGGATTAAATGGAGAGGTCATCACCTCCATACAGTTGTTTGGAAGTGTTCGTCAATGCTGCAGACTCGTCCTGTTTCCATATGCTGAGCCCTTTACAGGTTTTTAATTTTATTTTTAAATTTTTTTTAACTAGTAGCTCTTTTTATTTGTACTACCTCGTGCGTGTTTTGAACAGTATCTTCCGGCGATGGTCAACACCATAACAGGAATCATGTACATGACTGTAAAATGAAGGAACAATGCTTTTCGAAGCGGAATACCGAGAAGTATGTGGTAGAATGGATAGACATGATTCCAGATCGCAGACAGCATTTCTACCAGAAAGCGTTACGCTATCAGCGACTAGTGTGTGCCTGTAGACTCAAGACCGCTTTTATGCAGTGTGACGGTAACATAATCGCTAAGATCGTGTTTTTAATAGCGCGGTCCTTATGCGAAATGTATTGTGTGGGCTGTAGAATTCCTCTGCGGTCAGCTTCAAATATCAGTTCTCAGTAGTGTCCCTCGGAAAGAACATCGTCTTCCCTCCATGGATTGGCATATGACTTACCTGATGAGTGTAACCCGACTACTCGAAAAAAAAATTACTCGTCATGCAAACTGACTCTCACGATCAATTTAATTACTTACCTCGTGGGTGGAGGATATGGCTAGGGCACCAACAAATGATTCTTAACAGGCTTTTCTTTTTTCTTTTTTTCGTTGCGGCGATATCTTTTAACGAAATTTCAATCTTCCACCTACACAGCGCGAGACAGGCTACCACGATTTGTTTCGTAAATGCTAGTATGACACAGCATCGCATTGGTAAAACGGTATCTGCCACAGTGTACAGTCGTGGACAAAACGAGCGAGACCCCTCCCCTTTTCGTTATGCTGATCCGCACAGCTTTAAAGCTGCTACACAGCATAACAGGCAAGGCGACGAAGTGCTACCAACATACACTCCTGGAAATGGAAAAAAGAACACATTGACACCGGTGTGTCATCAGACCCACCATACTTGCACCGGACACTGCGAGAGGGCTGTACAAGCAATGATCACACGCACGGCACAGCGGACACACCAGGAACCGCGGTGTTGGCCGTCGAATGGCGCTAGCTGCGCAGCATTTGTGCACCGCCGCCGTCAGTGTCAGCCAGTTTGCCGTGGCATACGGAGCTCCATTGCAGTCTTTAACACTGGTAGCATGCCGCGACAGCGTGGACGTGAACCGTATGTGCAGTTGACGGACTTTGAGCGAGGGCGTATAGTGGGCATGCGGGAGGCCGGGTGGACGTACCGCCGAATTGCTCAACACGTGGGGCATGAGGTCTCCACAGTACATCGATGTTGTCGCCAGTGGTCGGCGGAAGGTGCACGTGCCCGTCGACCTGGGACCGGACCGCAGCGACGCTCGGATGCACGCCAAGACCGTAGGATCCTACGCAGTGCCGTAGGGGACCGCACCGCCACTTCCCAGCAAATTAGGGATACTGTTGCTCCTGGGGTATCGGCGAGGACCATTCGCAACCGTCTCCATGAAGCTGGGCTACGGTCCCGCACACCGTTAGGCCGTCTTCCGCTCACGCCCCAACATCGTGCAGCCCGCCTCCAGTGGTGTCGCGACAGGCGTGAATGGAGGGACGAATGGAGACGTGTCGTCTTCAGCGATGAGAGTCGCTTCTGCCTTGGTGCCAATGATGGTCGTATGCGTGTTTGGCGCCGTGCAGGTGAGCGCCACAATCAGGACTGCATACGACCGAGGCACACAGGGCCAACACCCGGCATCATGGTGTGGGGAGCGATCTCCTACACTGGCCGTACACCACTGGTGATCGTCGAGGGGACACTGAATAGTGCACGGTACATCCAAACCGTCATCGAACCCATCGTTCTACCATTCCTAGACCGGCAAGGGAACTTGCTGTTCCAACAGGACAATGCACGTCCGCATGTATCCCGTGCCACCCAACGTGCTCTAGAAGGTGTAAGTCAACTACCCTGGCCAGCAAGATCTCCGGATCTGTCCCCCATTGAGCATGTTTGGGACTGGATGAAGCGTCGTCTCACGCGGTCTGCACGTCCAGCACGAACGCTGGTCCAACTGAGGCGCCAGGTGGAAATGGCATGACAAGCCGTTCCACAGGACTACATCCAGCATCTCTACGATCGTCTCCATGGGAGAATAGCAGCCTGCATTGCTGCGAAGGGTGGATGTACACTGTACTAGTGCCGACATTGTGCATGCTCTGTTGCCTGTGTCTATGTGCCTGTGGTTCTGGCAGTGTGATCATGTGACGTATCTGACCCCAGGAATGTGTCAATAAAGTTTCCCCTTCCTGGGACAATGAATTCACGGTGTTCTTATTTCAATTTCCAGGAGTGTACTATGCACAGGCCTGAAATTGATAGACTATCTGAACTTTGTCAGACTGTTTTCAATCATGTGTAAGACTATATTAATGCTGATTAGTGTGTTAAACACAATACGTAAATATAAGATATAAATGAAAGAAGAAACGCTAATTAGTATGAACTGTACTAATAAAAATGAATTTCAGCTTATGGAGATAAAATAACTGTTCTAGTAAGACAAAGTACTCCAGATCGTTACGAATTAGGAAAATATTATGCGCATTCGGCCGCGAAACGGTTTGTGTCAACTTTCAGACTAGGCATAGTGGATTACCGTTGCTAAACTACCACGAAAGTGTGCAAATTTAGCAATGCGTGAAGTATCATAACGAAATTCAGTTAAAAATCATTCAGTGCCACACGTAAGTCAATTCAATTACTGACGGAATCGGAAAAAGGAAGGCAGTAACAAGTATGAAATCCTACAAGAGTTTCATATTGACATCCACAGAGCGCCAGTACAGAATAAATGTAGCAATAAAACGTATTGGAGGCGCGAGAATTTCTTAAAATTGCTTTACTGATAGTCTATCTGCCTCAGTCGAGATTGGCGCTAAAGACTACACTGTTGAGCGCCCATAACACCATATCCATCCATCCATCAATCGAGATTAGGACCGAAAACAAACCAGACCTCCCTTGCAGTAGCAAACACCTTTCACTATGCTACCCGACAACCCAGGCAAACAGCCCTCTATTATGACCCCAGACATGAATAAGCCGGCAATTTCGCAATGCAGTTTCTGTTGCATAGAGCTTTCTGGACTCTAAAACATGAATTTTCTACCTTTATGTCACCGCTTATGCGACAATCCTTCGGGATGTTTATCGAAATAACAAAATAATGTTATTAGCGAGTAACGGCAACGGGTTCTACACAACGCTGGTGACTACTTTGAAGGCCAGTAACAGGTGGAAACATGTAACTCTTTTGTATCAGTTGTGAATAAATAGTTGCCACTATTTAAGTTCCAACCCTCATATAGTTTTACATATGATTGAAACAGTCTGAGAAAGTTTGGATAGTTCGTCAGTTTCACGCCTGTGCATAGTATGTTGGTACCACTTCGTCGCCTTGTCTGTTATATACTGTGTAGCAGACTTTAAGGCTGTGCAGATCAGCATAACGAAAAGGCGAGGGGTTTCGCTCGTTTTGTCCACGACTGTACAAAACTGCTATATCCTCTTGAATTATAGTTTGTTGTTGTCGAATGTAAAAGGAATCTGTTTTTTCCGACATGTGAGTAAATGGCATGAAAGGTTGTATTCTTTAATGTTACTTCACTTGGCTGAAATGTCTGTAATACACACGTGCATGACAGTCTATTTACGGACACTGAATGCGAGAGACGCTCTCAGGTTGTGTAATTTGTTCATCAAGCTAAAAGAAATTGCTTCATGTAGATTTTTTTTTCTTTGGAGTTTAAATTCTCGCTTTTTCTTTACTCCAATGATGGTTTAGAGATAATGAGGACATTCTGTGGTGATCGGTAATTTTTGCAGCAAAAGAGTTGAAGTTTTTTCCTGACTTTATGCAGAGTGGACATGTCTGTGCTGATCATTTGTGATCGGTGGCAGTGCACTTCGTTGAACGTCACAAAATAATGAGATACGAATTGTATCCTGCGGTTGAACATGAGAACTATACCGATTTCGGTCCTAAAAGTAAAAGAAAATGGATGGTGCTTATTTCTGCGGAGAGAGGACGTTTCTTATCATTGTGACTTGATTTTCCTTTTATAACAGTTGCTTTGTTATAGCAGTTGCGTTGATGTTAAATACAAATGTTACGGTCCAGTGGTAAGAAGGGCGTGGTGGCCGAGTTCCGTAAGAGGTCGCGGCTGACCTTTCAGATAAACAACTCAAGGTTGGGATATCCCTCATTTATCAGGGTTTTGTTTTGAGTTATGTCGGCGTCACACTCTATTGTATGTCAATGTCGATAATGCTGGGCCCGCCCGGGTCGACGAGCGGTTCTAGACGCTACAGTCTGGAACCGCGCGACCGCTACGGTCGCAGGTTGGAATCCTGCCTCGGGCATGGATGTGTGTGATGTCCTTAGGTTAGTTAGGTTTAAGTAGTTCTAAGTTCTAGGGGACTGATGACCTCAGATGTTAAGTCCCATAGTGGTCAGAGCC
Source organism: Schistocerca americana (assembly GCF_021461395.2). Taxonomy (NCBI): domain Eukaryota; kingdom Metazoa; phylum Arthropoda; class Insecta; order Orthoptera; family Acrididae; genus Schistocerca; species Schistocerca americana. The sequence continues at coordinate 288,865,492 of NC_060122.1, forward strand.
ATTTGAACCATTTTTTGATAACATTGACCGTCCGGCAGCGTGCTTGCCGGAGCACATTGCACTGAAGACACCGCGGTGTGAAGCTTCCTGTTTCGCAAGCAGCCAACTTCGAAAAAGCCATCTGCAGCGTTCACCAGAGGGGTGGGGTGGCGCTGCTGAATTTCCCTTTCGTGTTGACTAAGGCCTTCATCTGACGACATGCTGTATAGCATGGAGGATGGTGGAGGGCCTAGTTAGGCCAGTGGACGCAGAGAGGTGGCAGTGGAGCGCAGTCGAGGCGTTCAGCGAAGTAGCTGGCCATTTTAAAAAGCTTTTGCCCTCTCCGTAGGCGAATGGAGGGAGGGAGGGGGAATTGATGGAGGGAGAGAGGTGAGGGGTGAAGGGCCTCGGTTTTCAGCAGTTTGTGATTGTACATTGAGGAGAATGCACTTTCAACTACTGCCCCCTCTGCAGTTTTTTAGGATGACGATTTTCCCCAGTACATGCGTTGCCTTATGACCCTTCATTAAGAGAGCCGGTTTTTTCATTACAATTTCGAAGTGTAATTAGAACTGTGATGCATTTTTTCCACCAGTTGCGATAGTGTGTATTGGCCTCGATTACCTGGGCTACAGGGTGGTTTTTTAGCAGGTGTCTGTGGCAAACACTGACGTCAAACAACGATAGATACTGTATCCTTACAGGTAATACACTTTTTAAAATGGTTCTGAGTACTATGGGACTTAACATCTGAGGTCATCAGTCCCCTAGAACTTAGAACTTCTTAAACCTAACTAATCTAAGGACATCACTCACATCCATGCCCGAGGCAGGATTCAAGCCTGCGACCATATCGGTCGCGCGGATCCAGACTGAAGCGCCTAGAACCGATCAGCCACAGCGGCCGGCCACTTTATAAACTCCTCTCTGTTCAGCACCAGCAACTCGTCAGTAGAACATATTTCCTACCAAAAGGACTAAAGATAGTACCTTACACCTCTGCCTTTTTCTCACCAGCTTGCAGGTGAAGGGTAAAGTTTGCGTGTGTCTGTCACTAGTTTCGAGTGGTATTGCGAAATTTTGTCCAGCAGGATAAAACCAGCTATATGTTATCGTCAGTTTTTGAGTTGTATTGTGAATTTAGGCCGTCCTTGTGTAGTGCTATGCACATAATTGTGTACTTAGGCCCGATCTTTATGATTAATTACGTAATTAGGACCAATCTTTAGTTCAGTTTCCCAACGAAAATAAAGTACACAAACTTAACCTTCCTCTTCTGCATCTGGATTGTTTCCATGTGTTGGCGGTGCACCTGTGCTTTCCTTCCAGGACGACCAGGGTTTGAGTCACAGGAATGGCACCACCATTTTTAATTTCCCATCAATTCCAAGCGCCTGGTGTGGTATAATTGTGCTGGGGGGGGGGGGGGGGGGGGGGGTTGCACTTGGTCTCCGTCCAGGACCAGGGATTGAATCCCAGAATGGGTACTGCCTATTTTAATTTCCTGCAAATTCCCAGATGAGGTGTGTGTGCGGGACGTCGGCACAGCTCTGAGTCAAAGAAATTCCTACCAAAATTCGAAATTCTTGGCAGTGGGATAGGTTGAGGAAGGGGGAGGGTGTGGAGAGGAGAGGCGGCTGGGTCCCACATGCAGGCTGAGAAAAACATGTGACATCATCTGGGGCAGGGGATGGGCGTGGTCGGGGTACAGGGGGGTGATTATAATTAATTTGCACATAGATTTGGTATTAAAATGTCCTGATGCCGCTATCTCCCTACTATTCTCGTCGCGCTGACTCGCGTCCAGTTATGCGAGAAAATCAAGCTTTCCTCCGTACCACGCGAAGGTGGACGATTAACTCGCCCACATACCCGTAACATAAAAACTGCAAGTGTGTGAACAGATCACAGCAATCGGTCGCTGACTGCTGATCGCATGGAAATTCCAGGCAATCTGTTGGATCGCAAGCGATTCGAACTTGCAATATGGCTGCGCGGCTGGTTATCAGCAAAGTGTGGCAATGTGACTGCGACTCGTTTCTTTATTATTAAGCGTGGTTGTTAAGTTTTCTTTCGTTCGGTTTGCCCTCCATGAGTAAGAACTGTACATTAGAATTTATAGTTATTCAGGGACCATGAACTACTCTGAGTAGTAAAATGGATGTCAGGATTGCCAGTTCTATTAATAAATAATACAGAATGGACATTCCCATTTTGCAGTGATTAGCATTTAAAAGCTGGTGCTAGAGAAATGGAATTGATGGGAAGTTCATAGTCATAGTCAGAATACAATGGGCTCCATCTGATGATTTTGAGTTGTTTACGAAATGATTACATATATTATTAAAGTTGTTGTCCGCCCCCGGTAGCTGAGTGGTCAGCGCGACAGAATGTCAATCCTAAGGGCCCGGGTTCGATTCCTGGCTGGGTCGGAGATTTTCTCCGCTGAGGGACTGGGTGTTGTATTGTCCTAATCATCATCATCATTTCATCCCCATCGACGCGCAAGTCGCCGAAGTGGCGTCAAGTCGAAAGACTTGCACCTGGCGAACGGTCTACCCGACGGGAGGCCCTCGTCACACGACATTATTATTATTATTAAAGTTGTTAACTTCTGAATAGAGTGATATACGTACCTACAGTGATGATGAGAGGAGAGCTATTGTGAGGCCAATTGAGGAGCTGCTTCAATAAATAATCAGTAGCATCATCAGGATGGCAGTAACGGCTGGAGGGATGGGCGATATGCTGATCACATGTCCCACGGTCATAGATCTCTCCTCATGCTGGTTTCTGGACATCAGTCGACCAGTCGGAACAGGCCTACAGTCTGACCATGAGTGGTGTTTACGTTTAAGTTTATTCAAGTCCCTATTCATTTCCTATAATCCAACTTCTCCTTATAAAGTTCATAAAAGAATTATCGTAATCAGTAAAGCTCATATTTCTAAGCAAAGTGTGTTATATTTTCCATTGTTTTAGGGACAAGAAGAAGCTGTTTTAATCATGTTTGTATGTTCTTGTTGTTCTTGTGGTCTTCAGTCCGAAAACTGGTTTGATGCAGCTGTCCAAGCTACTGTATTCTTTGCAAACTCTTTCATCTCCGAGTAACTACTGCAACCTACATCCTTCTGAATCTGCTTATTGTATTCATCTCCTGGCCTTCCTCTACGATTTTTACCCCCTCCCACGCTTCCCTCCAGTACTAAATTGGTGATCCCTTGATGTCTCAGAATGTACCCTACCAACCGATCTCTTCTTCTAGTCAGGTTATGCCACAAATTTATTTTCTCCTCAATTCTACTCAGTACCTTGTCATTAGTTAGTATTCTTCTGTAGCACCACTTTTCAAAAACTTCTATTCTCTTGTTGTTTAAACTGTTTATCGTCCATGTTTCACATCCATGCTTGGCTGCACTCCATACAAATACTTCCAGAAAAGGCTTCGTAAACTAAAATCTATACTCGATGTTAACAAATTTCTCTTCTTGAGAAACGCTTTTCTTGCCATTGCCAATCTACTTTTTATATCCTCTCTACTTCGATCATCATCAGTTATTTTGCTGTACAAATAGCAAAACTCATCTACTGCAACGTCCGCCAGAAAAAATGTGTACACACCTTGTCAGGCTCTATCGAGATATCTATATTGTCCTTCGATTTTAGTTACGAGTGTGTTGTAGTATGGTCTTTGGCTCAACGTATGTTAGTACTTTCATCTCGGTATTGAGAAAACAAGATGACTGGCTCACACTTGACATTCGAGCAACGAAAATGTATTGTGAGTTGGCTTTTCACGTTTGATAATGCTGTTGAAGTGCAGTGTCAGTGGAGGCGGGAATCTGAAACAGAACCGCCAACCTGCCTAACAATTAAACGCATCACTGACAAGTTTGAATTGCATGGAACGATTTGCGATATTCACAAAGGAAGACCTGGAAGACAGCGTACAACTACAAGTCCTGCTTCGTCGGCTCTCTTGTTGTAAACGTTTGTTAATTCTCCACAGATGTCTGCTACGCAATGTGCACGAAAAGTGGGGTTAGCAGCACAAGTTTACGAAGAATTCTGAAAGCTGAAAAGTGGAACGTTTACATTCCACGATTATTGCACGCGATTAATGATGACGATCCTGATCGCCGAATGCTATTTTGCGAATGGTATCAACAAATGGTAACTGATGAACAATATGTGACGAAGGTAGTGTGGAGTGACGTGGCGCAATTTAAAGTTATTGGAACCGTGAATCGGCATGCAGTGTGTACTGGGCACCGGAAAATCCGCATGTTATGTGGATAAAGCGGTCAATCTACCAGGGGTTCATGTGTGGTGTGGACTATCATCTAGGGGCTTAGAAGGACCCTTTTCCTGTGATGCTACTATCACTGGAGAAGTGTACCTGGAAATGTTACGCACATAAATTTTGCCAGGTATACGTGCGCTTTACGGGGCTGATGAAGAGGTCTTCTACCAACAGGACGGGGCGCCACCACACTATCACTTAGCCATACGAGCTTTCCTGGATGACAATTTTCCGGGGCATTGGACTGGACGAAGAGAGCTCATTGAGTTCCCTCCACTGTCTCCAGATCTAACACCTATGGGCTTTTACTTGTGGGGAATTGTGAAAGATAACGCCTGTCGACGTAAGCCACTCTTTCTGGAGGAACTTCGCCAGGATATTACAGCGGTATGTGCAGCGATCTCCACTGTAACATTGGCTGACGTAGTTGCGGCGACCTCTAGTGTTATGTGTATAGCCACCAACGGTGAACATTTTGAACATTTAAAGAAACCATGTGCTAAACTGAAGGTGTTAGTACATATGTGATCAATTATTAAATGTAAAATAAACACATAAGCAATACTTTTCGTTTCTTAAAGTGTGTATACATTTTTCTGGCGGACTCTGTACTTTAAGAGTCATTCCGTCAGTATCACCTGATTTAATTCGACTACATTCCATTATCCTTGTTTTTCTTTTGTTGATGTTCATCTTATTTTCATTTCAAGACACCGTCCATTCCGTTCAACTGCTCTTCCAAGTCCTTTGCTGCCCCTGAAAGAATTACAGTGTCATTTGCAAACCTCAAAGTTTTTATTTCTTCTTTCTAAACATTAATTCCTATTCCAAATTTTTCTTTTGTTTCCTTTAGTGCTTGCTCAGTATACAGATTGAATAACAGCTACAACCCTGTCTCACTCCCTTTTCAACCACTGCTTCCCTTTCATGCCCATCCACTCTTATAACTGTGATCAAGCTTCTGTACAAGTTGTAAATAGCCGTTCGCTCCCTATATTTTACCCCTGCCACCTTTAGAATTCTAATGAGAGTATTCCAGTCAACACTGTCAAAAGCTTTCTCTGAGTCTACAAATGCTATAAACGTAGGTTTGCCTTTCCTTAATCTATCTTCTACGAGAAGTCGTAGGGTCACTATTGCCTCGCGTGTTCCTACATTACTCCGGAATCCAAACTGATCTACCCCGAAGTCGACTTCTAACAGCTATTCCATTGTTCTGCAAAGAATTCGTGTCAGTATTTTGCAACCGTGACATATTAAAATGATAGTTCGATTATTTTCACACCTGTTAGCACTTGATTTCTTTGGAATTGGAAGTAGTATATTCTCGTTGAAGTCTGGAGGCATTTCGTATGTCGCATACATATTGCTCACCAGATGGAAGAGTTTTGTCATGGCTGGCTCTCCCAAGGCTATCAGTGGCTCTAACGGAATGTCGTCTACTTCGGAGGCCTTGTTTCGACTTTGGTCTTTCAGTGCTCTATTAAATTCTTCACGCAGTATCGTATCTCCCATCTCGTCTGTGTTCTTATTTACGCTTATTTTGCATGAAAACATTTTTGCTTACTTATTTTATCGTTTTACCGAAAACTGTGATTTTAAAAGTGCGTATTTCACTACTAGCCGTCATTTATTAATCAGTGATTCTCTGTTTTAGTGGCTTATAAAAATTAACTTCGGTCGAATGAGTAAGAAAGTAATGCAAAGGTATACCAAGGCTGTTGTGAAGTAATACTGCAAGGAGGAAAACTTGTTGTGACTGGGCAGGTGAATCATCACTTTATCAGTCAGTTATCGCATCGGAATCATGTCACTGATACGGATGGTGAATCCCAGAGTTCCACGCTACAGAGCGTCGTGCAACACTCGTGACTTTTAGTGTGCACGATGGTTCGCTGTTGTAATTAGGGGATGCTACTCACAGAAACCTCTCAAGCAGCATTTTACGCAAACGCGTAAATGAGTTTGGAAGAAATATTTTCAGCGAAGTCGGCAGTGACTAATTTTGTTTGGAGTGTGAGAAGAGTGTTTCTGCGAAGAAAAAATATGATATTGTGCAGCACATTAATACCACGTGGCATAATTAGGGGTTGAAACAATGCTGGCGAGCAGTCGAGTTGTGATACATTTTTCAAAGACTTGTGTTTAGAAATAAACTGGAAGCAGTCCTGATCACTTAACTTTTTTAATGGTGACCGGTTTCGATCTTTTTATCAGATCATCTTCGGACCATGAATGTCTGCCGGAGGCGGTGGCGAATGGCAATCCTCTTGTTATATGGCTGGTGGTGCCTCCGGCAGACATTCATGGTCCGAAGATGATCTGATAAAAAGATCGTAACCGGTCACCATTAAAAAAGTTAAGCGATCAAGACTGCTTCCAGTTTATTTATAATATTTACAGATCGCTGTTTTCCTATATAACAACTATGTTCTTTAAAATTTTAAACGTGTTTAGCATTAATGGATTCCGACATTTCTTTGTGGAAAGTGAATAATGTGCAGCTTTGTGTATTTTTAGAAAAATATATTAACAGAAGGGTACCGGATAACTCTACATTCTGCCAAAACGGTATGCCAAAGTGTTTTCAAGAAATAATTTGTAATATTCGGAGTACACAGAAGCACAAAGACATATGGATTTCTATTGATAAAACCACTTATGCATCGGGACAGTACGTCCGTAGTGCTGTAGTTGGTACTATCGGAGCAGGGACTTATCATTTCTTCCTAATACACAAATACTCGACCGAGAAAATCATTCCACTGTTGACAAATTATTCAATGACTCGAAACTTTCTTGTGGTTAGAAGGGAAACGGTATGACAGTGTATTATTATTTGTCAGTAGTGTTGCTCCTTGTATCATTAAAGCTGGAATTGGATTAGTAGTTCTTTACCCTCAATTAGTTCAACAGACTGTCTTGCTCCCGGTTCATACTGTGTCCCTGAAACTGGCAGAAGTCAAAATAACGACGTGGATCTTGTTGTTTTTAGTATGAAGAAAGTGTCTGTCAAGTCACCGATTAGAATTCAGAAATTCCGTGAACTCCTTCCAATTTTGGCTTTATCTCACCAGCTAGTTTTAAGTCGGTGGGGAACATTGTTGTAGGCTGTGTCATATTACACGGAAAATTTCAGTGAGGTGACAAATGTTTTGAATTCCCTGAACGCGGAAGATGCAGTCAGTATAACCGTAGTCCAAAAATGTTTTGCTACAAAAAGCTTCCAAGAAAAGATACGGTACATCCATAATCGTTTCTCCAAAATAGCTGATATGTTAAAGCAGCTGAAAGCTCGAAATAACTCCTTGGAACATTCGCTCTTTCTGATAGATGAATTTTTAGCAACATTGCCGTCAGAAACACATGGGGTTACAAAACTTGCGTTCGAGAAACTGAAACATGTTTTAGAGAAAAATTTCTGTTACAAAACACGGTGTCAAATATTTAAAAAGCTTTCTGGCGAAGAAACAAACAACGAAGAGAAATACAGTAAAGAAGAGCTGGTGCTTTTCACTGTACAGATCATTCTTCGCTGATAGACAAAAGAGTTTTACAGAAGGAAATCTCAGAAAGACTATCCTTGTGTACTGTAACCGCCATCAAGAAGGTAAGAGTTCTGTGAAACTATCAAATTTGCTTGTTATGATTTTTGCTTATTTTGCTGCTTATTTTCACCATTTTCCTTCTTGTTTGCTTGCTTATATTATTATTTTTTTCGCTTAGAAATTCGAACTTTACTAATCAGTAGTGCTGACACAGGCAACATATCTATAGACACATCAAGTTTGCAAAGAGGTTATGTAAATACTGTAGTTAAGCTATAAGAATAATGAATAAAAAAGTACTTAAGAGCAATTAAACGAAAAATGAATTGTATTAGCACACTGGAAACATGCACACAACTCACTTGGCGACAGTGAAAAATGTAATATATTCAGTGAAGTAACCTACGGTTCACAAGGAAAGCGTTTCGAAATAAGTTTAATAAATTAGAATTCTCAATTACTTTGCATTTATTTTTTGCAAGTGTTGGGCGGGGGGCTGTGTAAGTCAGCTGCAACTGCTGTTAAACGTGGCCGTTTAGCTTCGGAGCAGAACTTCTCGACAATGTCACGTTCATGATACTAATTAAACTGCTTGGCAAATCGCTCGTATGTGGAATTTCGAGGCGAGCGACCGATTGCAGGCGATATCCCATGCGACCGACCGCTACGATTGTGGCTTGTTTGTGGGGGTCTTAACAAATATTCGAAGACGAGCGTTTTTTTTTTCCTTTTATAGTTATGCAAAATTAGCAAAAGCAATGATGTGACTTGACCAGCCATTGATTCTTGATAAAAGAGTGTGCGGTAGCTGAAATATTTACATCTCCTTTAATCCATTAGACTCATCTAACAGCCTATGGTCTGGGCACGGCTTACTTCTAGCTAATAAAGTTTTAATGTGCAGCGAGTATGTCTCCGCATTTTCGTTACCGTGTGTCGCTGGTGAAAATCAATTCGTAACTCCCGCGGGTCTGGCTGAGCTAGTAGTTCGCATGAGTGATAACAGATGGCGTTGGAGCCCTAACGCTGCAATTACGGTCATCATACCGCCCGCCAGCTGTCGCTGTGTGCAGCTTTCATGATTGAAAGCGAGTCACAGTAGAGTTTGTAGCTTGTGCTTCTTAAATATAAAATACACTGTAGCGATCTACGTATCGACATGAGTGCTATAGGCCCACTAACGACCCACTATGGCCCAGTTGGCCAAACTTTAAAAGCTACGGAAGACATCTTTTCGTAAAACAACGAATTCTGTAATTTCCTTTCAGCATATTTATAGATGAACTGTTACCGCATACTTAATGTTCCGAAAAACCACCACAGATGCAGCTATGTGATTTCTAAAAGATGTGTGCTTTGTTTCGTATTAAAGGGTTGTATGGGACATTGAAATAGGAGCTATGTGTTGTTCACTTTATTACGGGGTTTCGCTTGCGATTTACTCGTCGATTCTTAAGAGGTAGCCTTCAAATACTGTTGGTGGCACGAGAAACAGGATAGTTGTCATGAAATTAATGAACATGTTAGCACTTGCACTCTGTTCTCAGTATTGCCCATCGTGATGCACAAATTTTCACACTTTTGAGTCACTGAAGAAATTTTCATCAGAAAATTTTTGCAGCTGACATCTCCTATTTGACCTTTTATTCCTAGTCCTTGTCAGTTTAGCAATAGCCTGTGAAATTGTTATTGAGTTCAGATGGCGGCTGCTATCATGCCTTCCAAGTGTAAGTCTTCTGATTTCTGGTTGCGCCTGAAATCTTAAGTCTCCTTGATGAGCAAGAAATGATTATTTTTGTGCTTCTTAACAACTCATAATGAAAAGTCATCCGATTTATGATCATTTTCACTGCGGAATATATTTTCTCATCAACTTTTTGCGAGGTAGAAAGACAGTGGCATTCTACATACGGTAGCTTTGCTGCTGAACTATGCATGAATATTTATATTTCATACCGTTTCATAACTTTGGGAAAATAAAAGCCTTTGCGGCCATGTAATCACAGATCATAAGGCTACTAATTAAGCACACATGGAATAACTCAGTCTTTCTATTAGTAACGTTAGTCAAATATGGCGATTAAATGAGTGGATTGTTATATGACTATCTCTAATGAGATATTTCAATCAAGTATCTTCAGTGCATCTTTGGTGATTCACAACCTCCTTTTTTCCTGCACTTTATTCATGTTTCATTAGGATAAAAAAAATGGAAAATCCTGGAGACTACTAATATGTAATGTTATTCTAGTGCAGTTCCAGAGAAATATGTAACCAATTGTTTGCTTATGAAGTAGAAGATAATTTTTCAAGATAACATACCAGTTTTTCCCCGAGTTACCTGCAAGTGAGACCAGGGGCCGCCCTTCCTAGCGAGCACAAGTTTAGCGGTAGTAAGGCTGTAAGTGGCGACCACTACTTCGAATCTCTCCTCGCCTTTTAAACGCTGATCTACTGTATGCATGCCATGTTTTTAAACAAAACAATAATAGAAATGCTTATACTTTTAAGAGCGATGATTGGTAAAGGCTAAAATACACGGAAACGCAAAGCAACAGGTAGATGTGACACTAAAATCCGATATGAATTAATACAAGAGAGCTGAATCTTCAGACTGGTAAGGTGGCTGCATGGTCTAGTAGCCGAATACCAACAAAAATGATTCTCGGAACTCTTGTTTCTAAGAGATTCCACTATGTTTTCGAAAAATGGATTGACGAAGCTAAGCGCACCGTTCACAAAAGTTGTGTGCAAAGAGCATATTTACTTACTTATTTCAGCAAGTTCTTTGAAATTATTGATTTTATTTTACTAATATCTATATTGTAGTTTAATCAGTAAAGTATGTGTATAATTCAAATTGTGTCCAGACCTCGTTAGTTTAGTTACATGATCAACTGAAAATCTCCTGGGTATGTTTTCCCTAATGAGAAAGTAAGTTGGCACTTAGAATATGTTCCGAGTGGTTACAGAATTCTGTTGTTGTTGTGGTCTTCAGTCCTGAGACTGGTTTGATGCAACTCTCCATGCTACTCTATCCTGTGCGAGCTTCTTCATCTCCCAGTACCTCCCAGGCACTTCATCTCTCTGGGAGATGAAGTACCTGGGAGGTATACAGAATTCTATCTCAAGAATTTTGTGTTGGCTTATATGCCAGAGGGTTTCTTATGGCGTCAGTGGAAACTTTTCCGAAACATCACAACTGAAATAATAGTGAAGACTTCTGACTGGAAGCAGCGTCAATATACAAGTACAATTAGCAGGAAACTGTATACCTTTGATTAAAGGATCGGACTCCCATGTATAAAGCAGCTGCAAACAGCTGATTACAAATGAGCTGATGTGTTAAATATTCGACACTAGCTGACCCGGCGAAGTCTGTTCCGCCTTAAAGCCAATAAATAATCAGATTTTGGATGTTTAGTTAATTTTTTTATTAGGAAATACAAATAAAAAATTAAGTATTTTAATGATTCTTTATTCTTTATGTTTTTTGGTGCATAGCTTCCACTCTTCAATTAAGTACCTTGTGATACACGACATTTTTTGATTTATTATCAGGCGCAAGAACAAATAACGCAGATGGTCTTCTGACCCTTGAACATGCCACATATAAATGACCATGTGAAAAACGTGGATATTCGCATTGCCAACCGAGCCATTTCATGGGCTGCCTCACTTTGCTCTTGTGATTGAGAAGCACAAAGTCGAGCCATACTAACGCGGCACTCTTCACTGGCAATTTGTTGTCCTTCAGTCCTGTCATTCGCAACGTTTTGTATCCTTCTTGCACTATGGCTTTGTCGAGAAATATTCGATCGTCTTGGTCGCGGCATTATTAATGATGATTCAAAGATAATACAAATTATTTCTTAAAGTTTTAATTGGTGATATATACTGATACTTAGCCATAGAGGTTTAGCTGTCATTTCCGTTTTGTTATTCCATGCCAGATGCGTTTTTGTTATACCACGTTTATAGCGGTCGAACGGGATAAAAAGTATCCTATGTCTGTCTCCTGGTTCTAAGCTACCTCTCCACCAATTTTCAGCCAAATCGGTCCAGCCGTTCTTGAGTTATAAATAAACTAATACAACTTTCTTTTATATATATATAGATTAAGCTGTAAGTGGGAAAAAGATTAAAAAAGGATTGAAATTATGTCTAAGTGCTCTCATTGTGAAACAGTGAATGAATATAGTATGAGTTTTGTTTTTCTTTATTGTGATTTCATTCCCCTGCAGGGCAGGGGAGAGCTGGCAGCGACACAATCCGCCGCTCTTCAGCCGAGTGACATGACAGCTAGTAAAAGGAGATAATTATACATATAAAGGCGATAAAAAGGAGGACATAAAAACAGAGAAAGGGGAGACAATGGAAGGAAAATATACACTGACACGGAGATGTTCATGGGGGGACAATTAAAAAAGTCTACATAAAGTTAAAAAACACTGAAGTCGCTCCCACAGGTTAAAAGTTGGCTACAGTATTAAAATACTCCAGAACAAAGACACCTTAAAACCACCTTAAGAGATGAAGCACACACAACAAAGAATAAAACCTGCCAGGAGGGACCTGCCAAGGGAGAAGCCTGAGGGGATGTAAAGAGAGGGGAGAGCAAGGTGCAGTGGGGGAGGGGGTGGGATGAAAGGAATAGGAGGGGCAGGGGGTGCGCCAAGAGACAGGAGACAGGTGGGGCAGGAGATGAAGAGGGAAGACAAGGCAGAAGGGAGTGCAGAGACACTGAAGGGGAGCATGGGAGAGGGAGGGGGTGTAGGAGGGGGAAAGCTGTTCAGGAGAATGGAGGGGGAGGAGAGGGAGCCCTGAGGAGGAGTCGGGAGGAAGGTGGGGTTAGAGTTGGTAGGAGGGGTAGACGTCAGGGCGAAGTTCATCATCCGGGAGGGGTAGATGCTGGAAGTCACATTGGGAAAGGAAGTGGAGGGTGTGGAGATGGAGAGAGGGCGGGACTCAATGGTAAAGGTGCAGCAACAGGCTGGGGGTGAAGAGGAAGGGTGACACCAGGCGATGAGGGAGGAGGGGGGGGGGGGGTTCGAGTCGGTGGGCAATATACAGGGTGCAGATGTGTTCAAGGAAAAGGAGGTGGGGGAAGCGCATGAGGTCGTAGAGGATGTGCTTGGGGGGCGGAAGGTGGATATGGAAGGCTATAGTATCACTAATTTGCGTTCCATTTTAAGCAAAAGCTAGTTTGCGTGCTTCTCAGTTTTATAGCTTCATAACTCCTGAGCAATGTGTCATACAGCGATATAACTTTGCAGGTTACATTCAGTGGTACCGGTTGGTTATAATTAAACTGACTGTGTTCCAAATGCTGCACTGCAGACTGTATTCATCGCAGGATACTGCAACATTGTAGGGATGTTCATTGAGCAGTGCACTCACAGAAAATTAACAGTTCCACTTACTGCCACCACTTGAAAATATGGCGCTGTATGCAGTCGGAAAGTGAAATGTTTCCTGTTTTGACGTTAGTATGCCGTTTGTCACGTGGCGAGGTTTGTTGATTTCTTTTGTGAAGTGACTGTTGGTGTAAAGGGTTAATAAAGTTGAAGTTTCCCATACGGAATGCAATGGCTATTGAGAAGAAAACTGGTGAAGTTGCGTTATCAGAATGGCAGCAATAGTAGCGCTGCATTGAGGGAATATCGCTGACAGATACATCTGTGAAAAGATTCCTTGTCAATTAATGGGCTAAAGACTATGGTCAAGAAATTCCAAGAAACAGGTGAATTAGAGGGTATTAGGGAGAGGGAGACGGCTCACTGTCATGTAGTTGTTGATGAAACTGCTGTAGCAATAACCAACATGGAGCGCATGCCTCAAATTCTGCAGCCACTGCTCGATCCATGCCACAGGAATAATCTCTCACCTGGTAACAGTTCAGATTTGGCGGCGCATTTTACACTAGCATTCCTACAAGATTCAGAATGTCCACTAAATGAAGCTCCAAGGCAGGGTACAACGCTATGACTCCATCCTTCGTTTTTTGGCACAGTGACCTGCAGCTGGGGAATATTCTTTGGGAAGACAAGGCACATTTGTCGCAGCACTGTGCCTTGAATGTCACATATGGGGTTCTACTCCGCTACATGATGGGAACATCCACTGCACTCAGCTTACGTGACTGCGTGGTGTGGTTTCCTGAGCTCCTTCATTCTCTGTCCGCCTTCGAGAAGATGACACGCCATGGGCCTGTTAGATGTGCAGTCACATTTGCACTTAATAAGGACCTCCCTGTGCAAAACCTGATTCCAGCTTTGTAAGAACGCTACCGTTTCTACACCACTATTTTCACGCAAGATGGGACGACACTAAATGTCGCTTGCCAGGCGAAAACTTTGCTTCAAGAAACATTCAGTAACAACCACGTCACCTCTAGGCAATTTAAAGATGTGTGGTCTTCCAGATCCCCCGATCTAGATCCATGTGGCTTCTTGTTATAGGGATATCTGAAACATAATGTCTACCAGGGATGTATCTGGCCTTTTTCTGATCTGAAGTATATCATAAGACAACATATCACTGTGATTACACTGGATATGCGGCAAGCAACTGTCAATCATGTCATGTTAGGGACGCAGCATGTTGCTGAGAAGAGAGACTAGTCGGGAGACGTCGTCAGATGCATGGGTACGACTTAAGGAATTGTTACGTCTCGTGTCGTAATGTGTTTCCAATGACGGAACTGGACTTATTACAAGAGGTCAAGAGTAGGGCTGTTAATATTTTAAAAACATCGGGAACCCGATATATCGATGTTTAAAAACATCATTATCGGTGACGTACTGGAATGTAAAAACATTGTAAATATACTGCCGGTTTTAGAGCTGTATTTAAGTATTGATGTATAATTGGATATTCTGTACATCTGTACATCTGCCTATCCCCTTAGAGAAAGAATTGAAATGAAAATGATGCACAATCACGCTTGGCGATAACCACTTTGCTAGCAATAGTAACTGCATGTAAGTGGCAAATACGGTGTCTGACGGGTCCGTCGTTCGACTTCGTCGCATATCGGATTTGTCAGAAACACTTCATGTTGACTTCCCTGTTTTTTTCATATCTGCCAATGCCAGCGACCTAGCAGTTGTAGTGTAAAAATTGTGTGATGAAGCTGGACGTTGCAGTTTCTGTTGGTAGTACCGAACGCCGAGTACGTCAGCATTTCCCCTAACACGTCTCCTTCCATCGCAAAACTAAGCGAGTGTTGTCTCCTTTTTCTTTTAAGATGTAAGTGTACTATAATTATACAATAACTATGAATGTGCCTATGTTTTAGATTATGTTCTTTATATTATAGTTTGGTGCCTACTCTTCATTTCGTCGTAAGCTTTAATAATATATAACAATTATAGTGCATTTTTACATTCTGAGCAATGAGCAGTTGTAAAACTGGCCACAGCTTCGACCCTCAGAAATATGGTTACCTTATAAAATTACAGCTTGTACCTGTAGGTTGTGCTGTCTTTACCTTTCAATGTTAAACCTCTGCTCCACTTCAGTACGTACTGCCGCATCGAATTAGTTCGCGCCGGCAGACAGCCTAATCAATCACAAACATGTATGACTATGTAAGCAATAGATTTTCGAAGCGAGCTACTGTCCCGCCTTACCGGACAATTCTTGTCAATGAATTGCTTATGAACTTGCAGAGATGTTCCATCCTCTGATGTGTGTCATTTCACTGTACGTTTTTATAGTTTCTGTGAAGTCGTTTTCTGAAACGCCAGAGGAAGTTTTGAACAATCTATACGCCCCCATTCCTCCCCATGTTGGGAAACAAAACGGTGAAACTTTTTTCTTCATTACACTACTTCTGACTACGAAATTAGTTACAATAACCATACCTTAACGTATTTCACTAAAAAAATGTTGGCAATCAAAGAGCTAATGTACCATCGACGACAATGTCATTAGAGACGGAGCACAAGATCTAACTGAAGAAGAGAAGTGAAGAAAACTGTGTTCTGTCAAAGGAACCATCCTGGTATTTGCCTGAAGCGACTTAGGGAAATCCTGAAAAACCTAAATCCAGATGGCCGAATACGAGCCTAACGCTTCACCGCTGTGCCTCGTTAATCGGTAAGTTCGACGTTTAACTTTTCAACATGCACAACCTGCAGTGTTCACAGTCGTCTTAGACTTTTTTATTTAATGAGCATAGTGTAGACGTCCGGTAGCATACTTTTCATTTCATTAAGCTTGCAGCTTAACTTCTGTTGATACTTCTGTAATCACTGCTATGATCATCAGCGAACCGCTTCATACCGATCTTCTGTCAGTAAAAAGCAACTTCCACATGGAGATCACTGTTTTCTTTCTTCATTATCTCTTCACAATACAAATTAAATGTTGGAGATTAGCACCCCTGCCTTAGACCTTTCCTGACATTGCCCTCTTGTGCTCTCTAGAATTTGTATAGTATTTCTTCTTTTACATTTCTACCACTGTAGTTGCTCTCTAATGTTCTAAGCACGGAACAATTTTTGTTCCTTTCGCGTAAATGAACTGAACTGTTTCCATGTAAACGAAAATCTTCTGGAATTTTATGATTAAGTCTCATATTCACGAACTTTCTTTTTATTCCCAGAAAGTTTGAAGGAAGAAATTATAAGATACGGGAAAAGTGTTGGCGGTATTTAATATCTGGTTCACTGATTTGATCTGGAGTTTCCAAGAGTTTCCGGGCTCTGATTTGTGGTGTATGAGATGTGATGAGTGAAATAACTATTTGAAATTTTAAATGGTAACAGAGATACCCAATAAAAATATCTAAACACTCATTACTAGACTAGTTATAATTTTACTTTTATTTGTTTTTAGTTTTAATTTGTTATTTTACGTGTTACATTCATTTTTGCTTTATTTGTAAGCTTTACAATTTCTCATACATGTATTTTATTAATTGCAAATAATAAGTAACTCATTAGTATGATATAAAATCATTACAATAATGTTAATCTGTGAATGAATGCTTAAAACATAATGTTTTCTTACACCATGCACATGAGATGTACGAATGTTCTTCACAAATAGTATACATGACGAAGAACACAATATAAAACAAAATTTATCAGGATTTCTATCGTCATGTTTGATCCTCTATATCTCCTGATTTGTATCAGGCTTATTTCAGGTCACTGGTAAGCCTTAGCGAAAAGAATTGATTATGTGCTAGTGACTGCAGCTTAATTACATTTTTTCTCAAGCGGAGATTGACATGTAAGTCATTCAACAGAACAAGAGGTGAAAAGCGTCTCACAAAGTTCTCCCAACATCGATAGCTGAATACATCCGATGACCTGTACCTGTGCCATCAAGCAACATCAAAGTTGACCAGGATGTCGTTTAGCCCAGGTCTTAGATCTTTACCTCCTCAGTGAAATGTCCCGAAACTTTTATGTATATAATGGTCTTTTCCACATGTGGATGAACCAGTGAGGCCAAGTATTTTACCAATTTATGTGCTGGTGAGCCAGGAGCACTTATGATTGGTTTTAGTGCCTCCTGATTTTTTTCGATTTTTGATAACCCATACAGCTGGTTAGCAGGGATTCTGTGTTATCCAGGTTCCTTTGCACGTTTTCCAAGAGAGCAGATTCCTTGATTAACCGATTCACATTGCATGTGATCCTCTACATCGGATCTTTGCTTAGCTTTCTGTGTGTCATTGGATCTAACAGGACCTAAATTAACGACTCATATACTCACAATTCAAAGTAAATCTTCAGGCCAAATGATCTTGTCGCGTATCACACTGAGGAGGTTGGTTAGTTTTGATATTGTTCCATTTCTCATGGTTTTTAGAGATTAAGATGGTAATTTGCCACAGGCCTCAGCTTTCCTCTTCTAGAATGGTTTTCTCTGCTTCCCATCTGAATGTATTTGTTCCGCAATTCATTTCGCCACGTTGAACTTTGTGCTCCAATCTCCTCATGCTTCATATAATTCTTCAAACTACCTCTGCACCTATTTGTTCTCACCTACCTGTTTTTGTCGGATTTCCCGAAATCTTCATTGATTGCTTCACTGCTGGTAGGCAGCAATTTGTAGCACTCTTATGCCGAAATGTTCTGCTGTCTAGCAGCTGTGGCTTGCACAGCCGATTGACGCAATGATGCATCGCTGTGTCGTTACCAGGGACTCGTCACACAATGATGCAACTCGTAGGGAGGTTTAGAGGCTGGCCATGCTGTCAGCCACATACTTTCGCGATGGTAAGAGGATCGCCAAGTCTAAATATTCCTTTATGTCACAGTATTCCATCCATATCGCAACACACCTTCCCTCTTCATAGAAGTCGGATCCCAAAATTTTGTGAGGTGCTCCTCTGATGAAAGCTAGCTAGAAAAGACACTCAGACATATTTAAGAATGATAAGTCTCTCTACAATTCATGTAGTTCCCGTCACTGGCTGGCTACGAAAACTGCGAGGGGCGTTTGAGAAGTCCGTGCAAAAATAAAAACTACTTATGTGTTTGGGGTAAACTTTTTTATTTTTCGACATAGTCTCCCTTTAAACTTATACACTTCGTCCAACGCTGTTCTCATTTGTTGATCCCTACCGAATAATAGGAATTGTCCAAGTCTGCAAAACAGCTATAGTTGCTGCAATCACCTCCTCGTTTGAATAAAATCTTTGTCTCGCCAGCCATTTCTTCAAATTGGCGAACAGATAGTAGTCCGAGGGAACTACGTCTGCAGAATAGGGGGGATGTGAAACGAGTTGGAATCCTATTTCCATTAATTTTGCGATCACAACTGCTGAGGTGTGTGCTGCTGCATTGTCGTGATGGAAAAGGATTTTTTTGCGGTCCAATCGCAGGCGTTTTTCTTGCAGCTCGGTTTTAAAATGTTCCCATAACGATGCATAATATGCACCTGTAATAGTTTTATCCTTTTCCAGATAGTCAATGAGGATTATCCCTTGCGAATCCCAAGAGACAGTCGCCATAACCTTTCTGGCCAAAGGACTGGTCTTCGCCTTTTTTTGGTGCAGATTCTCCCTTGGTAACCCATTCTTTAGATTGTTGTTTGGTCTCAGGAGTATAGTAATGTATCCATGATTCATCCACAGTGACGAAACGATGCTTAAAGTCCCGCAGATTCTTCCTGCACAGCTGCAAACCATCCTTGCAACACTTCACAAGATTCCGTTTTTGGTCAAGCGTGAGCAATCATGGAACACATCTTGCGGATAGCTTTCTCATGTCCGAATGTTTATGCAAAATATTATGTACCCGTTCATTCGAGATGCCACAGCACTAGCAATCTCACGCACCGTAACTCTTCTATCATCCATCAATGATTTCTGGAGTCATAACCTCCACAGGGCGTCCAGAACGTTCAGCATCACTTGTGCCCATATGGCCACTCTGGAAATTTTGAAACCACTTATAAACTGTTCTAATCGAAGGTGTAGAGTCACCATAATGTTTATCAATCTTCTCTTTAGTCTCCTGAGGCGTTTTGCCTTTCATAAAGTAATGTGTAATCACCACACGAAATTCTTCTTCGTCCGTTTTTTGACAATCACTCGACTTCCTTGATTCACACGAATGCCAAACACAAAGAAATTGACCAATAAGGCTGAAACTTGGTGTGCGTTCTTTCCAAAGATGCTACTAACTAAACATGACCTTGATACGCGCCATCTCTTGGACTTTGCACGGACTTTTCAAACGCCCCTGTGTGTACGTGTGCTGTGAACAGACGCTCGGATAGGTGATCCGTTTATACTCTTTGACAAAGATGGTTACTTTTGTCCACCTGTTCACGCTTGGGCCCACAATTTACACAACCCACTCACTGCTAGTCCATAAAACATAATTTTGCAATGTCCTCATTTTAGTGTCTAAGCAATGTCATTCAGACATTATTACTATCACCATTTGGCTTCCTTTGGTATGTAATGCAATTCTGGTTTTACAGAGTCTGCATACTACTATGCCTTGTTCTTCAGGTATGCAGGGATGCATGTTAGGACACGTAAGTCGGGGAACAGTGTCAGATTTTGACTGATCACTGTGAAGGGCATGGAGATGCTGTGTACTCATGTGAGACAACGTTTTCAGAACCTGACAGAGCTTGAGAGAGCGTCACTGCGGGTTCCCATTTTGGTGGCTTATCGAATCGTGCAGTATCCTTACTGGGGGAGCATTTGGATGTGTCAGCGATCCAATGTTGAACTGTGTAGATATGTGAGGAGGGGGACACTCGTTGTCAAGGTTCCAGTCGGCCTTGTCTGACCACCATAACCGAAGGTAGCCGTATTGTGCATCAAGCACACTGCAGCCCCTTCACATCTGCCGTATGAAAACAAGAAATGTGTCCCCTGCAACATTTTGTGTCATTCTCCATCATGGGAGAGAGACAATCAGCAGCTGGACGAGAGAATTACTATATCTTGATGCTGCTAATAGAACAACACAATTGGCTGTGCTTTGAGTGGTACCATAACAGGGATTCATGTACTGCTGACGAATGGCGCCACCTCGTACTCAGCGATGAATTCCTGTTCTCCACTACCTGAGATGAGAGGTGGTGACGTTCTCCCAATGCTTTGGAGAGGCACAGCAGTTACTCCTGACGTCATGGTGTGGAGAGCCTTCGGGTATGACTTCAGGTCATGGCTGGTAGTTATTGAGGGAGCTCTCACAACACAGTGTACGTCATGGACATCATGAGTATTCTGCAACCATATGTATTACCTCTCATGCAACAGTATAGTAGTGCCATTTTTCAACAATACAATTGTTGTCCACATGTGTCTCAATCAACTGTCTTTGTGGTGCTCAGCTGCTCCTGCGACCAGTATGATCTCCTTATGTGTTCCTGATAGAATATGTGACGTGCGTCACGGTACAAGTTTTCTACCTGAGCCGGGGGTCTCCAGCTGGCAGCGTCCCACGGCGGCCGTGACGCTGCTTCCAAAAATGGGCTGCAGAAACTTTTGTAACGCACGAATTACCAAACATTTTCGTCTCAACATTCTAGACACATATGCCTTTAAAAAAGGCACTAAAACAATCGAATTTTCGACCATTTTGAATGAGAACCTGGCCTTAAAAGACAAAAGTGTTGTCTGGTATGTCTAAGACACAATAGAAGAGGAGGGACATTATGATAACAGTAATAAATTAAAAATTTAAGAAGTGTTCATTCATGATGCACAATAAAAATGTAACGTAGCTGATCGGCTGCTGGTGTACATATAATATGCCTTTACGTGTTTGTAACCCTTGGAAACGGAAAATTAACAAGAAAAACAGATTTCTTCAACCTCAGTTTTCATCCTTTAGCACTACCATTTGTAATGCCAAAATACTGATGTAATCCCTACTTGCAACATGATTTTTGAGCACAGTTTCAAAGAATTAAAATCAAAACAAGAATACTGGCGATTTTTTCTAGTGTTCAACCACTTACCACTTTTCGAGAATAGGAGCGAATGGTAGACTGACGAAGTTTTCTTTATTTGCCAATTTAATATTTAATTTGTATGTATCTTGAAACCGAGAGAAATAAAATTTTTCAATCTTTGCTCGATTTCTACATATATTACAGGAAATAAAAAGGAACAAAAAATGAAAATCGGTTATTTAAATAACTGGTTATTTTGAGCGGTTTTAGCAGTCAGGTTGAACTGGCTTGGAAACCAACCGCTATAACGAAAAACCGATTGTTTCAGCAATAACCACTGCAGGCTGCTGATACGAAGCTGATCTCACTGTTAAGACAAGAAGTATTCCTGTAGTTTATTGTCACATCTGGGGTCGAATGTGTTATTTCTGAATTTAAGAGCAGCTGTCCAAATCATCCTGCCTCCATTGCTGTTATAGCAGTAAGAGATGCTTCAGTAAATGTAAGTAATCGGATTAAGACAGTCTGAGTACAGTTTTCATCCCATCTATTTCTGAATCATCAGTGTCATGAATGATTAATGGCCCCTCCCTCTCTCCCTGTAGGCCAGTTACCTTACGTATAAATGGTAGGTTAGTATGCTACTGGTTGGGCTGCTAACTTTGAACATCTAGACACTGCCCCCTGCCTCCCCTTCCCCTCTCTTTAAGCTACATGAGCTGTTATTCTCTGTTTATTTAGGATCTAATTTATTGCCCCTTTTCTTTACATCTAAAATTTATTACCCAAAAACGTTTATTTCGGTCTTAATTTATGACTCGAGATGGTTACCAGAAGTTTTTCCAAAATAGTCTTACCTTAACTGGTATACTTTATGATCCAATGTGACTGCCGGAATGAAACATGTTGGATCCAAGATGAGAGACGGTCTGAAGAAGACAGAACTATGATGCCACTATCAAACATGACTGTCGAATATGTCACCCCTATGACGTTACAGTGGACGTAGCTCACTATAAAACAGTGGGAAATTTAAAAAAAATCCAAGCAAGGTAACTTGCATATTGCGTAGTCTGTTTATTCAAAACATTTAGGAACGGTACTTTATCACTCACAGACCTATGTGTGGCAGTTTATGTTAAAAATACAGCCCACATGAGACATCGCCAGTGCTATGCTAATTCAAAATGTAAAAAAATCCAAATAAGATAGCTTGTCTGTCAATTGTATATAGTGCTGTTTCTTTATATAGAGATTTTAGAACGTTACAATGCAGTGTACCACATCACATATTTTTTTAAAAGGAGTAAACATTTTATATGTAACAGCTACACTGGGGACGTGTTGGGATGACTTATTTAATATTAAAATGTTTAAACAAACATGTGCTAACTTCAAAAACAAGAGTCTATATTTTTACTGATCTGCAATTGATATCAGATTAAGGTATCAACATAAAATGAATTCAAAAACTTTAGAAATATTAACACTCTTTTTACAATACTGTCATTTTACGTCATCTTCATAAATCTCTAAAAGAATTTACATATGTAAAATATGCTCATTAAATTGAAGTTATGGAAAAACTTAACATTTGTTCTATAATAATTTGTGATTCCTTGTGAAAAATGTACAGTGTTTGTGACTCTGTGGCAATTAATAGTGATTGTCAATGACAATCAATATCTGGAAACAAGTTATTACACTTCAACCATGTCATTTTGTACTATATCTCCTGACGTGGTCATGAATTTGAAGTGTGTAAGTGCCATGTATCGATAATTATTATATAAATAGCTTCGAAGCATTCGAGAGAGTAAACAAATGCATTATGTGGCAATTCCATGGACATTCGAGATTCTGTGACTGATCTCTCTATTCTTTTGTCGTCTGCTTCTGTTATTGGACTTGAAGAGAAAAAAACGATTGTCTGAAGTTCATCTTACTGTAACAGTCTTTGTAAGTAGAAAACGAACAAAAATTTAGCTGTTCATAACTTAAAATTTGTGTACGGCATTCAATAATGGATATTCTTCAACCTTACTTGTCCTTAGTAGACGTGGTCTTAACGGGATATTGACCATTGTTAAGCGCCATACTAGAAAATAATTAGTAATTTTCTTTCAGCTCATTTTCGAGATGTGCCACCGGTTAGGACACTAAACTTTCGTTCAGAGTCTACGAGTTATGTGGCTGCTACGAATAACTTAATATATTTTACTTTCAGTCTTTCTCAAGATTGCGAGATAATATCCCAGGCAGAAAGGCCTGGTCACAGAATTCTAGTTCTAATATAAGATGTCATCTGCAAAAGATTACGCTTGTTATCTTATATTGGTATTCGAGACGAAAGCACGATATCGAGTTACGGGTTTTATTGCTTCAAATTGAACTGGCATACGAAATATTATTTGGTGCTACAAACACATGAGTTTTAACTATACTTTTGACACACACACACACACACACACATATATATATATATATATATATATATATATATATATATAGGAGAATATCTGTGAGGATTCAGGAGAGAGACAATTAATTATTTATGGTCCCGTAACCACCCTGAGTACTGAGCTAGTTTGCTGGTTGCTGATCCGTGTCGGGCTAAATTAAATTACATTACACTATTCATAGTATTATTAGAGTTATTTCTCTTTTGTTTTGACGTCACTTTATTAAAAGCTATCACAGCAGATATAGTAAATTTAAAATTTTATTAAATAACATTACAATTTCCACAGCCCAGGACCTAATGAGCTGTAACAAGATGACAAAGTTGTCGCCACCCCTGGATGCTGACGCCACTTGCATTCTAGATACATATACCTTTCAAAAATTTAATAAAAATCATATTTCTGACCTTTTTTAATGAGAACCTGGCCTTAAAAGACAAAAGATTTGTTTGCTATTTCTAAGAAATAATGGAAGAGGAATGTGATTATGGTAACAGTAATAAAATAAAAATTTAACCAATGTTCATTCATAATATACAAGTAAATAAAACTTTGAACCTACCATTAAGACCAACAATGAAAAAATTAATAGTCAAATTCCAGAACTAAGAAACGGGGTGGAGGCTGGCTTAAAGGATGTGGTTGCAAGAGTAGACAATGTCAAAAATAGAGTTATAGTTTTAGGAAATAAATTTAATAAAGAAACTGTCAATCAAAGACCTTTGAACAGTTACAGACTGTAGAAAAAAAATAGAAGAAAGAGTCTGTCATTTATCTACTGAAACAGTGGGACAGATAATTAGCTTAAATGAAAATGTAGATGATTTGGAGAGAAATATAAGCAATGATGTGCCTGTATTAGATAACTAATTGGTGGAAATCCAAGAAAGCTGTATTAGTAAAATCAGTGTGCAAAAAGTGGCATTATGTGTTCTGACTTACCAGATAAAGTTTTCCTGTGACAACTTACACTCTGTTGACTTTTTACTAGATTGTAAAGGTAACTTTATATTTGGTATGACAGGCAATTTAAACATTCAAGTTATCAAAAAATTTCCTGAAGGAGAAACTTTGTCATGAGCAACCCTTATCTTTGTCAGTGGACATCTTTTCAGGATTCTGAAAAAAGTTTTACGAATAAATTTTGGTCAGGAACAGAACAGGCTAGAACCAAGAGTAAGGTTTTAAATGATCCTATTTACATAGGGAAGAACGGATGTCTGATGGATTTCTGTAGTAACTAACTAAAGCAGTTTGTATACTTCGACTAAGCTTTTGATGAAATGGCAGAGCTTGATACAATTAAGAGAAGGTTGCTTCAAAAACTGCAATCTTATCTGGTGCATAGACCACATGTTTCACTAGATCAAATCTTGAAATTTGTTGATTAATTAGACAGGGTTTTGGAAAGAAGTATTGGGCAGAACTTTAAATCAAGAGAAATAATCATTGTGGAGGTTGGAATTCTGGCTTTAATAGAAAAAACAATGAGAGAGGAAATTACGCAAACCATAGGTTTGACCATCAAACCTAAAGGGCATGAGATTTTAGTGGTAACACAAGATAAAGGCATTGGGAAAAAATGATGACGACAGGAAAAGGAGATGGCATGGGAGAACTGGAATGCATTCAACTTAATAGACAGGAATACTTAACATCGTTTCAGTGAGGATCCATAGTTAATCAAATCATTATAGGACCCCCGATTTAAAATGGAATAAAAGAGGGAAGTTCAATAAGAACAAATGGAACATAGTAACCAGTTAACTGACTGTATGGATAAGTTAGTGTATTACGAAAAATGTAGGGCACTACAAGAACCTGGATTGCCCACTTATCGAGCATGCTGTGACTGTGGTTAAAAACAATTTGTGAAAGGTAGGAAGACAATGTACAATTTCACAACACATTCGTTCTGTCCTAGTTTTTGATGCCATGTGAAAAATGTACAGTTTTTGTGACTCTGTGGTAATTAACAGTGACTGGTAATAAAAATCAAAATCTTGTAACAAGTTATTACACTTCACTCATGTCATTTCCACAACCTAGGACCTAATGCATTTTATTAAGACTACATAGTTATCACCACCCCTAGATGATGACATCATTTGCAAGTAGATAAGTAATGGTATGTATGAAGATTCCATTCTTGAACACTGCATATGAAGTGTTTTACCCTAGGAAATAGTGCTGTTTAAAATTAATATTTGCAACATTGAAAATTATCTTTACAATATGTAGCTCAAAAAATAATCAAATAGCGGCTTGATGTGTGGTTGTCACGAACTCAGCTTGACTGCCACAATCTGTAATGGACTGTATAAACCATAAACATTCACAGCATTTTAATGACATAAATAAATGTACTGCAATGTTCCCACATGTTTGATACTGGGGCTCTGTGCATGTCGGTGATGAGAATCTTCTTGTTAAGGATGTAGGTATCTGGAGGAAGATGAGACAGTCATACCCTGCTGTCATCTGATCATCGATGAATTCCATCATGTTACATACATGGCTCCACTCCATCTCAGTAAACTGAACTTTAGCACTGTGGTAAACATTCTTGGTTTCTATTATTACTTGAAAATCAGTATTCAGTGTTATGTATGCGATTACATGTTAGATTCAGTGGCAGTAATAAGTAGTTGTGAACAGTAGTATACTAGTACTACCCCTAGAGCTCAACAAGCAGATAGTGGAGACTCAATGTTTGGAACTTAGCCATATTTGTAATTTTTCCTTTAAGAATGGTCAGTTTCCTGAACGATTAAAGAACTCAGTACAAAGCCATTTTACAAAAAGGGAGAAAGGAATAATGTAGACAATTTTAGACCTATTTCTATGCCACCAGTGTTTGCTGAAGTTATTGAAAAGGCTGTGTATGTAAGAATAATTGATCATTTCATATCACATAATTTGCTGTCAAATGTACAGTTCGGCTTTAGAAGTCGTTTAACAACTGAAAATGCTGTATTTTCTTTCCTCTTTGAGGCATTGGATGGATTAAACAAAAGATTTCGAACGCTAGGCAAAGGTTTTGATTTAACTAAGGCATTTCATTGTGTTGATCACAAAATATTGTTCCAGAGATTGGACCATTGCGGAGTACAGGGAGTAGCTCAGAATTGGTTCACCTCTTTAACAACAGACAGTGAAAAGTCATTATTCACAGTATTGAGAATGGCTGTGATGTGGGCTCTGAATGGAGTACAATCAATTGGGAGGTGCCTCAGGGATCAGTGTAGAGGCCACTCCTGTTCCTTATTTATGTAAATGATATTCCCTCTAGTATTACAGGTACTTCTAAAATATTTATGTTTGCTAATGACACTAGCTTGGTAGTAAAGAGTGTTGTGTGCAACATTGGCTCTGTTTCAAATAGTGCAGTTCATGACATAATTTCATAGTTTGTAGAAAATTAACTGACTCTAAATCACAGTAAGACTCAGTTTTTACGGTTTCTAACACAAAATTCAACAACACCCAACGTTTAAATGTCAGAGAATGGGCATATGATTAGTGAAACTGAACAGTTCAAATTTCTAGTTGTTTGATAGATAGTAAACTGTTGTGGAAAGCCCACATTCAGCACCTTGTTCAGAAGCTTAATGCTGTCATTTTTACTATTCAAACGGTATCTGAAGAAAGTGATCGTTCGACACGAAAATGAGTCTAGTTTGCTTATTTTCATTCGCTTATGTCGTATGGTATTATATTTTGAGGTAACTCTTCCCATTCTAGACGGATATTTTTGGCTCAGAAACAGGCTGTTTGTGCAATAAGTGGTGTCAGTTCGCGAACCTCTTGTCGACTCATGTTCACTAATCTGGGTATTTTGACATTGGCCTCTCAATATATGTATATTCTTTACTGTCGTTTCTTGTTAACAGTATCAGTTTTTATTCCCAACAATTAGCAGCTTTCACTCTGTTAATACTCGGCGGAAATAAAGTCTGCATTTGGATGGTACTTTCTTAACTCTCATGCAAAAAGGGGTGCACTATACCGCTGCACCCATTTTCAATAAGCTACCATAAGAATTCAAAAATCTTAGCAGTAATCCACACGCTTTCAAATGGAAACTAAAGAGTTTCCTCATGGGTCACTCCTTTTATTCTGTCGAGCAGTTCCTTGAAAATTAAGCTGATTCTTATGTTATATTGTTGATTGCATTTTCTTAAACTTATGGCTTGGCTTTTTTTGGGTTCATAAACATTTCATTTTTTTCTGTTATTATTTTTACGTTGTAGAGAACATTCCATGACCTTGGAGATTTGCTCCTCAATTTTTTCCTACGGAACTAGACGTGTAAATAAATAAATAAATAAATAGGCAACAGTATGTCCTGTTCCAATAGATCACATCGTCTGTCTGCCAATTTCTGCTTCAATGCATCAGAGTACCATTACACTGAGGGGGAAATGATGGTAATAAAAAATAAACACATATACGAAATGAATAATAAAAATGCTAATAATAATAATAATGAACAACGAGAGAGAGGAACGGGTTAATATCTACATTTGGCTGTGAAAGTCAATTTTTAGTTCTGTCTGGAGGTGGGAGATCATTGGTGACACTTCGTGAAGATAGTCGACCTATCACTACAGTGAATAGAACATGAGTGCCAAGTCCATCTAATGGCTAGCAATCTCAGACGCTGAGGACGAGTGCCGTACGGCAGTACTGTTGACGCTGGAACAACTATTTCGGACTGGGATGTTGAGGGGGCAATCCATGACGGTGAACTTGTAAGTCGCTTTATTTATCCGCCACCTTTGTGACCCTTTGACCTTCCACCATCTTGTACAGCTATGTTTGATAGTGATATCATAGTTACGCCACATTTTGACTTTCCAACATCTGGGACTCGTCAAGTTTGATTGCGGCAGCCATATTTGTCAAAAATCGAACTAATTAATATAAGTGACTCTTCAATTTCTCCAGGCGTATTTTATGACGAAATAAATCTCGGGTGAACATCCTGGTATGAGTGTGCATAGGACACAATATTTCGGCAATCGACCACGTTGCCATCATCAGGTACGCAGATGTACTGACCGGCGGTCAGACCTGGACCTCGCGCAGGGCACGGACCGCACCAACTCATATATACATGGTAGAGTTGGGCAACACGATTCTTTTTCCCGATTCGATTCCTATGATTCAATCTCACATTGCGAATCGATTCCTACTATTCGTTCACGATTCTTTCACGATTCATTCTAGTCTGCGATGGCACGATTCTTACGGAATGCAAAAAGTTCTACATCTTACTCACAGATGGCAGATGGCAGGACATGTCTTGAAATTGTCAATGGGGTTAGAATCGAACTGTGTCATGATAAGATATGCCAGAAATAGTTTATTTATGAGTAAACATGCATATGACGTTACAAGTGTGATTCTCGATTTATACGTGTAATGCCTTAATTGATGAAAGGTCACGTTTGATTTGATTGCATCTATTGTTTTATTTCAGTATGCCAGGAAAGAGGAGTCGATTTGTGCGAAAGGTGGTGCAAAATTACGTGGTATGCCAGTTTGGTTGTGTGGCTTGAACGTATCTAACTACAGACGTCTGTTTTATAGTAACAAAATCTAGCAGTGAGGCAGACGTGGTTTGGCTCATATCATCCTATGTTTTTCTGTGCTAAGATGTCTTTCCAAGTCCACATCACCCTTGTAATTCATAACGCAGCTGACAGCCCTCCCACACAGCAAATTTAGCTTAACTTTCATTTCTTCTAAAGACAAAGCATAGGTATTTTGCTTTTAATTTGTCTGAGAACTTGCCGCTGTAACTACTATTTAGGTGAGAAGACGACATACTTCTAAACAGTAGGATTCAATCGTATACAGCGACATTACTTCACTAAAATTTAGTATGAATCTGAACACGATAACATTCGAAAACTCGAACTTGAAATTATTAATCAAAACGCTTTTGGTTAAAGACGGTATTACACGGCGATCCGCTCGTGTGTAAAGGTGTGTGTGTTTTGCATTGCATCTGCAACAAATAAGAGGTACGTATTTATTCATCATACTTGGATTTCTTGATTTTAATCGTGTGTATTGGGAGCTGTGTACTCGCTGTATATCGTTTCCGTCATCACTAGTTCGTGTATTACTCGCGCAAACTGAGCTGACGTCGGCGCGGTGGCTGATGGTAGAGATAGTAAATGGGAAATGCCTTTACGCTCGTTCCCGTCAGCCGCCGCCAAGTGTCAGCTTGGTTTTCACGAGTAATATTACGGCCCACGAACTTCGTTTGTTCATTCCGAGCTTCCTTTGTTCACACACATCCTCCACTTGACTGTCATCTGGCGGTTGTATTCATTCGGCACGACTCGGCATGATTCGGAAGTTGCCTTCGAATCGATGAATCGATGAATCGATGAATCGTTGGAACTTGGAATCGTCACAACTCGGAAACACGCAATCGTTCTTACGATTCTTTTGAACGACGATTCGTCCGTATCACGATTCGATTCTTACGATTCTTTATTTAGAGTCGTTCAAATGAACGACTCATTCACGAATCGCCACAACTCTAATACATGGCGCCGGCCCACCGCCGGTCAGTACATCAGCGCACCTGATGATGGCAACGTGGTCGATTGCCGAAATATTGTGTCCTATGCTCACTCATACAAGGCTGTTCACCCGAGATTTATTTCGTAATTAATATAAGGTTATCTTGGCAGAACATCTGGCAACCGTCTTGGAATATAAACTAGACCGTAAATAAACATTTTTGAGTAATAAATTACAGCGCTAATTAGAAAGGTAGCCCTAACTGTGTCATAAATTAGATTATAAATAAAGTCAGAATAAGAGGTCCAGTGGC
Source organism: Schistocerca americana (assembly GCF_021461395.2). Classification (NCBI taxonomy): domain Eukaryota; kingdom Metazoa; phylum Arthropoda; class Insecta; order Orthoptera; family Acrididae; genus Schistocerca; species Schistocerca americana. The sequence continues at coordinate 288,896,023 of NC_060122.1, forward strand.
CTAGAGGGCAGGAGGAGGATATGGGTGGGAAGAGGGGAAGGGGAAGTGTATAGACATTCTAGGTCAGCAGCCCAGGTAATAGCACAACAGCCTGTCATGTATACATACGGCAGTTGGCCTAGAGGGGAAAGATGGGTGGGTTAGAAGAGGGTGACGTGGACATAAACCATCCCAGATCCTCACGACGCAAATAAAGACGGTCTCAAAGCTGTGCTCAATAGGGATCTGTCCCATTACTAGAGATATTTTCGTATCTCAGAGCATGTTTGGTACAAAGTTGACCCAAAGAAATTGGTCTACTTAGTATTAAAAGGAGGGGACAGAAAAATGTAATTTCATTTGAGTGGTTTGATCAGTTTGCAGCAGTGCAAGCATAGAACTTTTTTAATTAAGTCAGTCATCAGCATGTAGAAAAGCGGTTAAGTTTTGGTTAATACAAATACAAAAATGTTTAACACAAAAAATGCTATGGAAATGCACTGGTATAAACTCCGTTAAATTGGTAGCACTGAACTCGAAACTGACGCTAAAATCCGTAATTCACTGCATTATGTGTAACTATAGTCTTTTCAAAAAATATTTGACCCCATGCATAAGCAGTTGGCAGCATTTCGTGAACATGTTGTAATTTTCATATTATGGCATCATCAAGTGGTTTGGTACATGTTGTGGATGTCCTCATCACATATGATCAGTAGCAGTCTAGCTACAGAAATGTCTTCAATACTGCAGAATTCTTGTAATAAAGTTTGTAGGGTTTTGACATTTTTCAAAGTGTTTTCATGAGAATTGTGTTGTGGTATAATTGCACTTGGCAGTTATCTATTAACATGCATGTAAAACTGTGTCTTGTAAATGTGTTACTAATGCCGAGAACATGCATTATATTTGGAGTGATGTAATAATCTGTATTTGTTTTGAGGGAGGATAAATGCACGTTTTATAATTACACCTGGATTTCTTCTGTTAAAATGTGATGATGTGAAGGATAAACATGGTGAGCACATTAACTTGATGTTTCACTGACAGAACAATGGTACAGAGGGGAATGCAGTGCTGCCATAGTAACCGATCATTGCTGGAGTGTGCAAAGGGACACACTTACAACGCAGTACCACTGGCAGGCCACAAACTTTCTCTTAAGAAATTCCGTTGCTTTTATATTTTTTATAGGTCATTTACAATAAATATCAATATCTCGAAATTAAGAGACGATCAATAAGTCTGAAGCTCATTTTCGAGTTATTTGACCTAAAAACAGCAAAAATCCCATTTTGCTCACAGTAACTTCTCAGGATTTGTGTATAATGGTAATTGAAACATTCACTGCCGAAAATGTACAATTAGTGTTTCTTATTTTATTTTTCTGTCCTTCATAAAAGCCTTGATCTGATGAGTTTTGCACTTAAAAAATAAGACTAATTGTTTATATCGATGTGAACTGTCATAAAAATCAACTTTCCCTTTTATTACAGTTTTCATTTCTGCTCATGTATAATGCACGGGTACAATTACGATAAAAAAGATCTCATATTTTTTTATATTATAAAAGACAATTATCATGCAATGGAAAAAAAGATTTTGTGTAAAAGAGTTCACTGTACGTTCTTTGTGGTAATATGCTATACACTTTGCTCTTAAAAAGTGAGTGTTATCATGTTTTGACTCTGTAGGAAAACAATGTAAATTATAAAGTTAATTTCTATCAAAGAACACAATAATAATCAATGATTTGTAGTAGTCAAACATAACGAATGTTAATTACTTCACATTTTTTAAGCTTTGGTTCACTGCAGCGGCAAAGCAACTTACATGTTGTGTTGGTTTCGAGTTTTTTTAATTTTTGTGTTGACCAACTAGAATCATGTAACAACGTCAGTTCCCCTCCTTCCTTGCTGTTTTTTTTTCAGAACTCCTTAACCTTTTCCACATGTCCTTTCCTTTCTTTTGTCCATATTGTCCCCAATTTCTTATTTCTTCTGCATTGAAAGCCTTCTAAATTAAAAATTTTGTTCTTGAAAATATTTCTGTCTGTTATTTACGATTCTTTGATGTTTTTATTTCCAGATCTTTCCTAATTTCTGTAAACCACGCTATTGTTGATTTCTTCTTCCAAAAATACAGGACTAGTTGTTTTATGAACCTGTTCTCCTTCATCTGGCAAAGGTGTCCAAAAAAGATTAATCTTCTTTTAGCCATTACTTCTTTTTTTATTTTTTTACTTCTTTTACTTCTTTTATTATTTTGGTGGTCTCCTTATTACTTCTCATTTTCCAGCCCTCTTTAGCGTGTATTACACCTATCATTTTTCTAACTATCTGTCTTTGACGTACCTCTATTCGTCAGCTTATAGTTTATCGTTAGAAATTCGCATTTCTATAAACATTCTGGTCGTCAGAATGAAATTTCCACTCTGCAGCGGAGGGTGCGGCAATATGAAACTTCCTGGCAGTATGGGCTTATACAGTAATGTGAATGAAAATTTTTATCAGCATTTTCATTGATAGTCGAAGTGGTAAATAGACAAATGAGATATCAAAGTGATTAGCATTAGGTCCAGATTACCAAAAAGAAAAAAAAAATGCGCGAAGGTAGTCACGGAAATTAAGAAGAATGCAATCACTGATTCGCGGGAAAATTGAAATATTTTATGAATACTTCGTAAATAAGGTGTTGAAAAGTTGATCTCTAAAAGGCTTAGCTATTTTACGTTTACGAAGTTTTATTTGCGTTATATTTCACTATCAATAAAATTTTTGAAATAACTTTAAATTTTAAAAGAAACGGTGAAATAATTTTTGAAATGTGTTGTCTAAAAAACAAGATTGGAGAAACATATGACGTACTTTTTAATGATGCTCGAAATTATATGCAGCAAATGCTTCGACTGAGAATTTAAAGTTCAACGTTTAACTTACAATCTTAAAATTTCGAAGAGTACAAGAGGATATTTCACTGTCGGACTGTAAGTTTGTACACGGTGGCGGATTATGAGTGTGTAGACCGTGCGGTCTCATTTGCTGTACATGATTTCGAGCATCATTCAAAGCTGCATCAAATATTTCTCTATCTGTTTTATTTCTTACTTTTAGACAAATTTTGTTACAAAACATTTGAGCTTTCTCTTTCAATTTTTTTTTGTTTCTTTGACTTTTGGCTACGAAGCCGTTTAGTCACACGATGTTATTTCAAGCAGCACACACTAGTACAAAAATGACAAATGCATAACTGTTCTTGTCACTGTTTAAGCAACTAATGAGGTCAGACTGACATTCATGCTAGATTTAAGGACAGCTTTCGTATCTCTGACGGGAAGCGAAACCGTGACCGTTGCTTTACGAGGCAGCGATGCTATTCTGACACCACAGAGGCCGACTGAAGAGCCTGCTAGCAGTTGTACCGGACTCGCGCGCGCGTGCTGACACACACAGACACACACACACACACACACACACACACACAAAGAAAGGTGATCATGCACACACAAAAAGGCAACCTGAATGGGAGAGTAAGGCCACAGAGAAGGCTACAGCAGTGTATCAGTGTGTGTGTGTTTGGGTTTTTACGATGGAGATACAATGGCAGTAGCTAATAAAGGAGGAAGGAGGAGCAGTCCGCTGCTGTAAGAGGCGACTGTGTGTGTGTGTGTGTGTGTGTGTGTGTGTGGATGTGCCCGCGGCGAGGCGAGGCGAGCGGGCCGCACCTGGCCGTGGCCCAGTTGCCAGCAGCCAGTTGCCGCCACCGCCGGACACACGACACCGGACACCGCTCGCCAAGCGTGCAGCTGGGGTGGCCTTCCTGCAGATCGTTCACTGATCGCTACCGCCTTCCCGAGGGGGTGCCGAGATAGGACCTTGCCAGGGGGTCAGGCACACAGAGCGGGCCAAGAAAGTGGCTGAAAGCGAAAAGAAACTATGTTGAAAAATTAACCGTGAGAGGTACGTGATTACTTCCACCGCTTGTTTCGTATATTCTGCCTTCCAATAGAGGCTTTTTTTTCCCCAGCCCGTGACCGCTGTTGCTACGTAGTGTCGTATCTTCCAAGCATAAGGCGACCATTTCATTTTCATTGAGAAAGGGGACATTTAAAATAAATAAGAGAAAAACCTGGGACAATGAAGGAAAAAAAACGGGACATAAATATTGTATTGACTAAATTTAATACACATACAAGTTTACCTTTACAATGTGCACTAAGATAATCCCAAATCACTTTTTACAATTATTCTGCCACACTATCGCCGTACTTTTCACTTTTATGTTCATTTTCGTCTGAAATTGTATCATAAAAGTCAGTACACGATACACCATTAAAGTGTGTTTTGACAATGAACAACACCCTCACTGTTTCATCTTTCATTCTGTGTTTTTCATCTGACCACAAAGAGTTCACTAACGAAAACACACGTTCCACAGCAGCATTTGACCAAGGAATTGCCAGACAAAACTCCACCAAATTAATCATGTTTTTCATGTTAATGTTTTTACTTTTGAAATAAGCAAATATTTTACACCACGTTGTACTAACACTTTCTTTGTCTCCTTCTTCGCTTTTTATGAAGTGCTGTGCACATGAAAATTCATCGAACAATTCGTCTTCATCAACAGGAAAATTTGGTACAATACTTTTAACAAAAACACAACAGTCCTGAATATCCTTCCATTATAGCTGCTCCTTTTCAGTATTAACCCAGCCAAATGCTTTAAAAGGTGTGAGAAATGGTAAACACCATTCTTTAATATACTCAATGCAAGAGTCATAGAAGATGGCAGCATAAATATCAAATTGTTCTACAGTAATTTCACCCTCTTCTTCCAGCTTTCTTAGAGTCTCATGTACAAAGGATGTGAGAAATCTTTCAGATTTTCTACATGTAATTTGCCCAATAATTTGTTTATTTCTTGATGAACTTCCACTACTGCGATTTCTTGTTTCTCAATACATTTAATTGTTTTGGAGAAAGGTTGTAGCTGGCTAACAAGAAAATGTAGAACGACAATAGACACGGGGTTATCAAAGAATTGTTTAAGGATAACAGGACACATATCAAGGGAAATGAAATTTGATTTCAAAGCATGAAATATCTCCACAATTCTTTCCAATGCTGGTAGCAGAGATAGCCACCTTGTCTTGCTGTGCCCAAGTACAGTTTTGTATTCAGTTTCAGTAAACTTACAGAATGACTTCAGAGATTCAGAGATTCAACCCCCAACATATATACATATGTGGAAATGCTGGTAGATTTTGTTTACAATTAATTGGCAGTCGATGGGTAGGCAATCTGAACCAATTTGTAAGGAATTGTGCACCACATGTGCTGGACAGCTAACATCTACTATATTATTCACTGTGTTCTGTTGCAGTTTATAGAACAACTTGTTTTTTCCTTTCCTCTGCTTACCACCAAAATTGGTGTTAGTGTAGTCTGCAGAAACTGCAATCATCTTTTCCTCAAGATCATATTTCTTTAAAACCTCCAGCACATAATTCTGAAGTAAATCTGAAGTTTCTCCAACTAAATTAACCAATTCGAGCACTTTCACCGTGACGCCATTTTCAGGGCGAAAATACCTGATAAGGAGAGGAACCAACTTCAAATCCAGATTATTCGATGTATCAATCATTACAGAAATGAATCGAGCACTTTTCAGTTCATTAAAAACCTGCTGAGCTGCATACGGTGCAATAACATTTGAAATGATTGCATTACATTTTGTGTGTCCACATGTGAATTTAGGATTGAAAAGTTTTTTAACAACTGCTGTAGTACAGTCCATTGACTTAAAGCTATGGTTATGCATTGCACTATGGTATGCAAACGTAGCTTCTTGTGCTGCCAACTGCCTGTCCATTTCTGTTACTGATTTTAAGTTTACATAGTAGTCACTCACGCATTTATTTGCTCTTTTCGTTTGATCACTCATGCGATGTTTCTTCGTCTTAATGTGATCCACAATGTCAGACCTTCCACCATGACCAATAGCAAATTTTGATCTGCCCAACGTACATTCTACAGTTTCTCCACTACCAGTGATAAAAGGAAACTCGCTTTTTATACTGCTCTTAAAATTACACTTTCGTTTTGTCATAATGAAACAGTGATTGCACAGTGCAAAACATTAACAGTGTGGTGACGAAAGCCAGAGAGCAAGTATCAGCGGTGTAGAGTATCTGTGGACCGAAAGGACGGATTCAGTGGATCGATTTAGAAGAGAAGAATCTTCGTTGTCATTCGTAACCTATAGTGCGTTTAAAATTACTTGCGATTTTTGATAGTTCGGTACATGTTTGGGGTATGCTGAAAGTCATGACACGCTTCTTAGCGTAAATAATTGCGCAGTTAATAGCAAGTCAAACAACCAGTAGTGTAAAATGCTCTAGCCAAGCGGAATCATAAAAAAAACGGGACATTTCAGCGTCCCCAAAAAACTTTCGTGACAGCGGGACATTTTGATAAAAAACGGGACTGTCCCGGGAAAAACGGGACGAATGGACACACTATCCAAGCAGCATCACAAAGGAACAACTACCGCCGGACATGCCAACCAGCATGGGTTCCGAAAACATCGATCATGTGAAAACCCAACTCGTAATTTCGTCATTTGACATTCTTTTAGTGATGAGTGAAAGTCGTCAGGTGCAATCAGTATTTCTCGCCTTCCGAAAAGCATTTCACTCACTGCCACACCTACGCTTATAAATGAAAGTACGACCGTGTGGGGGCATCAAACGAAACTTCTGACTGGACTGAGGATTTCTTGGTAGGGACGATGCTGCATGTCGCTTTAGACTGAAAATCACCGAAATTTGTAACTTCAAGTGTGCCTCGGGGAAATGTTTTGAAATACATGGTGTTAATGTACAGGTTTATTCAAAATTATCTAGACACTTTCAACTGACTGTAACAATGTTTGTACTGAATAATGTGTTGCATGATTAGATGTGTAGAAACAGTAACTCAAGAAGGTTTTTGTGCCATGTTCACAAATGTTCTACGTGCGAACCTTTAGTCACGTGGCATACGTCCAATCTACACTGAAGCGCCAAAGGAAGTGGTATAGGCATGCGTATTCAAATATAGAGATATGTAAAGAGGCAGAATACGGCACTGTGGTCTGCAATGCATATATAAGACAACAAGTGTCTGGCGCAGTTGTTGATCGGTTACTGGTGCTACAATGGCAAATTACGGAGATATAAGTGAGTTTGAACGTGCTGTTACCGTCGGCGCACGAGCGATGGGACACAGCATCTCCGAGGTAGCGATGAAGTGGGGACTTTCCCGTACGGCCAATTCACACGTATACCTCGAATATCAGGAATCCGGTAAAACATCAAATCTCCGACATCGCTGCGGCTGGAAAAAGATCCTGCAAGAACGGGATCAACGACGATTGAAGAGAATCGTTTAACGTGACAGAAGTGCAACTCTTCCGCAGAATGATGCAGATCTCAATGTGGGGCCATCACCAAGTGTCAGCGTGCGGACCATTCAACGAAACACCATCGATATGAGCTTTCGGAGCCGAGGGCCCATTCGTGTACCCTTGATGACATTACGACACAAAGCTTTACGCCTCGCCTGGGCCCCTCAGCACTAATATTGGACTGCTGAGGATTGGAAACACGTTACCTGGTCGCACGAGTCTTGTTTCAAATTGTATAGAGCGGATGGACGTGTGCGGGTATGGAGACAACCTCATCAATCCATAGACCCTACATGTCAGCCGGGAACTGTTCAAGATGGTGAAGGCTTTGTAATGGTGTGGGGCGTATGTAGTTGGAATGACATGTGACCCCTGATGGGGTCTAGATACGACTCTGACAGGTGACACGTACGTAGGCATGCTGTCTGATCACCTGCATCCATTCATGTCCTTTGTGCATTCCGACGGACTTGAGCAATTCCAGCAGGACAATGCGACTCCCCGCACGTCCAGGATTGCTACAGCGTGGCTCCAGGAACACTCTTCCAAGTTTAAACACTTCCGCTGGTCACCAAACTCCCAGACATGAACATTATTGAGCATATCTTACGGATTTATGGACAGCCCTACAGGATTCTTGGTGTCAACTCCCTCTAGCACTACTTCAGGCATAAGTCGAGTTCATGCCACGTCGTGTTGCGGCACATCTGCGTGCTCGTGTGGGGCCCTACATGATATTAGGCAGGTGTACCAGTTACTTTTGCCCTTCAGTATATATATATATATATATATATATATATATATATATATAGTCCAATGCAGACCACACTCGCCCCAAAGTGTCCCCATCAATATCAGTCACAGCTGCCGTGATACGTCCGTTGTAACGAAGACATACTGTTTCCTTGAACCTCTGTATACACTCGTAAATGCATTGTCTGGTTAGCTGGACCCTTATTAAATGTGGTTCTGAAGTTCAGAGGCTTTGCCGTTGCGGACACGCTGTTGCAAGGCCGTGAAGGTGAGTGTAGACTAATGACAGTGTACAGCTGGACGAAACTTGGGCGCAGGAAAAGTACTGGTTGGAGGGGCAAGTAAATTACATACCTCATTCACCTTTTTTTCCTTCCGTCCTCCATCGTCACGTCTCGCTCTAATCCTCTGTCCTCAGAAATCGGCAAGAATTGTAAGCCTTCGGTCAACTGCAACTCCTTTCGCACAATCACAATAAAAAATGAAGATTGCATAGATGAGCGAGTTTTGTTGGCGGCGTCTGTAAGGATCCAGTGTCCTATTGCCATATAAACCATCTACAACTACTTAGAGGACATACTCCGCAGGCCACGAGGACATACTCCGCAGGCCACCGTACGATGTGTGGCGGAGGGTACGTTGTACCGCTATAAGTCATTTTTCTTCCTCTTCCACTAGCCCTAATTTCTGTTATCTTATGTCCGTTGGCGGCAGTAGGATCACTCTACAGCCAGCTTCAAATGCCGGTTCTTTAAATTTTTCTCAACAACGCTCCTCGAGAAGGTAGTTGTCTTCCCTTCAGGGATTCCATGTTAGCTGTGTTGTACCCGTTTCTTTATGATGCTACTTGGACAAAATGACACTGTGACAATAGCGTGCGTTTACAGTCACGGACCCAGGAAAAGGCTTCTTCTCGCAGGTACACGAGGGGTAGCAGAAGTCGGGTACCTATTCTGGTTCATTCTTAACCCGTCTTTCTTTCCGTTTTTTTTTCTTTTATTTTTTTTCCCAGTCAGTTTTTGCCCCTCCTCCTTTCCGCACTGTTTCTGTGCCCTTCCAGGGCTAATCTCACCATGTGCTCTGTAATGCCTTGGTTGTGCCTACAGGCAGCAGTCTCTGTTCATCTAAGGTTAAATCCCTCTGTAAACGTAAGCTCTGCCATTGGCCATCGGCTGCATGTTCAAGCATCTGGTGTAAGAAAATTGGACATAGACCCTACTTATGTATTAAGTATTTGTGCGCATGAAACTTTAGCATAGGTAAAGTATGGAAAGTCTTTAGTACGTTTATTAATCGCTGTGCTAAACATTTCACCCATGTAGCCGTGTAGCATTTGTATCAAACCTCACTCGAGAGGCGCTTTTGCAGTTCTTAATTTTTGTTAATCTTACAAATTTGGGGAGGGGTGGGGGGCGTGCAACTTTGGCAGTTCTGATAGAAGTGCAGGATTTCCTCGGTACGGTTGCTTATCGTCACCGACAACTACATCTCACTTCGCACTATGACGATAAAGAGAGGTGATAAAATGAAGACAGCAGGTTTCGTTTTCTGTCACAGTCGCCACTTTTATATCGCCTCATTAATAGTGCTTTTACCAAAAGAGCCACATCGTCACACCTAAGAAAACACCATTTACAGAGGTGATGACCCACTTGGTTTTCAGTGCAAGTATGCGGTTAGCATGAATCCAGTTAAATGCAACTGATGGAATCTAAACGTGCTGCAGCGTGTAACCATTGGGTTGGTGCATAAGTTTGTAGCGTTTTTACATAAGTTTAATAAACACAACAGATACTCGTAACAGAGATTTTAATCATCAATATTATATTCTTCTTCGCTATTTATCTCACTCTGCCAACGTTGGGGTAACTTTTCGATTTATCCAGGTAACTTTTCGATTCATCTTCTGGGATTTTTAATGTACAGAGGCATAATCGTCCATGTAAAACGGGTCAGGGATCAAACAACAACGTCCTTGGTCAACACACGTTGTTGCAATACCACATCACTGTATCCCTTAATATTAACAATGTATGAAGCTCTGTATTCCATCCAACGTACTAAGACACATCAAAACTGACCTCGTTCCACGATGTTCCTGTGATTGTATCGACTACAACTTTCTCTGTAGACGAATGTACCACGAGAATAATTTTGTAGACAGTGGTAGAATTCAATCGTGATGCATATATTATTCTTTCATAGTCCAGTTTCTCTGACACCCTAGTAAACGGGTCCACAGCTACACCGCAGGACATAGAATGCAGAACAACGTGAGCTTTTTTGGCTGCTTCGCGCCTCTATCAACGACTAATCACATACCGCGATTTCGATTTTTTTCGTTTCTGTGGCAGCGTTTCAGTGTTACCACAGTTATAGGCGGCTGTGGTTTTCATGTAGTACTGACGAAAATATTTTGCACTTCGCAGTTGAAAGCTAGCAATAGGGCCGCCAATTATCGCCATATCAAGTATTGGCATACAGGTAACCTGCTTTTAACTTCCTATCCACAGCAGGTCGGGAAACTGCAAATTCTCTTTCAGCTGTGCCTTGTGAACACAGTCGTGTTGTTGACATCGTTGGGTATCAAGGTGCCAGTAAGACCAAAGGTTGATCCTGTGGTAGACGGATTACTTTTTGTCGTTTTTGTACATGTCTACGAAGGATCCTTTTGTGAAACTCGAAAATTTATGCTAGAGAATCTTTGGTATTGGTGTTAGGAAATCATAGACGGAATCACCAGTGTCAGTGGAAGTTTCAGTGTGGTCTTGAGGCGTGCTCAGATAACTTAATTGTTGAGACGACGGCTTGATTAAGCAGGAAATCTGGGTTCTACTTCCAGTCCAGTATAAATGTTAAATTTCCACTACAGGTGATTAGAAGGCAGATTGAGCGTATCAGAACGGTTTGCATTGGGGTCATTTTAGGTTTTCTTATCAAAACATTACCTTCATACTGAAAGCCGCCGAGTACTTTTTACTTTAACTTTTGAGCTCGTAAGAGATTATGGGCCCTGTTTTTAATGCCCTGAAACATCGCCTATTTATGTATGTCAACAAAGGCAACCTAACTTTGTTTTTATGGTTCGTAATGGTAAGAACTTTCCTAAAGTGCAACGGAATAATTAAAGGGAGCTTAACAAGGGCTAAGCCGAGACGAAACCGATTCTCCAATAGTTACACCAGCCCTCATACAGCTATCAAATATACATTGCCAAATGTATATTGCATCTTCTAGATGTAATTCGTGCCATGCAAATGTTTTTGCTTTACGGTATCCTACTGTAACGAACCGCTAGAATATGGGGGGAATTTGGACCGTTTTTAAGGTACCTGAGAATAGTTTTAACGTTTTCCATCACCATCTCGTTGGTATGAATACTTACTCGTTTACCGTAGCCCGTTACATGGTTCTTTCATAGCTGTTTCGCGTCCTTATGAATACGTTTTAAAAAATATATCAGTAGTTTTATTCATTAATTCTGATTGCAGCATAACTTTGCAATTTGTATCTTTATCTTGCGGTATTATGGTTAATTTTCATAACGAGATAAACCCTTTTCTATGATGACGATTTAACATTTGACGTGAGTGACATCTAACAGATATCAGTTAAATCATCTGTTTCCAAGAATAGCCGCTAAAGGGAATTTACATAATCTGAATTCTTATTACAAATGTATAATCCAAAGAAACGCTGTCCAAGACAGTCATTGTCCGTATCAGTGCCATCCATGCTGCATAAACAAGGACTTTAATTTTCATTCACTTCTTTTCTTACAGTTCTCAGGGATGGTTCAGCCAAGATAATGTGCCTTAGCCATTTTATACCGGACTGAAATCAGGAGAGGGATGTTAATGTTTTTGGAACCAAATTGTAACTTAAATTTTTACATTTTTTTATACTGGAAAGATTCTTTTGGAATAAGTGTCTTGTACGATCGATTGTAATACTATACAGATGTAAATGCGGTCAAGGAACGTAACTTTTTTTAAAATAATTTCGACACGCAAACACAGAGATTTTCATATTTGTTCTGACAGCAGCAAATAATGTCCAGAAACAGATAATCGTTCTAATCTGAATATTATTTCACAGATACCTTTAACTAATTTTCTTACACTTGTTTTATTCTTTAACTCTGATTTTGTCATTACGCAGCAATCGGCACAGACAGCCACCATTTCTGCAAATTACAATTTCAGTTATCATTACCAGTAAGAAAGCTGTAGAAAATGAACCAAGACTGCAGTATTGGCAGTGTATGTTCTGACGCACTTTTTTTATATTTGTGACCTCACGAGACCCTGGTCGTTGGCCTAATCCATGGCAGAACTGTCCCAGTTGTGCTTTGTACCGTTCCCTTCACCCCTTCTGTCCAGCCACAGCGTAGTATTTAAAATGAACCAGCCAATCAGAATTTATCGGGTTGGTGCGTAAGCTCGTAGCGTTTAATAAACACAACAAATAGACATAACAGAGATTTTAGTCAGCAATAATATATTCTCCTTCACTATTTCAAAGGTCTATCAAAGCTATGGTCATTTTCGATTCCGCGATTGTAGAAATCATGTGGTTTTGAGGCGAAGAAAGCGTCGAGCCATGTTCGGAGCGCATTTTCATCCAGAAAGGAAGTCCCTTGAAAGTTGTTCGATAGAATACGGATAAAGTGAAAATCTGAGGGAGCAAGATCAGGTGAAAAAGGTGGGTGCGGAATGACCCATCTCCTGTACAGCGTTTTTTGTCACTCTGTCAGAATGCGGGTGGGCGTTATCATGGAGTAGTATCACTTCAAGCAGTCTTCCTAGTCATAGTTCTTGGACGGCGTCTGCAAGGCGTCTCAGTTGTTGACAGTATATGTCAGCAGTGAGGGTTAGACCTCGGGGAAGCAATTCGTAGTACGCGACACCGTCGTTGTTCCACCAGATGAATAACATTATCTTTTGTGGATGCGCACAGGTCTTTGTACGGGGAGCTGCTGCTTTGTTTGGGCTCAACAATTCCTTGCTTTCTCTTATTTTAGCATAAAGACACGATTTCTCGTCACCAGTAACGATACGGGATAGGAATGGCCGATATTGTTCACGAGTTGTCGACCAGCCAGAGATGCACATACGGCCGCCCACAAATTTTTTTTTTTTTTTTACTTTGAGTTACAGCATGCGGTTTCCATGCACCGACTGCATGCAAATGTCGCACGATGGCGGAATGACCATAGTTAATCAGAGCTGCCAGTTCTTGAGTACACTGGCTTGAATCATTGTCGATTAACGGGTTTAAAAGATCTTCATCAAACTCCGAAGGTGTTCCTGAATGTGGAGAGTCACTAATGTCTAAGCGATCCTCCTTAAAACGACGGAAATGTTTCTGACTGCCTCCGCTGCTGTCACCCTCCACAGAACTGAAACAGAAGATTATGTGGGAAATTTTCCGATTTCTCCACTTGGCACTCCATTTTCTAGCGTCTGTAGCTCCACTATCCATCTCCAAATGACGAAATGACAATATTTCAACTCAAGTCGTAGCACTAAACTACAAATAAAAATGACAGTCGGTAAATAAACCAATAGCAACCCGAATACCGACGTGAAAAACAAAACGCTACGACCTTACGTACCAACCTGGTAGTTACAATAAATAAATAAAATAAATTAAAAAAATACAAGATGGTGGAACTAGCCCTTTTGTGCTTTGCATCCCTCTCTCCCGTCCTATCCAGCTAGTATCAAGCCGACCGGTGTGGTCGAGCGCTTCTAGGCGCTTCAGTCCGGAACCACGCGACTGCTACGGTCGCAGGTTCGAATCCTGCCTCGGGCATGTATGTGTGTCATGTCATTAGGTTAGTTAGGTTTAAGTAGTTCTAAGTCTAGGGGACTGATGACCTCAGATGTTAAGTCGCATGGTGCTTAGAGTCATTTGAACCATTTTTGAGCTAGTATCACCGTGCTATTAAAATGAGGCGTAAAAATTGTGTCCGGTTCGAAGATGTACGGTAAAAAATTACCTAACCATCACTTGAATGGGCGTCAAGGCCATATAGGTACGAAAAATGGGTTACTGTGCTTTCAGCAACCTTTCAAGGTCATCCAACAACATACTTTCAGCTACATTGCAACATCACCTTCCAAAGGACACATACAAATCATCATAAATACGAGACGTTTCGGTATTTTTAGTAGGGTAACGAATAAAAAACAAACATTCTTGTACAAAAATTTCGTTAGTTTTTGCTTTTAAATTTAGACACGAACTTGTTACCGTTTTGTTACTAAATGGAGCATACAGGGCGCTATGCTAATTCAGCTGCAACCTGATATGCAGCTACATAGCTACATCAGCAAAAATTCTGCTTCGTCAGGGAAAATTCTGGCTCATCAACAAAAGTTCTGCGTTGTGAGCACGTATACAAGGAGCCTTGATAACTGCAACTGATCAGTATTCAGTGGAAAGTGTCAACATGGCTTCCCACAAGTTGCTAAACATCCCTCAGCTAATAGAGGGAAAGACAAGACCAACTGAGGAACGCTTTGGATTGTGGTTACTATTGGAGAACCAAGATCCTCTTGGTATTGACAGTGGTAAAGTAAATTACACAGAAAATGGTATGCTCCTTAGCAAATAAAAATTTAATGTACTTATGCCCATTACAGAACTGTTTTGTGACAACGTTATGGTGGTTAAAATATTTGATCAAGTGGGCTGTCAAGAAAAATAAGAGAAGGGACGGCTAAAATGTCGAAAGAAATAAATGTATGGTGCATTTAACAATTACCTCTGTGGTAAATTCTAGAAGGTCATCTCTGCAAGACATGGTGTCAAGGCGAAACTAGCATTTCCTCTACACAGTAATGGTATGTGACAGCAGGAGGAATACCGGAAAGTCATTTTGAGGAAAGTTAAAAATTCTGTGATTATACGACATAAAGTGGAACTGGCTGATGCTATACTGATGGATAAGGTGACTGGGATGCTGCAATGGCTCTGTGTAGACGACTGTTACTTTATGGACCTGTATGTAATGCAAGATTTTACTGCGATTCTTAACAAAATGTAGATGTGCGACCACTTAACATCAAACAACGATTTCTGTGTGGCAGGAGATTACCAAGAAAACACGAAAGTAATTTAAACAGCGATAAGACAGTTGGGATAGACTGTTTAATATGAATGTGCTTCATTTCTATAGTAAAGATACATAAAATATTTGTATGCCAAATCACAAGACCAGGAATGAACAAAGTTATCAGTAGCCATCTTACCGTTTTAATAATGTGCCCTTATATGCGTCTATAAGAAACTTTTAAAACCTCCTTTGCCAAAGGACATGGTATCGCTGGATTGGAAATTATGACTTACAACTACAGAATGGATGGTGTGTTTGACCCTGCGGAAGACTGTATAACTGTATTAAACGCCAGCAAACAGTATTTATAATGTCTCCCACTGTAATCTGTCTGGATCGCTTGTATGTGGCATCAACTAATGAACAACTTACAGTACATCTGTTGTGTTGTGTTTTACAGTGTTTTACAATTTGTCTACTGTGGCAATAAGACTACCCAAAAGTTGAATTGTGTACAAGTAACCCATCAAGGCAAATGAGACTAAGAAAAGAGTAAGTTTTAATTATTTACCTATAAACTATGAGGGAATTGTTAACACAGATACCAACAATGATGGCATAGGTATTGTACATACTACATTAAAGCTGGAGAGACATATTTTTTATTAATGCAGGACATTGTTACCCTCAATAACATCGAATATAGATGCTGCTGAATTAGGATCATAAGTATTGTACGTATTATATTAAAGCTGGAGAGACATATTTTTATTAATGCAGGACATTGTTAACCTCAATAACATCAAATATACACTCCTGGAAATGGAAAAAAGAACACATTGACACCGGTGTGTCAGACCCACCATACTTGCTCCGGACACTGCGAGAGGGCTGTACAAGCAATGATCACACGCACGGCACAGCGGACACACCAGGAACCGCGGTGTTGGCCGTCGAATGGCGCTAGCTGCGCAGCATTTGTGCACCGCCGCCGTCAGTGTCAGCCAGTTTGCCGTGTCATACGGAGCTCCATCGCAGTCTTTAACACTGGTAGCATGCCGCGACAGCGTGGACGTGAACCGTATGTGCAGTTGACGGACTTTGAGCGAGGCCGTATAGTGAGCATGCGGGAGGCCGGGTGGACGTACCGCCGAATTGCTCAACACGTGGGGCGTGAGGTCTCCACAGTACATCAATGTTGTCGCCACTGGTCGGCGGAAGGTGCACGTGCCCGTAGACCTGGGACCGGACCGCAGCGACGCACGGATGCACGCCAAGACCGTAGGATCCTACGCAGTGCCGTAGGGGACCGCACCGCCACTTCCCAGCAAATTAGGGACACTGTTGCTCCTGGGGTATCGGCGAGGACCATTCGCAACCGTCTCCATGAAGCTGGGCTACGGTCCCGCACACCGTTAGGCCGTCTTCCGCTCACGTCCCAACATCGTGCAGCCCGCCTCCAGTGGTGTCGCGACAGGCGTGAATGGAGGGACGAATGGAGACGTGTCGTCTTCAGCGATGAGAGTCGCTTCTGCCTTGGTGCCAATGATGGTCGTATGCGTGTTTGGCGCCGTGCAGGTGAGCGCCACAATCAGGACTGCATACGACCGAGGCACACAGGGCCAACACCCGGCATCATGGTGTGGGGAGCGATCTCCTACACTGGCCGTACACCACTGGTGATCTTCGAGGGGACACTGAATAGTCCACGGTACATCCAAACCGTCATCGAACCCATCGTTCTACCATTCCTAGACCGGCAAGGGAACTTGCTGTTCCAACAGGACAATGCACGTCCGCATGTATCCCGTGCCACCCAACGTGCCCTAGAAGGTGTAAGTCAACTACCCTGGCCAGCAAGATCTCCGGATCTGTCCCCCATTGAGCATGTTTGGGACTGGATGAAGCGTCGTCTCACGCGGTCTGCACGTCCAGCACGAACGCTGGTCCAACTGAGGCGCCAGGTGGAAATGGCATGGCAAGCCGTTCCACAGGACTACATCCAGCATCTCTACGATCGTCTCCATGGGAGAATAGCAGCCTGCATTGCTGCGAAAGGTGGATATACACTGTACTAGTGCCGACATCGTGCATGCTCTGTTGCCTGTGTCTATGTGCCTGTGGGTCTGTCAGTGTGATCATGTGATGTATCTGATGCCAGGAATGTGTAAATAAAGTTTCCCCTTCCTGGGACAATGAATTCACGGTGTTCTTATTTCAATTTCCAGGAGTGTAGATACTGCTGAATTAGGATTGGTTCACATAAATAAAGTCATTCCATAGCCCTAAAGAGACAATATATTGCAGAGACTTAAACCATTCTCTATTAAAGAAATTCCTCCTTAAATGCAGTTAATGTGTTATGGTTACACAATACAAAACTGGAAATGGGAGAGGTCGAAGTTAAAAAACGAAAACTGACTTGGCGAAAAATTGCTATAAAGGAAGGATATCTATTGCTATTGGAAAAAGGAGATGCCATTGCAGATACACAAGTAAGGGTTACAAATTATGTTAAACACAATGTATGGAAAAATCTGGATTTGACTGTGGAATACAAGATGTCAGCGTTCACTGAAAGTAACTACGAAAACTGGTTGTGCATTGGAGTACTTGCAGAAAACTGTTTATTCGAGAATATTTACTATCTTAAAAGGTGCACAAAAAATGCTTGTAAATATCCACTCCCACTCGGATCTGCTTAAGAAGGATGGTTACTCTATGTCTAAATTTGGTGGACGGGACATTGTGCACCTAGCAACAGAAAAGCCATTCGCTGAGTTTGAATCTGATAGAAAAACAACATTGAATGAACATTCATTTGCTAAAACTGTAAACTTAAAGTTGTATATGGAAATTCCACAAGAGTGTCGTTAGAGGAGTTGGCAACGCACACCAAAGAAGACATGGAATGCGTTAACAATAGTGTAATGCTGGAAATAAAAGGCAAAATTAAAATCTCTAAATGCTCTCGGCTTAATGAATTGAAAAAACAAATGGAGTTTATTGTTAAAGCCACAATAGAAATAAATTTATAGGAGAAATAGATTTGTATTAGAAATGGAGAACCTTCCTTCATGTATTTTAAAAATTACTGATTGGAAAAAGAATTAAATGACTCAAATATTGACTCAAACTATAACTTAAAAAGTATTAAAACTATTATTAAAACTACACCCAACAAAAGTAAAGGAAGAGTTGTTTTCTGAGTGTAAATGTATACCCAAAAATAAGTTAAGTTTTTGGTCAAGAATATTTGTTTTCTTGTTCGCTAACCTACCAAAACCGTAAAAAGACTCCTATTTATGATGATCTATATGTGTCCTTTCGATGGTGATCTTGTAAAGTAGCCAAGGTGTGACGTTGGCTGACCTTGAAAATTAGGTCAAACTAGGTAGTTTCGAACCTATGTGAAATATTTGCCAAGTTTAATGCATGTGAATAGAGAAAATGATTAGATACATAGTACAAATTGCTATCTTCTGGGTTCAAATCAGCTGGAATCGACCTCATGAAGCGATAATCAACATTCTTTGAATCAATATTTATCACCCCTTTCTTGACTGCAAGCACTTTTTGTGTTCTTTTTTGTGTACCAACATAAAATCTTTCATTTATACGAGGCGTGTTTTTTAAGTAAGTACCGTTCTGAAATTAAAAAAAGACGTGCTAAGATATCTCAACAACTATTTTTGCATGAAAGCCTGTACCTTAATCTACTTTTCTACATACTTTCCGTCAATATTGAGGCACTTGTCATAACGTTGTACCAGTTTCTGAATACCCTCCTCGTAGAAGTCTGCCGCCTGACTTGTTAACCACTGCATCACCACTGTTTTGACTTCATCATCGTCTTGAAG
This sequence comes from Schistocerca americana, assembly GCF_021461395.2. NCBI lineage: Eukaryota > Metazoa > Arthropoda > Insecta > Orthoptera > Acrididae > Schistocerca > Schistocerca americana. Next base: position 288,915,127 of record NC_060122.1, read on the forward strand.
ACACTGACCGCCCAGGTGTTTCTTCAAGTGCAGGGACAGATGGTGGTCACTGGGCGCAAGATCGGGGCTGTACGGAGGATGATCTAGAGTACCCATCGAAAAGATGTGATGAGATCTTTGGCCTGATTCGCCACATGCGGACGGGCATTGTCTTGCAGCAAAGCGATGCCCTTGCTCAACTTCCATGGACTGTTGCTTAGATTTCTGGTGTGACGTACGCCATCCATGTTTCATTGCCCGTAACAATTTGGCTTAATAAATCATCACCGTCGTTGTGGTACCGCTCAAGGAAAGTCAATGCACTGTCTAAACGTTTGATTTTGTACCCATCCGTCAACATTTTCGGTACCCAACGTGCGCACAATTTTCGGTAATTCAAGTAAGTGCTCGGTCACAGTGCCGTACAAAACACTACGAGAAACATTAGGAAAGTCATCCCGCAAGGAGGAAATCGTAAAGCTTCTGTTTTCTCTCACCTTATTGTCCACTTCCTACACCAAAGGACGCCCACTCCGTTGTTAATCATGCACATTTGTGCGGCCATCTTTAAATGCTCTCACCCACTTTCTTGCCATTCTATCATTCATAATGTTTTCTCCGTAAACTGCACAGATCTCACGAAGAATATCGATCGCTTGTAGGCCTTTAGCACTAAGAAATATTATAACTGCCCTTACTTCACAGTCGGCGGGACTCAACGATTATCGGAGGCATCTCAAACACTCAGTACACAACGTAAACAAGGAAGAATCAGACTGTAATGGCGTCAGTGCGTAGGTACAGGCTTTCATGTAAAAATAAAATTATTGAGATATCTTAGCACGTCTTTTTTTAATTTCAAAACGGTACTTACTTAAAAAAAACACGCCTCGTATTACTGTTAACGTAAAGTTTCATTATTTCTTATTACGCCCACCCAGAATCACGAACTTGGGAAATTTCCAGTTTTTTAAAAATCAGTGTGCGATATTGTTTGGATACCAGTCGTCATTAATTAGTGTGACATTAAACTCACATTATTGGTATTCACATAAATTTCCTAACCTCACCTGACGAGATCAGTACCAATTTACAGACTAATGAGACAGTTATCTCAACAAACTGATCAGTCCCTCCACTCTGTAGGTGAAAACTGGAGGATGTGAGGCAAGAATTTGTTTGGGATATTTAAGGTGATCATGACCGTCTATTACGCCAGTACATATTCCATTTTTAAAAACTAAATCCACAAAAATCCATTCTAGACTATAATCGCTGACTTTAACACGCTTTGTAAATGGATCAACCGTTATTTATAATTATATATGAATCACTACTCACCCGGTCACAAAGTCAAAGAATTCATCCTACCCAGAGACTTAGGTCTCCTTCTTCAGATTCTCTGCTGCTGCTTGCAGACTCTCCACTGCTCGATCAGAGGAGGGTACTTAACCACTACTGCCAGCAGGTTTTACAACACTGAATGAGAAAAAGGATGCTTTAGGAAAGACAACGCAGTTGCATTCATAAATATGACAATATCTTAAACAGAAACATACCTACAGAAGAAGATTGGAAGAGATTCCGCGGGAGTAGGAATGCTTCAGAGAGGATCAGTAGGTGAAAAATGTATTATACACTGAAGAGCCACTGGTACACCTGCCTAATATCGTGTAGGGCCCCCGCGAGCACTCAGAAGAGCCGCTACACGACGTGGCGTGGACTCGACTAATGTCTGAAGTAGTGCTGCCGGGAATTGACACCATGAATCCTGCAGGGCTGTCCATATATCCGTAAGGGTACGAGTGGGTGGAGATCTCTTCTGACCAGCACATTGCAAGGCATCTCAGACACGCTCAATAATGTTCATGTCTAGCGAGCGGCAGTGTTTAAACTCAGAAGAGAGTTCCTGGAGCCACTCTGTAGCAATTCTGGACGTGTAGGGTGTCGCGTTGTCCTGCTGGAATTGCCCAAGTCCGTCGAAATGCACAATGGACCTGAATGGATGTAGGTGATCAGACAGGATGCTTAGGTACGTGTCACCAGTCAGAGTCGTATCAGGGCTTCCATATAGATCCAACTGCACACGTCCTAAACCATTAAAGAGCCTCCACCAGCATGAACCGTCCCCTGCTGACATGCAGAGTCCATGGATTCATAAGGTTGTCTCCGTACCCGTTCGATACAATTTGAAACGAGACTCGTCCAACCAGGCAACATGTTTCCAGTCATCAACAGTCCAATGTTGGTGATGATGGGCCCAGGCGAGGTGTAAAGCTTTGTGTAGTGCAGTCATTAAGGTTACACGAGTGGGAATTCGGCTCCGAAGGCCCAGTTTGATGATGTTTCGTTGAATCGCTCGTTCGCTGACACTTTCTTATGGGCCAGCATTGAAATCTGCAGCAATTTGCGGAAGGGTTGTACTTCTGTCACGTTGAATGATTCTCTTCATTCGTCGTTGGTCCTGTTCTAGCAGGATCTTTTTGTGGCCGCAGCGATGTAGGAGATTTGTTGTTTTAACGGATTCCTGATATTTCCGGCACACTCTTGAAATGGTCGTACGGGAAAGTCCCCACTTTATCGCTACCTCGAAGATGCTGTGTCCCATCGCTCGTGCGCCGACTATAACACCACGTTCAAGCTCACTTAAATCTGATAACCTGCCGTTGTAGCAGCAGTAACCGATCTAACAACTGCGCCAGACACTTGTTGTCGTATATAGGCGTTGCCGACAGCAGCGCCGCATTCTGCCTGTTGACGTATCTCTGTATTTGAACATCCATGCCAATACCAGTTTCTTTGGTTCAGATGGCTCTGAGCACTATGGGACTTAACTGCTGTGGTCATCAGTCCCCTAGAACTTAGAACTACTTAAACCTAACTAACCTAAGGACATCACACACATCCATGCCCGAGGCAGGATTCGAGCCTGCGACCGTAGCGGTCGCGCGGTTCCAGACTGTAGCGCCTAGAACCGCTCGTCCACACCGGCCGGCCCAGTTTCTCTGGCGGTTCAGTGTTTATCCTAGACTTACATTTTTTGAAGAGTTGCCACACGTGTAGTATTTTCCTCATGATCGGATATTTTGATAACCACTGCTGTTCTTCGACCACTGCTTTGATCAGGTACTAAAGGCACCAGTCGGTTTAAATACTGCAACGCTGAATAAAAGGTGTACCTGAGTTTCAAGCAATCAGTAGGTGAAGAAACGTAAAACTGTTAACAGTAATACATATCAGAATTACGTTTTTAGGAGAGTTGCTCACCTGTTTGGAGAAAGCAGCAAAAAGATAGCTATGATGGTTTAGCATCAAGAATCCGTCACGATTGGGTACTCCTGCTTTTATAACCTTCTTCCAGTTGAGTCAGCCGAATAGCTCCCAGTACTTGCAAGCAGCTCTGAGTCAGGAAGTTCAAACCACTTGAAAACATCTCAGACTGGTGCAGACTTACCGATGGCAGCAAAAGAATATTTGCTAGAACAAGGAAAACACCCAGTCATTGAGTTCAGGCATGCCAGTGCCTGATTGAGACGTGTATCACTTTACAGCAATTGGGTATCTCAACAAGATAAGACTTGTTAGAGCAAGCAAACCACTAAAGGCACATCACTAAAATTTGGAATATTTTTACAGACTGAAAGTACTCCTCAACTGAACTTAGGAACTAGTAGTCCACCAAACAGCAATTGGATAGTTGCCCTTTCTTTCAAGAGTAGTGAAAATGTATCACATACATTTTCAACAGTAGATGGTAGAAAGTTAAATGGATAGACAGAAAACTGAATTAGGAGATGTTACGGAAAAAAGGTGGGAATTTAAGGAGATGGGACCTGGATAAACTGACTAAACCAGAGATTTTACAGAGTCTCAGGGAGAGCATAAGGGAACAATTGACAGGAATGGGGGAAAGAAATACAGTAGAAGAAGAATGGGTAGCTCTGAGGGATGAAGTAGTGAAGGCAGCAGAGGATCAGGTAGGTAAAAAGACGAGGGCTAGTAGAAATCCTTGGGCAACAGCAGAAATATTGATTTTAATTGATGAAAGGAGAAAATATAAAAATGCAGTAAATGAAGCAGGCAAAAAGGAATACAAACGTCTCAAAAATGAGATCGACAGGAAATGCAAAATGGCTAAGCAGGGTTGGCTAGAGGACAAATGTAAGGATGTAGAGGCTTATCTCACGAGGGGTAAGATAGATACTGCCTACAAGAAAATTAAAGAGACCTTTGGAGAAAAGAGAACCACCTGTATGAATATCAAGAGCTCAGATGGAAACCCAATTCTAAGCAACGAAGGGAAAGCAGAAAGGTGGAAAGAGTATATAGAGGGTCTATACAAGGGCGATGTATTTGAGGACAATATTATGGAAATGGAAGAGGATGTAGATGAACATGAAATGGGAGATATGATACTGCGTGAAGAGTTTGACAGAGCACTGAAAGACCTGAGTTGAAACAAGGTCCCAGGAGTAGACAACATTCCATTAGAATTACCGACAGCCGTGGAAGAGCCAGTCCTGACAAAACTCTACCGTCTAGTGAGCAAGATGTATGAGAAAGGCGTAATACCCTCAGACTTCAAGAAGAATATAATAATTCCAATCCCAAAGAAAGCAGGTGTTGACAGATGTGAAAATTACCGAACTGTCTGTTAAATAATTCACAGGTGCAAAATACTAACGCGCATTCTTTACAGTCGAATGGAAAAACTGGTAGAAGCCGACCTCGGGGAAGTTCAGTTTGGATTCCGTAGAAATATTGGAACATGTGAGGCAATACTGACCCTACGACTTATCTTAGAAAATAGATTAAGGAAAGGCAAACCTACGTTTCTAGCATTTGTAGACTTAGAGAAAGCTTTTGACAATGTTGACTGGAATACTCTCTTTCAAATTCTGAAGGTGGCAAGGGTAAAATACAGGGAGCGAAAGGCCATTTACAATTCGTACAGAAAACAGATGGCAGTTATAAGAGTCGAGGGACATGAAAGGGAAGCAGTGGTTGGGAAGGGAGTGAGACAGGGTTGTAGTCTCTCCCCGATGTTATTCAATCTGTATATTGAGCAAGCAGTAAAGGAAACAAAAGAAAAGTTCGGAGTAGGTATTAAAATCCATGGAGAAGAAATAAAAACTTTGAGGTTCGCCGATGACTGTAATTCTGTCAGAGATAGCAAAGGACTTGGAAGAGCAGTTGAACGCAATGGATAGTGTCTTGAAAGGAGTATATAAGATAAGCATCAACAAAAGCAAAACGAAGATAATGGAATGTAGTCGAATTAAGTGTGGTGATGCTGAGGGAATTAGATTAGGAAATGAGACACTTAAAGTAGTAAAGGAGTTTTGCTATTTGGGGAGCAAAATAACTGATGATGGTCGAAGTTGAGAGGATATAAAATGCAGACTGGCAATGCCAAGGAAAGCGTTTCTGAAGAAGAGAAATTTGTTAACATCGAGCATAGATTTAAGTGTCAGGAAGTCGTTCCTGAAAGTATTTGTATGGAGCTTAGCCATGTATGGAAGTGAAACATGGACGATAAATAGTATGGAATAGAAGAGAATAGAAGCTTTCGAAATGTGGTGCTACAGAAGAATGATGAAGGTTAGATGGGTAGATCACATAACTCATGAGGAGGTATTGAATAGAATTGGGGAGAAGAGGAGTTTGTGGCACAACTTGACTAGAAGAAGGGATCGGTTGGTAGGACATGTTCTGAGGCATCAAGGGATCACCAATTTAGTACTGGAGTGCAGCGTGGAGGGTAAAAATCGTAGAGGGAGAGCAAGAGATGAATACACTAAGCAGATTCAGAAGGATGTAGGTTGCAGTAGGTACTGGGAGATGAAGAAGCTTGCAGAGGATAGAGTAGCATGGAGAGCTGCATCAAACCAGTCTCAGGACTGAAGACCTCAACAACAACAACAACAACAACACGGAAATACGGTAACAATTTTCTATGTGGAAAATATTTACCATGAGATGACGCTAGTAGGCAGGATATGTGGTAAGGTATGATCGTATTGGGTTGGCCGATATGGTCGTGGGGGAAGCTGCAGAGGGGAGAAATAGGGTTACAAATAAAGAGAAGACTGTAGTCATGTAGTCGAATGGCTGATGGCTAAACTACCTCTATTGTAAACTTTGAAGTTGATTGTAATTCACACAGCGCAGTGCACGGTGAATCCAGCAGCCTCTCGCGGCACTGCAGAGCTGTGCTGTTCCACGACCTGCAGCGAGCCGCAGCGGCTACCGCCGTTTGTGGACGGCTACTTTCCGCTTTATTGAGGTCAGCGCACTCGTGAGTACTTCGCCCACCGTTGCTCACGCCTTGTTCTTTGTGCTTCGTGTTTACTCCGCAGGGGTTTCCCTGACATTGCACTGTGCTTCTTTGAATCCTTACGGCAAGGGCTGTCTCAGACTTCTACTTTGACAAGTCTTTTGTACGTCTCTTTAACGGCGCATCTAATTCGTGAGGGGTGCTTGACTCAAATATCCTTATGTACTCTGTGGCAATCAGGTTGTCAAAACTTTACCTCCAACTATCGACGATTCGATACTGACTTCACTGAATAATTTTTGGATGTATAGATGTTCTAAATGAATTATGAGAAGATTCTTCCTTATTACTTTATTTTTCGAGGAATGTAGGAGAACGCTTTCTGAAATAAGAGGATTATTTTTAGGACCGAGAGCTGTCTGAAACGCGAAGTGGAAAGCTCTGAGGTACTTAGCGAGTCGCAGAACGTAAATCGGAAAGACTAATTAAAGGCCATAGAAGGGGGTGTGTTCACTGAAGCTGGACAAAAATGTTGTCTCTATAAGAGTGAAGTTGAGTGTGACAATGAAGCCATCTGACCGCGTACAACAGAGGTAGGTGAAACCACGTTAATCGTTGGATGTTTTTACCGGCTACCTGATTCTTCTGTGACAGTTTCAGAGTCATTCAAAGAGAGTCTACGGTCAATAGCGCGTAAATACCTAGATCATGCAATAACTCGCGAGTATAGACTAGGATGTCTATGGATTCATTGCGAGTGGTACAGACGTTTGAACACATTTTCTGAAAATTGTGTTGAGCAGCTACCTCGGCAGCCCATACGCAATGCAAATATCTTACACCTTCCAGCTATAAATAGGGCGGACCTTATCGACAACTTCAGTATAGAAGCGTAGATTAGCGATCTTGGTGTCGTTACAGCAAATATGATTGCGAAAGTTAATAAATCAGTCAAGAAGGTTACGAGAGTGTTTCTGCTTGATCGAGCAGATAAGCAGTTATTAACATCTCACTTAGACAGTGAATTGGCATCACGTAGCTCCAATAACATTGATGTAGAGGAACTATGGTCAAGGTTTAAGCAGATTGTGAATCGTGGCCTGGAAAAGGGATGGAAAAGACCCGCCAGGTTTAATAACAAAGATCGGTGGGTGCTGAGGAAGCAAAGGCTGTTACACTCTCAGTTCAAAAGGGAAAGCACAATTGAGGACAAGCGAAGATTAGTAGACAATCCTGTGTCTGTGAAAAGATCTATGCGCGCAGGATACAACTACCACCGTCACACCTGAGCGAAAGATCTGGCAGGGAACCCGAAAAAATTATGGCCGTATGTAAAATTGGTAATAGGGTCTAAGACTTCCATTCAGTCCGTTGTTGACCAGTATGGTGTTGCAAGTGAAGATAGCAAAACAGAAGCCGAAGTTTTAAATTTCACGTTCAAGAAATCGTTCACACAGGAGAATTGTACAAACATACCGTCATTTGACCATCAGACAGACTCCCGTATGGACGACATACTAATAAGCATACCTGGCGTAGAGAAGCAACTGAAAGATTTGAAAGCTAACAAATCACAACGTCCGGATGGAATCGATTTTACAAAGAGTGCTCTACGGCGTTGGCCCCTTATCTAGCTTGCATTTATCGTGAATCTCTCGCCCAGCACAAAGTCCCAAGCGACTGGAAAAAAGCGCAGTCGACTCCTGTGTATAAGGAGGTTAAATGAACGGCCCCGCAAAATTACAGACCAATACCCCTAATTCTGTTTGCTGCAGAATCCTTAACACGTTGTCAGTTCGAAAATAATAAACTTTCTTGAAAGTGGGTGGCTTATGTCCACGAATCAGCATGGTTTTAGGAAAGCATCGCACGTGCGGAACTCAGCTTGCCCTTTTCTCACATGATATACTGCGAACTAGGGATGAAGGGCAACAGGCAGATTCCATATTTCTAGATTTCCGGAAAGCGTTTGACAGGGAACCCAACTGCAGAATTGTTAATGAAGTTATGAGTATATGGAATAGGTTCACAGATATGTTAGGAGCTCCAAAACTTCTTAAATAATAGAACCCAGTATGTTGTCCTCGACGGCGGGTCTTCTTCAGAGACAAGGCTATCGTCAGGCGTTTCCCAGGGAAGTGTGATAGAACCACTGTTGTTCTCTACCTACATAAATGATTTGGGGGACAGGGTGGGCAGCAATCTGCGGTTGTTTGCTGATGATGCCGTGGTATACGGTAAGTTGTCGAAGTTGAGTGACTATAGGAAGATACAAGACGACTTAGACAAAATTTCCAGTTGGTGTGATGAATGGCAGCTAGCCCTAAAGGTGGAAACATGTAAGTTACTGCGGAAGAGTGGAAGATCAAACCTGTAATGTTCGGATACAGTATTACCAGTGTCCTGCTTGACAGAGTCAAGTCATTTAAATATATGGGCATAACGTTACAAAGTGATATGAGGTGAAACGAGCATGTGAGAACTTCGGTTTAGTGGGAGAATTTTAGGAAAGAGTGGTTCACTTGTAAAGGAGACCGCATTTAGGACACTGGTGCGACATATTCTGGAATACTGTTCTAGTGTTCTGGATCCGTATCAGGACGGACAGAAGGAGACATCGAAGCAATTCAGAGGCGAGATGCTAGATTTGTTACCGGTAGGTTCGAACAACAGGTAAGTGTTACAAGGATGTTTCGGGAACTCAAATGGGAATCCCAGGAGGGAAGGTGACGTTTTTTTTTTCGAGGAACGCCACTGAAGAAAATTTAGAGAAATGGCATTTGAAGCTGACTGCCTAACGGTCCTACTGCCTCCAACATACGTTTCGCGTAAGGACCACGAAGGTAAGATACGAGAAATTAGGGCTCATACGGAGACAAATAGACAGTCGTTTTCCCTCGCTCTATTTGCGAGTGGAACAGGAAGGGTACCCACCGCCACGCACCATACTGTGGCTTGTGGAGTGTCTAAGCAGATGTAGAATGAGCGTGTGTTGGAGCTCTATAACTAATGTAGCTGTTTTTGTGCCAGCGTACATTACTTCATTACACATCCCTATCACTGAACTATATTTTTTTATTGGGAAAGTGATGACTTCAGTCCAAACTGACTCAATTCTGCATGTATGTTTTCATTTCTTTGCTGCGAGAGTTTTATCAACACTACGCCTGTGAGCGAGAGCGGGGGTCTGAAAGGATGAAGTAATAAGGAACCTCTTTTAGTAAAGATTGGTCTGCATATAAATTAAGATGTTATACGAGTGATTTTCGATTGCATATAGTACTGATCTTGCAGATTTAGTCATGTGCTCAAGAGAAAAATTAAACAGCTCGTGCAGGAGTCGCGAGCTCGATTTTATTACCCGACGCTTCTTAGAGAAGTCGCCTATATCTTTTGTGTCCTAAGTAGCCTACATATTTTAGATGTGTTTTTCTCTGTGACTTACAAAATAATATATGAAAGGAATACGTAAACGTAAGAAATGTTCCTCTTCCTCGAGAGCCTGGTTCATGCACCCATGCCGACTGCTGTTCATCAGCGACGAAGGCTGCAATTTGCACGTCAGGACCGCAACTGGGCGACCACTGAGTGGACAGAAAGCAAACATCCTGAAACAGGAATCAACACAGTTATGCATCGATCCTTGTAGATCGTGTCAATTCCTACATGATGTTTTATCCTCAGCGCCGACCGGGGTGGCCGAGCGGTTCTAGGCGCTACAGTCTGGAACCGCGCGACCGCTACGGTCGCAGGTGCGACTCCTGCCTCGGGCGTGGGTGTGTGTAATGTCTCTAGGTTGGTTAGGTTTAAGTAGTTCTAAGTTCTAGGGGACTGATGACCTCAGATGTTAAGTCACATAGCGCTCGGAGCCGTGTTCAACTAATGTACAAACAATTTGAAATATCATAATTAAATTTGAAAAAGTTACAAGTTGAAAACAAAAAGAATATACCAAATGTAGATATTTCTAGCTTATTTGTGACAAATCCGTGTTTGGAATAACATTTCATCATATATGACTGAATTTGGTACTAACAACGCTGTACGTTTTGATGTTAGGCAAATGTCGAAATGAAAGACAAAACAGTGGGAGGAGGGGATTTCGAAAAAATATGACTTTCTCGGAAAATCTGGGTGCACCGTTGAGACGCGCAGTAAAAACCAAAGAACTTTTATTTGAAGTTTTTTTTTTATATCTGTTACTGTTTCAGTGGTATTCATGCAGAAACATTTAACTCAATTTTTTTCATGGGGGTGGTGTTTTACCCCCTTAATGGCCGTATGGGCACGTATAAAAAAACATGTCGCTCTTAGTTTGCTCTAACCTACAATATACGAGGTGGCAGCCAGCGCGGTAGCTCGGCGTCTTCGGTCAGAGGGCCGCTTGTCCTCTGTAATAAAAAAACTGAGTAAAAGAATCAACGATCAACTTAAACGAATGTCACGTGACACCCGCCCAGACGAAACGAAACAAACAATACCTAACAAAATCATATTAAAAAAAATAGTGGTGACTGTGTTAGACAACAAAGCGGGAGAGCAGGGTTCAAAACTCTCTGCCGGCTCGGTATCTCAGCGTGTTTGGTCAGATGGTTAGCCACCCCCTGTAACAAAAATCTGAGTGAATGGATCAACGAAGAACCTAAACGGGTGTCATCGGACGTCCACCCCGAACAATTTCAACTAACAGTATAGAACAAAATGAGATAAAAAAAGGTCGCTAATGCATGCCTGTGGTGTGGCGCTCAGCGCTGCCGTAAGCCCTTTCGAATCTTGAGGTGAAAAAAAAATTCACTGCCAGTATTTGGCTGGCAAGGGTAGGAGATGTGGTGGCGTAAAATTCCTGATCATCAGACTCTGTACCAATGTCCTGGTTTAAATACCAAACATCTCATCAAATGAGGGCATGTGACGCTGTTGATGGTGGTCCTTCCGTCGAATGGGGACGTTAAGCTTGACGACCCCCTTGGAGCTATTCGCGAGGAGTAGGCTGTGTGCCGGCAACAGGTTTCACCCCCTCCCTTTTTTCAACATCACAAAACAAACATCATACCACACACACACACACACACACACACACACACACAAAAAAAAATTGTTGTAAAAGAGCCGGTCAAAAGTGAAGTGTGTCCGTTGGATTGGTTTACTTGTTAGATTAATTACGTCTGATTCTACAGTACTTTTACTTAATACCATCATTAGTCCTTCTCCTAACCTGATTTTAAATGTTTTTAGCGCTTTGTAATAGTGAGCCTCAAACGAAGTTGGGAGTTACTAATACGGTATTGCTGATGATCACCAACCATAGCTGCAGCGTTGAATGCATTTATTCTCGATTCATCTTTTTGAAATCCGTTACCTTTTAAATAACCATTCCAATGCAACGCAAATTCTGGCATTGAAATACTGATATTTCTTCCTACGATGTAATAAATTGATTATTCCTTGCTACTGTAATGTTATCTTGAAGCTGTGAGAAAGGAGGACAGGCGCTCCAAGGTGTGGAAGCAGAGACGACGCTGAGGGCAGAAGAAACTAGGAGAGATATTGTTACATGAAGTAAACCGTAAGGGGAGAGCCTTGCCGAAAATGCAGACGCCCCCAGACGCGGTTCCAGGGCGCTAGTTACTCTTCAAAGAATTAACATGTAACTTCATATGTCGTCTAGACGTTGTAGTAGGTTGCCACCGTAGAACTTTGTAACCAACAGGCACGTATTAGCGTATAAAACCAGCTTGATACCAGCCCCGAGAACAGCAACGTCAGTAGGCTCACAAGAGTTAGAAAGAGAGTTAAAACGCCAAAAAACTGTTGACCTAGCAGTCCCTACTCCGGGGAGCCCGAGGGGCGGGGCTAAATGACGTATAACAATAATGTTGCAAGCCTTATTTGGCAGAGCAGCTACGTTCAGCTTTCAGCTCAACAATGTTGATACCAAATACGGACTTAGCGCAACTACATTAACATCCCCGCCTTAGGAGCAGTGGAGAAGACCCAACTAAACGGCGATTGGCAGGCGCCTGCAAGAGACCTGCGGGACTGGCTGGGTGGTTTTAAGTGGGAAAAACAGTGCCCCCACGCGACTCTTTAAAACCCCTAGATTCCGCATTTTGGCGGAGTTCTCAGTCAGACGATCTGGGCGCCGAATCCGCGTCCGTCGACTCCAGCCTCGGTCCAGCTCTGCGTAAGTCTGCTCTCTCACTTGGTGTGCCTCAGTGAACTGCGTCACATTCAGTATGTTTTGTTTTGCAACTAAGTTGTTGCCTTAAGATGCTGCTAGTGTTTGATACTGTGGTTAGCATCCTCTCCTGGGACTTCTGCACTGGCTTCTGTTGTAACAGTGGAATAAACAACTATTTCGAAACCCTGTTTGTCCAAGAGTCTCCACAACGAGTTCCCTACCGAGTCTCACCACCTGCATTTCTAGCAAATGCCTGTACCAGTGTTGGCTCAGACAGAAGAAAACAATCAAATGCCTTCACTGTGAATTGTCCTTCTGCCTTCTGCTCTGTACCACTCGGGAATGCAGACTCACCAGTAACCCCTTTTTTCTGTCTCCAACCTATGTCCGGACACGACAACGGTCACGCGTCATCCTGTTAGCAACGAACCAACAATTACTAGTATACTGATTCCCGTCTCGGTTCCCATCATTAAGATACTTGCGCTTTCTCCCCTTGCTAGCCAATTAAATCATATAACTTTCAATATTTCACTAAACAGAAGGAGGAATTAGAAAAGGCACTTCTCAAATTTTTGGACAAGTGCTTTGATATATTTATCTGTATTTCAAGTTCTTGGAATTTATGCTGAAGCAGTACACTAAGGTCAGATGTAAACAAATTATATGAATTGTTTTACAATAATAATAATCTATCTATATCCGAATCCCGCTCCAGCTACTGCCGGCTCTGGGTGCTGATGAGTCCTCTCCATTTGGCACGGTCCTCCCACCACTTTTCTTCCTCCACTTAATGCCAGGTCACACCTCTCCTTTCTACAGATATTCTCACTCCCATTTTCCACCGTGTTCTTGGGCGCCCTCTAGGTCTTTTCCCATCCATCTTTAGTTCTTCCATAATTTTGGGGAGTCTCTGCCAATTCATCCTCTAAACATGCCCATACCATCTTAATCTCTTTCTTTCAATTTCTTATCTCATACTTTCTTGTTTAAGGTCCTTTCTAATCTCTACATTCCTTGCCCGCATCTCGTGGTCGTGCGGTAGCGTTCTCGCTTCCCACGCCCGGGTTCCCGGGTTCGATTCCCGGCGGGGTCAGGGATTTTCTCTGCCTCGTGATGGCTGGGTGTTGTGTGCTGTCCTTAGGTTAGTTAGGTTTAAGTAGTTCTAAGTTCTAGGGGACTGATGACCATAGATGTTAAGTCCCATAGTGCTCAGAGCCATTTGAACCATTCTACATTCCTTACCCTGTCTATTCTTGTTTTTCCCTTAACTGCTCTGAGAAATTTCATTTCCCCTGCTTGCAGTCTGCTCCAGTCCCTTTCTGTCATTGTCCATATTTTTCTCCACCATAGGTGACAATAGGGATGTAATAATTCTTATACATAAGGAGTTTTGCACTTCCTGAAACTTCATTATTCCAAATCAAGTGTTTTATTGTTTGGTAGAAATTGCGTACCTTCTGTAACATCCTATTAATTTCGTTAGTTATTCTTCCATCCCTAGATATTTCACTCCCTAAATAAGTGAAACTTTCTACCACTTCGAGGGGTTCTCCATTCAAGGTAATATTTCCGTTGATCCCTTTCTCTCTTCCAAATACCATTACTTCACTCTTATTTTTATTTATTTTTAATCCATTCCTTTTCATTATTTCCTTCCACGTATCAAGCTGTAACTGTACATCTACCTCTTTATCGCCCCATATTACCATATCATCTGCAAAAATCATCTTTTTGTCTTTTTCTTTTACTATATCTTTAACTGCCCTATTCATTCCCTCCACCACAACATTAAAAAGTGCAGGAGATAGAATACTTCCTTGCTTAATTCCTTGTTTTATTTCGAAGTATTCAGAGTTCCCCAATTATACAATTGTGTCCTCTGTACATTGTCTTTATATCATTAATGTATCCATCTTCTATATCTATCTTCTTCATTTCTTCCCAGAGTCTTTCCCTGTCAACTGAGTCCTATGTCTATAGAAACCATTATCACCCTTTTGTTATACTCCCAATGTTTTTCCATCAGTTGATGGATAGAAAATATCAGGTCGATCGTGCTTCTACTTTAGTCGAAGCAATACAAAAAGTATGTGGCAGAACATCTGGAAAGGAAAAAATTAGGCAGACAAGTTGGTGGGATGATACCACAATCCAAGCAGTTAGAAGAAAACATGGAGCATGGAGAAAGTGGTGGAAAACTAAAAATGACGAAGACCATAAAAGATATATAGAGGAAAAGAAGAAGCGCAAAGAAATAGTGGAAACAGCAAAGAAAAAGGCATGGGAAGAGTTTACAAAAAAACTTGAAGAAGACGTGAAGAGCAATAAGAAAATGTTCTATAAAATGATGAAAAATAAAAGGAAGCCTTCTGAAGTACCGGTAAAGATGGAAACAGAGGACGGTACCATTATTGAGGATCCAGGGAATATAAAAGATCTCTGGAAAGAACAATTGAAGAAGCTGTTAAACGCTGAGGAGCAGGTACATGAGGAAACAACAAATAATGGAGAAATTGAGAGAAGTTGGGAAGCAGAATTCTGACAAATTACAGGGGAAGAAATGGAAAAAGCTGTGAAGAAGATGAATGGGGGGAAAGCCCCAGGACCTGATGAAGTATCAGTGGACATGATAAGAGCAGCGGGTCCAGTGGGAATGCAGTGGCTGTATAGAGTACTGTCAAGCGTGTGGAGAAATAGTACAATACCTGACGACTGGAGAACAGGAGACATTGTTCCCATCTTCAAGAAAGGCAATAAAAGACTTTGTAAAAGAGGAATAACCCTTATGAGTCATACAGCCAAGATTTTTTAAAGAATTTTACTAAATCGAATAAGTGAAAAGATAGAAAAGGAGCTGAGTGAAGAACAGCATGGGTTTACAATAATAATGATATATTGTTATTATTTTTAAAATGTGTATATCTAAGGCTCGCTAAAGTGAGGATGATGACAAGCTATATTTGTAGGGGGCCGGGTCAGTGACCCCCCCTCCCCTCACAGGTCACAGGACCGAATCGCAGGCCCACGCCTAAGTGTTTTGTAGCAAGAACAACGTACGATGTCCCTAATAATAAATTGTTGCGAGCCCCTGGCGCAGAAACGCCAGTTGTACACGACTGGTGGCTCTTCGGCGCGCGCTGCCTAGCCGCAGCTGGAGCATGCGATATGGCGAGAGAAGGGCGCCCGTTTCTGGGAAGCCAGCGGCCGACTAACGGTACCGCACCGGCCCGTCTTTTCAAGGCCCGCGCGCGCCGCGAAGCCACGACCTTCTGCCGACCGCGACCTTTCCTGTCGCGCAATCTCGTGTGAAGGGGAACAAAAAAAGAGCCCGCCTCCATCATCACTCTCGGAAGAACCACCTTCTTTTGTCAATTTGTCAGTGCGGCGCAGTTGCGCGGCAGATCAGCATTTCAAGATGGCAGAATACGACACCGTGACGGATGTCCAGCTGTTCGGATGCCCCATCTTTGAAGAACCGTCGCAGTTGCAGCAGGTTATGAGAACGCTCCGTACATGAATTGATCACTAACCCCTCTCTTGAGAAGAAGGCCGCGTGTAATGATAATAATAATAAAAAATGCAATTTCATACCTGTTGGCGGAAGACATAGACATACTAGCTCGTGGATGAGAGCCAAATTATAATTCCAAACATTAAGCTAACTTTTTTCAGCACGATACGCGACTGTTATCGCTTGGTGTGTCATCACTGCCGTTCGTGAAACCAAACAACACCGTGGCAGCCGGCCGCGGTGGCCGAGCGGTTCTAGGCGCTTCAGTCTGGAACCGTGCTGCTGCTACGGTCGCAGGTTCGAATACTGCCTCGGGCATGGATGCGTGTGATGTCCTTAGGTTAGTTAGGTTTAAGTAGTTTTGAGTTCTAGGGGACTGATGACCTCAGATGTTAAGTCTCATAGTGCTCAGAGCCATTTGAACCATTTGAACACCGTGGTCCGTCATTACATTAATCCTTACAATCCATTTTCAGAGTCGGACCAGGTGGTTCACAGACCAAAACGCCAAAGGGGACAACAGGACAGTGTCTAAAAATGTACTGTGGTGTTCAAATTAACTTTCAGGTTGATAACTGCTTACGTTTTTCTGCAGGTAGTCCAAAACGAGATGTTATTTTCGTGTCGTTCGAGAACGTTCCACATATGACATAAACACCATTTCTACCGTCGTTCAGAGTATGACAGCAACATTCCCTGTGGAAAATGGAACTTTCACTCAGCAGTGAAGAGTACATTCTTCTGCAAGTTTCTGATCCACTTATATTTTGTGCCGGTCCGGGGATCTAACATGGAACCTTGATTTTTACCACATGAGCTATCAGGGGAAAGCGGTATCATCAACGAAGGAGCGGCTTACAAAACAGGTTTTTAACTAACCACAGCAACACTCACATGTACCCTGAAATGATTACGACAGCCACATTCTTTCCACGCGCCGTTCGTGAATGATTAATATTGGTAGAAGAAAAAGGCAGACATCATACTTCCGGCCTAATGGCGCTGCGTATGGAGACTGTATTCACCTAAGGCTCTGATCGGAAATTCTGATGTGAATGTTCGACACGCGTGTGTACATCGAATAAATCCCGTACAGTGCTCTAGTAGGCCGAAAAAATATTTCATCCTGAGCTCTCATTGGCGGAAAAAGGGGGCAGAGTTACTCTAACAAAACAGAGCTGAGAGGCGATCGCTTGACCGCTTCTCGTAAGTCTTATGAGCATTCGGGTTACTTCCTCCCACAAACTTGTAGTGAAATGAGAGCAACGGGAAAACTGTGGCTAACACGAAGATGTCACGGACAGACATTCTTTCCAGACGCCATTCGCGGAACGGTAGAAGGACATGTTGAAGCCGGCCGCGGTAGCCGAGCAGTTCTAGGCGCTTCAGTCCGGAACCGCGCGACTACTACGGTCGCAGGTTCGAATCCTGCCTCGGGAACGGATGCGTGTGATGTTCTTAGGTTAGTTAGGTTTAAGTAGTTCTACGTTGTAGGGGACTGATGACCTCAGATGTTAAGTCGCATAGTGCTCAGAGCCATTTGAACCATTTTTGACAAGTTGAAGAGGCGTTTTGTACACGGCCACGTTTAGTTTATTTAGAAGTACGTAAGTTTAAATCGCATGATCTATGACAATACCACGGCATATATTCCCCACGAAATTTTACTGATAGGTACTGTACGTGGTTATTTTACTGTACATGGTACAGTACATATCTTGTAAACATGTCATCCGTGAAAAAACGAAAGCTGAAGAACTGTGGTAGTGTCCTACTCATGAAGCCTCCAGCTCACATCTCCCTGAGAAATTCAGTTCTGTCAACTGTCTGGGTAAGTCGCATGTAATCAGTAAGAGCATTGCCTGCGTTCGAGCCACGGTCCGGCACAAAGCTCTCTCTAGATTCTGGATGATCAGCTGTATTAAATTTGGTAGGTAAGTTTTCAGGTTCAGAGAAAAGGCATTCTGTCAGAGGTAGGAAGATTCAGAGCTCTTTAGATTCTTTAATCCAGAGGTTGTTTGGTGACTCCTGTGTATCGTATCGATACAACTATCTCGTGTGTGCTCTTGTTGGCAGCAATAAATAGGCGATACAAGAGACTGGTGGAACCTTTACGGCTTAAAGCACCGTATATGTTGAATGATCATGAAAACTCATGGGAAAAGTGCAAACAGAGCGATAACTGAGAAATTGATTTGTTAATTGTGATGAAATGAGTGAGGAAGATTTGGATTTAACGTCACGTCACGAAAAGGGTCATTAGATATGGAGCATGGGATGAGGAAGGACAGGACACATCACAGAATATGCCATAAACGATGTAGGGAAACCGCGAACAATCTGGCTGGGATGGCAGGATAGGGAATTGAACCTCCACCCTTCCGGAAGCGAGTCTTAGTCGAAAATAGCGGAATATAGTCGAAACCAACCTGCTCAGACGAAAATGATGGACGTAGCCTAATTGTGAAAGACATGAAAAGAAAGAAATAAAACATGAAAACGCAGTTTCAGGTCGAAAATATGTGTTTGAGCTTAACTGCTGGCAGAATATGCCAAACAGATGTGTCAGTTTTGTCTAGCCCAAATAATGTTAGAACAGAGTCTTGATACACCGATCAATAATATACCATACGTTTACAATGATGTGTGAAGCTAATGATGTTGCCTATAATTTCCATGAGAAGAGGATCCTTATACTCTTGAAAATCTTCTGCCACCTTGGGAGGACCTTCATGACGAGAACTGCAGGAAGCTTGATACACAACTTCTGGGAGTAATTAAAGTAATACTAAGTGGTCTCCAGATCAGGATATGGAAGTGGTCACTCCATGCGCAGAAATGTTTATTGCTTAAGATATTGTTCTGCTTCGCTGTAGTTGTGCTGTAGGATGAAACCATCACATATTGCACAGGTAGAGCGAAGTCAATAAGCATGAAGCATCCCATTTCCATAACCTTGCTCAGCTGCATTTACAAGTGGAAAGGCACGTAAGACGGTGCCTCCACGTAAAGATCTGTTACTCCAAACACAACCTTCATGTTTTGCCGCAAATTTCATAGACAGTTTATGGATGGTAATGGATTCTGATAGCAGATTCTTGATAAACGACTGCTCTCGCTTCCCAAGCCAAGTCGCACTCATTCCTAAAGAGAACGATCCCCCCACTGACTTGCTGCTATTGTACAAGAGGCGGCGAGGAGAGGGTAGGTGAACAGTTTCTGGCTTTGACCATTTCCAGTAGGTATCGAAAACTGAATTTATACCAGACGAAGGTTTTATAGCGTGGTTTGTAACTGTAAATCTCACATATTGTCCGTTCTTGTAACAATTTTTTATTTCACGTACAGCGCGCGTTAGCAGATGCTCAAGCGAGTTTCAACGTACGATGAGTCACAAGGCATCTTGAAGTTTCCACATATCAAGGGGAATTTTGTAAAGGATCTTCACACTGACATGTCATGCAGTGGGGGATAAGTGTTCTTCCTACAACTCTGTCAGTCTAGGGTGTCTAGTTTCAGGGCTGGACGTTTCACTGCGAAAGACGAACCCACAACATCAAGAGATCTGGTAACAGGTAATGCTGTCTATAAACTGTTTCTCGAGGATCGGCGAATGCTCGTCCAAGACATAACCGAAATATTGGATATCTCTCGGGAGTATATTGGTTTGATTATTGACAATATGCTAGATATAGATTTTAGAGTAGTCGGTGCCGAAGTGTTTGAACGGTAAGCGGAAGAAGGTACGAATTGACACATCCAAAACTGCATTGGCCCATTTCGAAGCTACAAAGACTTTTTGGCTAGGTTAGTAACTGATGATGAAACTTGGGTCCACATTTATGATTCCTTCGCAAGGAACAGTAGAAGGATTGTAGTGACAAAGAGTCCTGGCAATTGAAAATTTCCGCACTCAGAAATCAGTTAAATAAGCCTAGCGTCATTTTTCTGTGTCAAAGACTTTATTCCGTAGGTGAGTTGCTTATTACAATGCTGGAGTATAACCGGAGAGCAATATTTGACGATCCTCGGCCAGCTGAAGGATGGAATTGATATGGAATGGCGAGGAAAATTGACCCTTCATTGCAGGGCATATTAACACAAGTCACAAGGTGAGGTTGAGAAATTAAGGGCGATCCGTTTCCAGTTGCTCGGCCATTTCCCCTGTTCACCTGACATAGCTTCTTCGGACTGCCACCTGGTTTCGCATCTGAAAAAGCACCCGAAAAGTTGTGATTTAGGGACGTGATCTGATGTTTTGATAACACTGAAGACGACAGTCATGCTACTGATAGTTGGAATGATCATCACAAGATTTCTACTGCAATGGACCAGAAAAACTGTAACAACGATGCAATAAGCGCATCAGTCAGGAAAGAGACTATGTCGATGCACGTCTACTGCCAAATCTCTAACTATTTTCGTCTGCATAGCCAGAACGTTTCAGTCCTCCCTTGCACGTGTTGGTGTACCAAATGCTAACTTTTGGTTCTTTGACGAGCTGTGAGTGCACTCATGTAGCTGATCGTCGTTTTTGGAGGAGAATAATCACTGAACCCGTGGCTGCCTCTTACCTTGTCCTGTGTCAGATCTTACAACGAATCTTCATTGCAGTTTGTCCGGTAAATGATGTCTTGACAAAATTTCGCCAAGCTGGCTACCTTAGCAGTTTCCTGCTACTTTCGTAGCACCAAGTACAGTCCTTCGAGTGATTCAGACATATTGTAGCCACGATCCTCCATAGATTCATAGATCCCTGTTGAGCTAAGAGCAGCTCGTATATTCACACATACAGGGTGCAAAATGAAGGTATCGACAAACATTCTGAACCGCATAAAATGTGTTATATGGACTTAGATCCGAAATGATTTGTTCCTATTTGAGAGCTCGTTTTCTGTTTGTGTTCAGAATCACATTAATCATGGGAAACACATAGAAATAAAACGTACTAGCATTACATGAAACCTTTTCTTACGTGAAATATTTAAAACACCCTCTTGGTCACGTTAGGTTAGAATGTACAGTAAGTCGTAATTCTCAAGTTCAGCGCCAGTGTTTGTTGTTCCATTGGAACGAATGTATAAACGCGACATTGGACTCACTTCGTTGCTGATGTTGACATGCTACTAACCTGCCCTCTGCCAAGCACTTAAATGTGGTTTGCAGAGTATCCATGTAGATGTAGAACCTCAATGTTCTACTAGCGCCTAGCACGTAGCATCAACTGTGTAGAGCTCATAACGGACTTGATTTCTGGTACAGTGCAATAGAAGTGTACTGAGATGTGGAGTTGGCAGATGTCCATTTGCTATAAGGATTAGCGGGTGGTAATGGCAGTGGCGCTCAACGTTCGTATCGTGAGAGATTTCCAGAACGACGGTGCCCCGACTGCAGGACGTTTCAAGCAAATGATCGTTGTCTTAGGGAGGATGGAAAAGACATAATGGCATTCTTCATTGTGAAACTGTTGATTGCCTCGCTAAGAGGTGCATTACGGAAGGACAGTTCCATACAACACACAGAGCCCTTATATAGATATCTACTCAACTGTCAAGAAAGCTGCTTATCCGACTGGAATTGTGAATGGCACATATCCCAGCACTATGTGGGCGGCTACTTAGCGGCCACACAACCGAACATCTCTTCTCGGTCATGGTTCACCTCGGTGAAGTTAGTAGATAAATATAGCGATTCAAAATCATCGGTTCTGGACACTGTGATCAGGACATTAAGGTGGTGACGGCTCTGAACCACGTTATACTGGCGTCTACGAAGTACGGTTGCGATTATCAACGCCCTCACTGCAAGTGTAACTGCTTTACATCACCGGTTCGATGTGCGTAAGTATTATTTACTTGCGAACCATGTAAAAGACGCTACTATCCTGCTTTGACCTGTAAACTGTGTGGAGTTAGTCCTGCCATGGAACCAGCCCGTTTGGAATACCGAGGAACGTCTGTTTGTGTCTCTACTTTGCGTTAAGAACTTACCTTTGTGAACGACGCCATTGTATAGCTTTAGGTTATTACTGGTTGCCGTGGACGTCTTTCTCCTATGGAACTGGCCTGTGTCGCAACCTAGGTCGTAATATTGTGTTTTATTTTATATTATCAACTTATCGTTGTACTTCATACTCTTATTGTTCAATTGCGAAAATTGTGGTAATTTTAACTTGGCACTGTTGTAACTTCTGCCGGCTGTATGGTTTACGTCTTTTGGTGTTTTTACTTTACGTTAACAACTTATGTTTGTAAGTCGAACTCTTTTTATTATTCTACTGTGGAAATTACAATTACGTTAACATGGAACTTTTGTAAACACTGTTTGCTGTGTGGTCTTTGCTGCCCAAAGCCAAAAATAAAAAAAAAATAAAGAGCCTACCACTCGCGACGGGGTAATGTATGTATCCTTTCTAACAGAGGACAATCTGAACATTTTAGGAAAGTTTTCCATGCTGTGCTGATACATTCCTGTCTTTGTAACGTGTTTCTCACGAGTATTGTGTTTAAGAGTTGTAGAAACTGAGATCTATTAGGGAAATAAAGCGTCCTTATAACATATTTACTTTCTCTATGAGTGTGGAACGTTTCCTGGTAGTTTGACCATACCGTTTCGTTACACCCTATATTTCGACGAGTGCTGAGATCAGCTCCCACACACCTATGTTACGACTTACTTTCCATTAGCGGCCTCACTACAACGAGCGAGGTGGCGCAGCGATAAGACACTGGTCTCGTATTCTGTACAGCGGTGGTTCAAAAATCACGTTTGGCGATCCCGATTCATCTTTGCTGTGTGTTTCCTAAACCACCAAAGTGAATGTCAGGTTGGTTCCTGGAAAGAGTATAGTCGATTTCCTTTCCAATTCGTCCACAACCCTAGCTTGTGCTCAGTCTCCAGTGACCTTGTCGTCGACAAGACGCTAAACCCTAATCTTTCATCCTTCCTTCATCTATACGAGTAAGTCATCCAACAACTACGTGGAAGAACCGCGCCCGGATCTTACGAGTGAAACGAAACTCCCCATCGTATCCCCCCTCCCCCCGGGTCAGATTTAATGATAAGATGGCCCAATGGATAGCCCGACAAAAACTGAACACACATCAAGCATGAAAATAGGAAGAAGCTCAAGCTGTGCAACACCGAGCGAACTGCAATAATCACGGGGTCGTAAAAGTTTGGTCACGGTGTTGGACTGCGAAGGGGGAGATTCGTGTTCAAATCTACTTCACGCCTTTCTTCGCCGGTCGCTGGTGGCTGAGCGGTTCTAGACGCTTCAGTGTGGAATCGCGCGACCGCTACGGTCGCAGGTTCGAATCCTGCCTTGGGCATGGATGTGTGTGATGTCCTTAGGTTAGTTAGGTTTAAGTAGTTCTAAGTTCTAGGGGACTGATGACCTGAGATGTTAAGTCCCATAGTCCTCAGAGCCATTTGAACCACTTGAACCTTTCTTCTTCTCTCTCTCTCTCTCTCTTTTTTTTTACAAAATTGTGTACTGACCGTCCGGTCACTTACGTGTCTGTGTCGTGCTGTAACGTCCGTTTGCAACAGCGGCTTGTAACGAAGGGACCTTCAGACTTACTGCTCCCATTTGTTCTATACAAGTACTTCATGTTAGGAGTCTTGGGTTTCGTTTTAGAAGTTTTGACTCTTGAATTCCTTTGTCGTAACGCAGCTCACGTTTATTTGTTGTTTTCGTTGCTGTGTGAGGTCTGTGCGGCATCTCGCCTGCTCTCGCTATTCACCACATTTACTTGTGACGGTAATATATTCTTACCACATGACTCATATTCCATAACCAATGTGTAGTATGACAATTGCCAAGACTGCAGAAGGAGAACAGACATGTCCATGATCGGATGGAAAGTTCACGATTTTACGAAAAAAGAAGTTTGGGGCACGAGACAGATTTGAACACTGATTTCCAGCTTTAGAGGCCAACATCGTGATGACACAATCACGACGCGGTGGTTCTTGAAGTTCGCTCGATGTTGTACATCTCGAGCTTAGACCGTTCACTATTTCTCAAAAATGGTTCAAATGGCTCTGAGCACTATGGGATTTAACATGTGAGGTCATCAGTCCCCTAGAACTTAGAACTATTTAAAGCTAAGGACATCACACACATCCATGTCCGAGGCAGGATTCGAACCTGCGACCATAGCAGTCGCACGGTTCCGGACTGAAGCGCCTAGAACCGCTCGGCCACCGCGGCCGGCCGTTCACTGTTTCTGTTTTGGTTCTTTCTTCCACAGTTCGGTACACCTTCTTCCTGTTTTCATGCTTGATATGTGTTCAGTTTCTGACGGGCTATCCACTGGGCCATCTTGAAACGTCCCCTATGAAAATTTAATGAATTACTGTGCTGATAAACCCCTTACGTTATTTTATTTTCAAACAGCTGAGCAGAACTGAACGTACTCAGACATTTCTCTCTTTACTTATTCTGATCAACACTAAACTGACACACAATATTTTTAGCGCAACGCAATCTGACTTACAATAATCTATACAAAAGAATGACCCTGACTGACAATAACCTATACCTTTCATGAATCACTTACCTCACAAAAATCTTCGTTACTCGAACTACTGCAATACAGCGAGCGCCAATACTGCCAGCTAAATAAAAGATTCTAACTATTGAAGTCACTAACTACTGATAGGCATAGCTAGCAAATGAAAGATTTTGATAAAGAACAAACAATGCATTTACCTTAATAGTGTTCAAAAGTCATAATATATATATTAGTTCATAAGATCCAGTCTTACAAATTTACTGTCTCTGACGGACACACGTCCATATCGTCCGCTCTCAAAACTCTGCCATGTCTCTCCCCACATCCACCACTGCTGGCGGCTCACCACCAACTGCGCAACGCTACGCGCTGTTAACAGCCAACTGCCCAACACTACAATAGCGAATGTTCCAACAATGCCAACCAGCCACAGACTGCACACAGCACAGCGAGTGATTTTCATATAGAGCGCTACATGGCGTTACCAACATAAAAACCTTAAAAGCCTACTTACAAAGTCCCATAGTGCTCAGAGCCATTTGAACATTTTGAACTGAACACACATCAAGCATGAAAACAGGACGAAGGTGTACTGAGCTACGAAAAAGAAGCAAAATAGAAACAGTGAACGATCCAAGCTCAAGCTGTGCAACACCGAGCGGTCTGCAAGAAGCACGCGGTCTTGGTAGTTTGGTCACGGTGTTTGGACTGCGAAGGGGGAGATTCGTGTTCAAATCTACTTCGGGTCTCTTTTTTTTTTTTTTTTTTTTTTTTTTTACAGAATTATGAACTGACCGTCCGGTCACTTACGTGTCTGTTCGCTGTTTTCAAATCTGTGTCTGTGTCATGGTGTAACGTCCGTTTGCAACAGCGGCTTGTTACGAAGGGACCTTCGGACTTACTGTTCCCATTTGTTCTACTCAAGTACCTCATGTTAGGAGTCTTGGGTTTCGCTTTTGAAGTTTTGACTCTTGAATTCCTTTGTCGTAACGTAGCTCACCTTTATTTATTGTTTTCGTTCCAGTATGAGGTCTGTGCGACATCTCGCCTGCTCTCGCTATTCACCACATTTACCTGTAACGGTAATACATTGTTACCAAATGAGTCATATTCAATAAGAAATGTACAGTATGACAGTTACCAAGACTACAGAAGGAGAACAGACACGTCCATTGTAAGAGGTCCATGATTAAGGAATTTGTTCCTAGCGCAGTCGAGCAGATGTAATTTCGATGGATTGCTCACGCACTGCCTGCGATATGTAAGCTATAAGAGAATCTCAGACCAGAGAGCAGTGTTGTATGCAGTAGGAACTGTGTAGCAGTATGAGTAAGTTGTTGCTAGCAGTCGTGTGTATGAAGTTGGCTGGGCCGGTCGTGGGGAGCGTTGGCGGTGCCTGAGCGTTGTAGTATAAGGTAAAAGCAGCCTCGCGCATATGTAGTATTGTTATATCAAGTCCCATGTAAATGTTTAAAAAAGTCTCTTAATAATAATCTTTCTTATAAAAATTAACTTTTGACAATTATTCATCTCAATTTAAAGAATTTACTAATTTCTCCAATCCATGGTCATCCCAATTATTGTAAAGAAAAATCAGTTGTTCCTTTTTATACATGACAAATCTATTGGGCAGTATTGCACTGGGCTGTGCCAGAAAAATTTCTTATAGGAGCAGATATATATGCGTACCTTGTTGAGGTAAGAATTTTCAATTTATTCAGTATGATCTTTCAGGGCCATGACGCAGCACTACTGGCGTCCAAAATTTACCAGTTTAAATTCACAGACAATTATTGAAAGGTTATAAGGGAGCCACAATTTTATTGAGAGGCTAGTCACATTTTATTATTGATAGGTTACGGAATTTTTTAATTGGGAGGTTACGCTAAATTTCAATGTTATAGTTATGTTTTTTACTGTTGGGAGGTTATTATAAATATTTATTATTGTGGGGAGGTTACACCATGATCCGATGGAAAGTTCACAATTTTACGAAAAAAGGAGTTTGGGGCACGAGATAGATTTGAACACGGATTTCCAGCTTTAGAGGCCAACATCGTGATCACACAACCACGACGCGGTGGTTCTTGAAGTTCGCTCGATGTTGTACATCTTGAGCTTCGACCGTTCACTGCTTCTATTTTGCTTCTTTTTTCACAGCCGACCATAGTGGCCGAGCGGTTCTAGACGCTTCAGTCCAGAACCGCGCTGCTGCTACGGTCGCAGGTTTGAATCCTGCCTCAGGCATGGATGTGTGTGATGTCCTTACGTTTAAGTAGTTCTAAGTCTAGGGGACTGAAGACCTCAGCCGTTAAGTCCCATAGTGCTTAGGGCCATTTGAACCATTTATTTTTTTTTCACAGCTCAGTACACCTTCTTCCTGTTTTCATGCTTCATGTGTGTACAGT